>NC_092336.1:619821250-620434375 GCF_046630445.1 Rutidosis leptorrhynchoides | reverse complement strand
ATAATTATTCCACTCATCTTAACGATTCGGTGACGGTTTTACACCTCCGCAAGCTTCAAAGCAAAGTACCTAATATAATAAGTACTTCAATCAACACAATACCTAGTTGGACTAAATACCAACAATTCACTTATGTGCATTTAATGACTTAATGCATTAAATGCCCCATTTTCACCAAAACCGCCTTTAAGGGTCAAGACTCAACTTCAATCACTAAAGCTAGTGAATTAAAGTCTACTAACACAAACTTGGGTATTTCATACCCACTTCACCCAATTAGGTCAACTAGTACTCATTTGACCCATTTTAAATACTTAGACTCACAATCGAGTCAAACTTATCCATTAACACTTCGTTCATAAATTTAAAGGTGTATTAATGATTAACAACACCATTTAACACTTACAACCCCAAATCATAAGACCAAACCCTATATTATGGCTATTTAGGGTTTCCTTTTATCACCTAACCCAAATCTACCCATATTACCCCCAAATGGGTCTTACAAGTTTCAAATGAACCAAATCCTAGCATAAACTAATTAAAACTCAAAACATGGAGTTAGGACTTACCAACACTATCCTCTTGTAGCTATGAACAAGGAGAACAACTTTAATTCTTGCTCCAAGGTTTGATTCACAAATCTCCACTCTCAAATCTCACTTGAAATCAAATGAGTTTTTAAGTTTTGAGAGTAAATGGAGAAAGAAAAGGGAAATGAAATGAACAAAATGGATGAGTGGTGGATGATTAGTGCTCCAATCAGATCTAGACGTAAAATGACAATTTTGCCCTTGAACCACTTATTTTAAAAACAAAATCCAGAACCAGTTCACCCAGTGGGTCGCGGCGCGGCCCCAATTGTCGCGGCGCGGCGTTTAACGTATTTTACGAGCTTTCTTAAATCATTCCTGACTCAGATTCTAGTCATTTGTCGCGGCGCGACCCTCTTCTCCGCGGCGCGACATATAAAGGGAAACTCGACCCTTCTTAACATGCCTCCTGACTCTGGTCTGAGTTCAATGTCGCGGCCCGACAAAGGGTTCCGCGGCGCGGCAATGGCCTTCAACTGAGCCATTCGATAACTTTATACAACTTAACAATTTATCCAACTTGTACACTTCGTTCACGCTTCCTATGCACGTCTAAACCTCATATTTAGTCTCACAAGCCTTTACATCAACAAAGACTCATGCATATAACTATACATGCATATATTCTAAACACACACACACACACACACACACATATATATATATTCGTATATATATACATATTCGTATATATATATATATATATATATATAATTACACAAATTTCAAACACTTAGGTCTTTTAATCATAAAAATGCACAAGTTATAAGCGTACTAGAAATTAAGTTTGTACCTTTAAATGTGTACGGGAAAAACGGGATGTTACAAAAAGGGAGCAGAAAATCTCGCCGCTGATCATCTTTCTCGTCTTGAAAATCCTGAATTAGAAGTTCTAAATGAATCGGCTATACAAGATAACTTTCTTGATGAATATCTATTGAAGATAGATTATAATGAAATTCTATGGTTTGCAGACTATGCAAACTACTTAGTATGTGGATTCCTTGAAAAAGGATTGTCGTACCAAAAACAAAAGAAATTCTTTGGTGATATAAAACACTATTTTTGGGAAGATCCACATTTATTTAAAAGTTGTCCCGATGGAATAATACGCCGATGCGTATTCAGAGATGAAGCTAGTCAAATCTTAAACCATTGTCACACAGGACCAATAGGAGGGCATTATGGGCCTCAACTTACAGCAAGAAAAGTCTATGACACTGGATTCTGTTGGCCTACAATTTTCAAAGACGCACACCTTCTTTGTAAATCCTGTGATGCTTGTCAAAGGGCCGGAAAAATAAGTCAACGTGATGAAATGCCAAAAAATGTCATTCAAGTATGTGAAGTGTTTGACGTTTGGGGTATTGACTTTATGGGTCCATTTTCAAAATCTTATAATAATCTCTACATTCGCGTTGCCATTGATTATGTATCTAAATGGGCGAAAGCACAAGCACTCCCAACTAATGATGCACGAGTTGTAGTCAACTTCTTAAAACGTCTTTTTGCTAGGTTCGGAATACCAAAAGCTTTAATAAGTGATCGGGGTACTCATTTTTGTGATAATCAACTTGAGAAAGTTCTCAAAAGATATGGAGTAACTCATAAAATCTCAACCGCTTATCATCCACAAACAAGTGGACAAGTTGAAAATACCAATCGAGCATTAAAATGTATTTTAGAGAAAACCGTAGGATCAAATCCGAAGGAATGGTCCATAAAATTGGAGGATGCACTCTGGGCTTTTAGAACAGCCTACAAAACTCCAATTGGTACCACACCTTTTAAACTCGTTTACGGAAAAACATGTCACCTTCCAGTAGAAATTGAGCACAAAGCATTTTGGGCTTTGAAGACATGTAATCTTGATTTACATGAAGCTGGACGTCTAAGATTAAGTCAACTAAATGAATTAGAAGAATTAAGACATGAAGCATATGAAAATTCGTTAATCTATAAAGAAAGAACGAAAAAATGGCATGATAAAAGAATCAGAAGTTCAAAAGAATTTAAAGAAGGAGACAGAGTCCTTCTTTTCAATTCACGATTCAAGCTATTTCCTGGAAAATTGAAATCTAGATGGTCTGGACCATTCATAGTTAAAAGAGTTTTTCCATATAGAATAATAGAGTTGATAAATTCAAAAGGGATTGAATTTAAAGTTAATGGTCACAGAGTTAAACATTACATACATGGTCCAATGGAAGTTGACAATGAAGTTAATCACAATTTCAACACCACAGCTAACTAAGTGTGGGGAGAATCAAGTCTTTTTAAGGATAATATATATTTCTGTTAGAGTTAGATATTCTGTTTTCGTGTAGTTCTCGAGAATGGAATCCGAATGGTCTTTTCCTAGCAGACCCTAAAGAACTAGTCTTCTCCCTCCATTCTGAATTTTTATTTTTTTTAGGTTTTACGAGATGAAGAATTCCTTTGATCTGAACCATGGTCTACTACTACACGCTATGATTACTAAACATAATAATAACATCTTCCCGAGTGAACTGGTATCATTCATAAGAGGAAAAATGGACGAAGTAAGAAAAGAACTCAGGAAAGATCATCATAAGACACATTTTGGTAAAGGAAAATCAAAATCCGCAATAAAAAGAAGAGCACGACACCTTGAAAGATGTCATAAATGCGGAAAATGGTCACACGAAGGTAAATGTTCGAACAATCAAACATATTCAAATACCGAATTTGTTACTCTATGCAGAGAAGGACCGTTCATATGTTTAGAAGAAAAGTTATTGAAGAATCGAGGTTACGCTTATGTAGCTATAGAAAATCAAATCACACGACTCTCCTATGAGTCGGCTAAAGCAGGTCTCTGAGAATTCTTTCTCATAAGTAAGTATGTACAGTTTTTATTTATTTTATTTTATTGATTTTAACCTTTTGATAATAAATGCTGAATCGTTCGCTATAAAGAATTAAATTGATATTCAATAAAATTAGGTATGCGAAACCGAAATTATTGATATTATATAAAAATTTATTACATCACTGCGAAATTTACTGTCATAACCCGTCCTTAACCATAAGAACGAATTAGATAACGTATGATTTCATTGCGAGGTATTGACCTCTATATGCGACATTTTTAAAAGAACAACTGCATTTATTTTACATTTCAAACCATAACTCTTATTTTAATACAAGCTTTAGACAATAAAAAGATGATTATCGTTTAGCGATAATCTTAGACTTACAAACTTTACATGTGATGATAACAATACGATTTCTAGCATATTTTACATTACAAATCCTCCGATATGCAGTTTTATTTTTGACACAAATATGCATACTCAAGATCTTGTTTAAATTCAACATGTTGCAGCGGAAGCTTCTAATTATCACCTGAGAATAGACATGTTTAAAACGTCAACATAAAGTTGGTGAGATATAGGTTTAATGCCGGCAGCAATATATATATAGACCACAAGATTTCACGTATAAACATTTTAATAAAAATATTCTAAGTGGTTGAGCACTTGATAACCATACTTAACATTTAATCACGTCGCATATTCCCTTTATTATGAAATCTTACTACACCGTACCAAGTGTAGTCACGAAACGAAGTACTGTGCAACCGTTGAATACTGGTCGTCCAGTCCGGTTGGGGTTGTCAGGCCCGATAGATCTATCAACAGGATTCGCGTTTACAATACCGCTGTAAATAACAGTTACCAAGCTACAGGGAAGTATGCCAGTGGTACAACTCAACGTAGAATATATTTTTCAGTTACTTGTGTCCATAACGTAAAACATAAAATACATGTATTCTCATCCCGAAATACTTAGAGTTTAAAAGTGGGACTATATACTCACTTTCGTCTTGAAGATATGAAATTTTGACTTGGTCTCCGATTGATATCACGAACCTATCCATATATAATATATCAATACCTTTTCTTTTTAAAACAATCGTCACATATATATATACTTATTATACTTTTAATACTTTTAATAATTTCTTAGTCCGTAGTTAGCAGTCCGATGTTAGTAATTCAATTTTAATGGTTCATTTTTAGGTGTTTAATAAACCCCCAATGAAATAAATAAAACCCCCATCGTATATGTATTGGTCGAGATTAATCTTGACCCATGGTACCGGTGTTGTCAAATGACGTGTTGCGTACAATCATGGGATCTTATGATTAATCTTCTCGTATTGTTTACGGGTGATCCTGAACCATATAAAATTAAATTATGAGTACATATATATAAAATATCATGTTATTTTAAAAAGATGTGATTTATTTAATTTTCTCCAATTATTTTCGTAGCTAAACTAGTCTTAGATATCCGATCTCGTTTTGGTCATAGTTTCTTCGTTACAACTCCGTTTTCGTTGATTCAACTTGCCACTTCCTTGGATCGAGTCCCTCTTTAAGACTATGAACTGTAAATACCTTAGTTTGTATTCGAAATCACAGGTCATAGGTCAAACTTTAGTGAAACTTATGAAGTTAATCATTTTCCATCATGTAACAACCTTAAATGATTATTTTTCTAAAAATACTTATACTTTGAGTTAAATCATAAAATTTTTATGTGTTATCATATTCATAGTAAAAATCATTTTTCCAGAAAATAAACCTCCAATTCAAAGTTTAAGATGGTTTTTAATTATCCAACCCAAAACAGCCCCCGGTTACACTCCGACGTCGTAAAAACAGTTTTTAAGGTAATCTTTGAAAAACCAAGTTATACCTTGTTAAGTTAACATATATTTAAGTTATATTACAGGTCTTGAAGTATTTTAAAAGTTAAGTTAGAAGGATCTATTTAGTTTGCAAACAAGTTTGAAAACATTCAAACTATGTTCTTGTTGTTAAAATTTTATACCATAAAATAAGATAGCTATATATATATGAATCGAATAAGGTTATGAACAAAGTTACTACCTCAAGTTACTTGGACAATATTGCTGTAAAAGAGGAGTAAGAACCTAGAACCAAAAGGGTGATGGAATTGGATGAACGATTGGAAGTAAGTTTGCGTTCTTGGAAGGATTCTTGAAGTGTTTTTGTAAAGGTTTTCTTATGGTGTTTAAGGCTTGTTTCTATGGCTAGATCTTCATGGTTTCTTACTGAATGGTTATGGAGTTTAATGCTCTTGAAAGTGTGTGTGTTTTTAGCTAGGATATTGAAGTAAAATGAATCAAAATGGTGATCCCCCTAACTCTTTAAAAACGTGATTCATGGGGGAACATGGACAAATTTTAAGTTTGTTATTTTGTAAACTTAGTCATACTTGCTTCCAAAATCTAATTACCTTATACCTAGGGTAGTAACAAGGGCTGGTTAGGTGGTGATTTGATGTGTATATACTAATAGTAAATACGTATAGAAGCTAGGTATGATACGAGTACAAATACTCTAGATATACGTATAGAAATTTTGTGAAAAATGGAATGAGGATTCAAATATAGCTATCTTTTGTGAATACACTTATATGGTTTTATGTATTTAAGTTCTTAAAAGTGATTAAATACATTACTTATACGATATATGTATAAACATTATAGATTATAAGTATTTATGTCAATTAACGTTACGTATGGTTATCGTTTTGAAAACTTAAGTTAGTAGTTTCAAAATATACTTATAACTTATTGTTATTAATACAAAATAAGATATTAAAATATTCATTAATCATGTTAAATATGTATATATACATATATATACACAAACGTATAATTATCATATATTGTATGGTTCGTGATATCATCGGTCAAACTAGACGGTCAAACGTTGTGTAAAACTCTTTTCGGAAACATAAATCTCAACAATTTGGATTGCTTATCATGTTGGTAAGTTTAATTTATGTAAATATTAATCTTATAAGTATAGATTGATCGAAAAAGTCTGGGTCATTACAGTACCTACCCGTTAAATAAATTTCGTCCCGAAATTTTAAAATTGTACCTATTTTGCGTCATCGAAAAACAAGTGTGGATATTTTTGTTTCATTTGATCCTCTCGTTCCCAAGTAAACTCGGGACCCCTTCGAGCATTCCAACGAACCTTAACGATCGGTATGTTGCTCTGCTTGAGCCGTTTAACTTCACGATCCATGATTTCGATTGGTTCTTCGATGAGTTGTAGTTTCTCGCCGACATGGATTTCTTCAAGAGGAATGGTGAGGTCTTCCTTTGCAAGACACTTCTTAAGGTTTGAGACGTGAAAAGTATTATGTACTCCGGCGAGTTGTTGCGGTAACTCGAGTCGATAAGCTACCGGTCCAATGCGTTCGATAATCTTGAACGGGCCTACGTACCTTGGGCTCAATTTACCCCTTTTGCCGAAACGTATTACACCTTTCCATGGTGACACTTTTAACATAACCATGTCCCCAATCTGAAACTCTAATGGTTTCCTTCGGACATCGGCGTAGCTCTTTTGGCGACTACGGGCTGTTTTCAATCTCTCCTTGATTTGTACTATCTTCTCAGTCGTTTCGTGTATGATCTCGGGACCAGTTAATTGTCGATCTCCTACTTCATTCCAACAGATAGGAGATCTACACTTCCTCCCATACAGTGCTTCAAATGGCGCAGCTTTAATGCTCGCATGATAACTATTATTATACGAGAATTCTGCTAATGGTAGATATTTATCCCATCCGTTTCCAAAATCGATCACACATGCCCTGAGCATGTCTTCAAGAGTCTGAATCGTTCTTTCACTCTGCCCGTCGGTTTGCGAATGATACGCGGTACTTATATCCAAACGAGTTCCTAGGGCCTCCTGTAGTGATTGCCAGAACTTTGATGTAAATCTACTATCACGATCGGATATAATGGAAATAGGTATTCCATGCCTTGAAACAACTTCCTTTATATACAATCGTAATAGTTTCTCCATTCTATCCGTTTCCTTTATAGGCAAGAAATGTGCAGACTTGGTGAGACGATCAACAATCACCCAAATAGTGTCGTATCCCCAGGCAGTCTTTGGTAACTTTGTGATGAAATCCATGGTAATACCATCCCATTTCCATTCTGGGATTTCTGGTTGTTGAAGTAACCCTGACGGCTTCTGGTGTTCAGCTTTGACTTTGGAACAAGTTAAACATTCTCCAACATATGTTGCAACGTCTGTCTTTAAATTAGGCCACCAATAATGTGTCTTAAGATCTTGGTACATCTTTCCAACTCCAGGATGTATCGAGTATCTTGTCTTATGTGCCTCATTCAATATCAACTTCCTTAATCCACCCAACTTCGGTACCCAAATACGGTTTGCAAAATATCGAATTCCATCTTCCCGTATAACGAGTTGCTTCTCATACTTCTTCATTATTTCATTTCCTATATTTTCTTTAGTAAGTGCTTCTCGTTGAACTTCTTTGATTTGTGAGTTGAGATTCATGCGAATTTTTATGTTCATCGCTCGTACTCGAATTGGTTCTCGTTCCTTTCTGCTTAGAGCGTCGGCCACCACGTTCGCTTTCCCGGGATGATAACGAATTTCACAATCATAGTCATTTATTAACTCAACCCACCTACGTTGCCTCATGTTCAGCTGTTTTTGATCGAAAATATGTTGAAGGCTTTTATGATCAGTAAACACAGTGCATTTAACCCCATACAAGTAGTGTCTCCATATCTTCAATGCAAACACGACTGCTCCCAGTTCTAGATCATGCGTCGTATAATTCCGCTCGTGAATCTTTAATTGTCGGGATGCGTATGCAATAACTTTCTTCCGTTGCATAAGAACGCAACCAAAACCTTGTCGCGAAGCGTCACAATATATTTCAAAATCATCGTTCCCTTCTGGTAACGATAAAATAGGCGCCGTAGTCAACTTCTTTTTCAGTAATTGAAATGCACTCTCCTGCTCAGAAGTCCATTCATATTTCTTCCCTTTTTGCGTTAACGCTGTCAACGGCTTAGCTATTCGGGAAAAATCTTGAATAAACCTTCTATAATAACCGGCTAAACCCAAAAATTGGCGTATCTGCATTGGTGTCTTAGGAGTCTCCCATTTTTCAATGGCTTCAATTTTTGCTGGATCAACCTGAATTCCTTTGCTACTAACAACGTGGCCAAGAAATTGCACTTCTTTCAACCAGAAAGCACATTTAGAAAATTTAGCATATAGCTGTTCTTTTCTTAACAACTCTAATATCAACCTTAAATGCTGCTCATGCTCTTGCTCACTCTTGGAATAGATAAGAATATCATCAATGAAAACGATAACAAACTTATCTAAATATGGACTACAAACTCGATTCATGAGGTCCATGAATACAGCTGGCGCATTCGTCAATCCAAACGGCATGACCAAAAATTCGTAATGACCGTAGCGTGTCCGAAAAGCAGTTTTCGGTATATCTTCTTCTTTGACACGTAATTGATGATAGCCCGATCTTAGGTCAATTTTCGAGTACACACATGATCCTTGGAGTTGATCAAATAAGTCGTCAATTCTCGGTAGTGGATACCGATTCTTGATAGTTAACTTATTTAATTCACGATAATCTATACACATTCGGAAAGATCCGTCTTTCTTCTTGACGAATAAAATTGGAGCTCCCCACGGTGAAGTACTTGGTCGTATGAATTCACGATCCAGTAATTCTTTTAACTGACTCTGAAGTTCTTTTAACTCGGACGGTGCAAGTCTATATGGAGCACGGGCAACCGGTTCAGCTCCTGGTACAAGATCTATTTGAAATTCTATAGATCTAAATGGAGGTAATCCCGGCAACTCTTCCGGAAATACTTCAGGAAAATCTCTTGCCACAGGCACGTCATTGATGCACTTCTCTTTTTCTTTCTTTTCGACTTTATTAACATGTGCTAAGATAGCATAGCACCCTTTCTTCAAGCACTTTTGAGCTTTCAAATAAGTAATGAGTTTTAGCTTTGAGTTACCCTTCTCTCCATAAATCATTACTGGCGTTTTATCCTTACGAGGAATGCGAATTGCCTTCTTGGCGCACACAACTTCAGCTCCTATTTTGGACATCCAGTCCATGCCGATTATTACATCAAAACTTCCTAATTCTACGGGTATCAAATCAATCTTAAATGTTTCTCCGGCTAAATTTATTTTACAATCACGGCAAATTTTATCGGCTTTAATTAGTTTACCATTAGCTAACTCAATCATGTACTTAGCATCTAGAGGTAATGATGAACAATTCAATTTAGCGTGAAAGTCTCTACACACGTAACTTCTATCAGCACCAGTATCAAATATAATAGATGCGGATAAGTTATTAATGGTAAACGTACCCGTAACAAGCTCCGGGTCTTCACATGCCTCTCTAGCATTAATAACAAATGCTCTCCCACGTGCAGGTCCGATATTCTTCTCTGGATTCGGGCACTGGCTCTTATAGTGACCTTGTTTTCCACACCCAAAACAAGTAATGGTAGCCAAAGCTGTTCTATTTGCATTGGTGGCAGGACTCTTGGTACCATTTGTATTTGTAACGAGAGCCCTACAATCTTCAGCAAGATGACCCTTTCGATTACATTTGTTGCATACCACATTACAGTAACCAGAGTGATGTTTGTGGCATCGGTTGCATAAAGGATTTTGTCCTTTATAACCAAAGCTTAAACCACTACCCGCACCTTGCGTGTTTTCTTGTTTCTTAAAAGATTGTTGTTGGTTACCTCGATCATAATTTCCATTCCACTTTCTTTTGTTACCTGATACCTTCACATTAGTATTGGATACTTTCTTATCCATGATGACCTAATCCATTAGCTCATTTGCCATAGTTATAGCTTCATGAATTGTCTTAGGTTTCGATGCTGTAACATTTTCCTTGACCTTTTTGGGCAAACCATCTTTGTACATTTCAATCTTCCGTTCTTCGGTTGGAACCAATTCAGGACATAGCAAAACTAATTCCATGAATCACTGATTGTAGTTGGTGATTTCAGTACCAATAACCTTCAGACTTCGTAACTCATCTTCCAACTTCCTAACCTCGTTCCTTGGACAATATTCGTTGATTAACATTGTTTTGAATTCTTCCCACGGAGTATCATAAGCTACATCTCCTCCTACAGCCTTCACATAATTTTTCCACCACGTGAGTGCACTATCTTGTAAAGTGCACGATGCATACTTGGTCATGTCCTTTTCAACACAACCACTGATTTTAAACACAGTCTCCATCTTTTCTATCCACCGGGTTAAACCGATCGGTCCTT
This sequence comes from Rutidosis leptorrhynchoides, assembly GCF_046630445.1. Lineage (NCBI taxonomy): Eukaryota > Viridiplantae > Streptophyta > Magnoliopsida > Asterales > Asteraceae > Rutidosis > Rutidosis leptorrhynchoides. Next base: position 620,423,584 of record NC_092336.1, on the reverse strand, counting down.
CTGTTCCACTGAATGATGAGGGCTTGCAAGCTTGAAAAGTTTTGTAAGTGCACCCCACACGAGGATTTGGGTTAACTGCAGCACCTCTTGCAGCCTCGACCCATAACATTCTGTCGTTCACTCGCTAATTGATGAGTTCCTGGATTTCTTGTTCCGTCATTCGGTTCAATCGCGCCATATTCTTCTATAAGAATGAAAAGAAAATAATTATTCACATGGAATATTATAGATGTAGTGTATATTTACAGTACATTATAGCTTATTAATAATATGAACCAGGTATTATTATAAAAGCCTTTTCTTCTTATTAGCGTTTTATAATTATATCTAGGGTAGTACCTACCCGTTAATGTACATACTTAATAGCTTAGTACAGAATCAATTACTACCATCTAAATAATACTTAACCATGGAAAATTATTGCATTTCACACTTCACTATTTTACATATGCTTATCTTACATCAAACATTAAACAAACCACACTAATAATATTATACAAAACATTATATGATCCCATGGTTTAATACGGCAGCGCATCGTTTGGTCTATTTTCTAGGACATTTAGGTTCAAAGAATCGCTTAACGCTTATCCTGGCTGTCTGCCTATATTTTGGCTGTGGGACTGAAGAACTGGATGCCGGGATAGAACGAATAGGAATAGCGGGAATAGGGGTGATAGTGTCTAGTGGAGTTGGTGCCACATCATCCTTACTAAACTCGGGATTTGAATTTTCTAATTCATTAGCCTTTCGTTTCTTTCCTAGTTCGAACTCGTCTTTTGTAATTTCCTGTATTTCTTCCTCGGGTTCACTTTCCTCCTCGGGTTCACTTTCCGGGTTCTCTATAGTCGGTTCATCCGGAATTTGTGAGTCTTCCCCAAAGATATTATTTTCGTCATCGGATAGGTTAATGACTGGAACACCATCTGAAGATTCTGGTTCGGAGTCGCTGAACGTGATGACAAGTTTTGAGCCCGACATCTATCACACAACAACTAACCCATTAGTACTACATAATATTTACATATAAATTTTAACCAACAATGATAAGCAATGGTTTTTAAATCAGACCCGGTCAAAGTCCAGACTTACTAATGTATCCTAACGACTTATCAGTTAGAAACACTAATGCAAACCTGGTTCACTAAGACCACCGCTCTGATACCACATGTCATAACCCGTCCTTAACCATAAGAACGAATTAGATAATGTATGATTTCATTGCGAGGTATTGACCTCTATATGCGACATTTTTAAAAGAACAACTGCATTTATTTTACATTACAAACCATAACTCTTATTTTAATACAAGCTTTAGACAATAAAAAGATGATTATCGTTTAGCGATAATCTTAGACTTACAAACTTTACATGTGATGATAACAATACGATTTCTAGCATATTTTACATTACAAATCCTCCGATATGCAGTTTTATTTTTGACACAAATATGCATACTCAAGATCTTGTTTAAATTCAACATGTTGCAGCGGAAGCTTCTAATTATCACCTGAGAATAGACATGTTTAAAACGTCAACATAAAGTTGGTGAGATATAGGTTTAATGCCGGCAGCAATATATATATAGACCACAAGATTTCACATATAAACATTTTAATAAAAATATTCTAAGTGGTTGAGCACTTGGTAACCATACTTAACATTTAATCACGTCGCATATTCCCTTTATTATGAAATCTTACTACACCGTACCAAGTGTAGTCACGAAATGAAGTACTGTGCAACCGTTGAATACTGGTCGTCCAGTCCGGTTGGGGTTGTCAGGCCCGATAGATCTATCAACAGGATTCGCGTTTACAATACCGCTGTAAATAACAGTTACCAAGCTACAGGGAAGTATGCCAGTGGTACAACTCAACGTAGAATATATTTTTCAGTTACTTGTGTCCATAACGTAAAACATAAAATACATGTATTCTCATCCCGAAATACTTAGAGTTTAAAAGTGGGACTATATACTCACTTTCGTCTTGAAGATATGAAATTTTGACTTGGTCTCCGATTGATATCACGAACCTATCCATATATAATATATCAATACCTTTTCTTTTTAAAACAATCGTCACATATATATATACTTATTATACTTTTAATAATTTCTTAGTCCGTAGTTAGCAGTCCGATGTTAGTAATTCAATTTTAATGGTTCATTTTTAGGTGTTTAATAAACCCCCAATGAAATAAATAAAACCCCCATCGTATATGTATTGGTCGAGATTAATCTTGACCCATGGTACCGGTGTTGTCAAATGACGTGTTGCGTACAATCATGGGATCTTATGATTAATCTTCTCGTATTGTTTACGGGTGATCCTGAACCATATAAAATTAAATTATGAGTACATATATATAAAATATCATGTTATTTTAAAAAGATGTGATTTATTTAATTTTCTCCAATTATTTTCGTAGCTAAACTAGTCTTAGATATCCGATCTCGTTTTGGTCATAGTTTCTTCGTTACAACTCCGTTTTCGTTGATTCAACTTGCCACTTCCTTGGATCGAGTCCCTCTTTAAGACTATGAACTGTAAATACCTTAGTTTGTATTCGAAATCACAGGTCATAGGTCAAACTTTAGTGAAACTTATGAAGTTAATCATTTTCCATCATGTAACAACCTTAAATGATTATTTTTCTAAAAATACTTATACTTTGAGTTAAATCATGAAATTTTTATGTGTTATCATATTCATAGTAAAAATTATTTTTCCAGAAAATAAACCTCCAATTCAAAGTTTAAGATGGTTTTTAATTATCCAACCCAAAACAGCCCCCGGTTACACTCCGACGTCGTAAAAACAGTTTTTAAGGTAATCTTTGAAAAACCAAGTTATACCTTGTTAAGTTAACATATATTTAAGTTATATTACAGGTCTTGAAGTATTTTAAAAGTTAAGTTAGAAGGATCTATTTAGTTTGCAAACAAGTTTGAAAACATTCAAACTATGTTCTTGTTGTTAAAATTTTATACCATAAAATAAGATAGCTATATATATATGAATCGAATAAGGTTATGAACAAAGTTACTACCTCAAGTTACTTGGACAAGATTGCTGTAAAAGAGGAGTAAGAACCTAGAACCAAAAGGGTGATGGAATTGGATGAAAGATTGGAAGTAAGTTTGTGTTCTTGGAAGGATTCTTGAAGTGTTTTTGTAAAGGTTTTCTTATGGTGTTTAAGGCTTGTTTCTATGGCTAGATCTTCATGGTTTCTTGCTGAATGGTTATGGAGTTTAATGCTCTTGAAAGTTTGTGTGTTTTTAGCTAGGATATTGAAGTAAAATGAATCAAAATGGTGATCCCCCTAACTCTTTAAAAACGTGATTCATGGGGGAACATGGACAAATTTTAAGTTTGTTATTTTGTAAACTTAGTCATACTTGCTTCCAAAATCTAATTACCTTATACCTAGGGTAGTAACAAGGGCTGGTTAGGTGGTGATTTGATGTGTATATACTAATAGTAAATACGTATAGAAGCTAGGTATGATACGAGTACAAATACTCTAGATATACGTATAGAAATTTTGTGAAAAATGGAATGAGGATTCAAATATAGCTATCTTTTGTGAATACACTTATATGGTTTTATGTATTTAAGTTCTTAAAAGTGATTAAATACATTACTTATACGATATATGTATAAACATTATAGATTATAAGTATTTATGTCAATTAACGTTACGTATGGTTATCGTTTTGAAAACTTAAGTTAGTAGTTTCAAAATATACTTATAACTTATTGTTATTAATACAAAATAAGATATTAAAACATTCATTAATCATGTTAAATATGTATATATACATATATATACACAAACGTATAATTATCATATATTGTATGGTTCGTGATATCATCGGTCAAACTAGACGGTCAAACGTTGTGTAAAACTCTTTTCGGAAACATAAATCTCAACAATTTGGATTGCTTATCATGTTGGTAAGTTTAATTTATGTAAATATTAATCTTATAAGTATAGATTGATCGAAAAAGTCTGGGTCATTACATTTACCGTTTATTCTTAAGGTATAAATATCTTTAATCAATCAATCCAAAATATTTCAGAAATTCATCAAGAGTAAAACTAGGTTATGGAACCAAAATTACTTTACCCAAAAGAGGGGCGTATATTTTTGATAATATTTAATTGATTAAAGTGGGATAAAAGACCAAAAAGATTTTTCAATTTGAATTTTTACCTTGTTTTTAAAATTAATATATAAATATTAAATTATTATTCTAAATTTTTAAAATCAATATATTTAAGTTTTTAAATATTTTAAAAAAATTAATATTTTTAATATAAGTTTGTAAAATTAATGTATAAAAATATTTATAATATTAATATGAATTTTTACTTTTATGCATTTTAAATTTAAGTTTGATGTGAATTTAAAAACAAAAATTTACTTTATTTCATTAAGTTAAAAATTTGGTATCTAAAATTCGTCGTAAGTTAAAGACTAGGTCTTTGAACCGAAATTGCTTTACCCGAGGGCGGGACGAGAAATTTTGTTATCATTATTTTTAATCTTATTGATTTAAAGTATGCCAAAAACATTTAAAAAACCCAAAAATCTTTGCTTTTAAAATAAACGCTTTAAAATGACAAATTTTAAAATTTTGTCGAGAGACGGACTAGGACACCGATCCGAAACGCCCTCATTCTTAAAAGAAACAAATTTTTAAAATTTATTAATTTATGTTTTATTAGTTAAAGGTTTTTAAAAAAAAAACGCACTCGCGGTACTTGATAGGAACCTACATCCACACTCGCGGAGGTTGAAAAACTCAGAAGGGTTAACTGGTCGAACAGACCAGTCCCCAACACACCCGCACCCATATTTTATGCGAAAAACACACACAAAACGCTCTCAAATTCGAAATTTTTCACCGTTAATCATCAAATTTTTTGCTAAAATCATGTTGAGAAGGATCCTACCAAGAAGTTTTTCAAGGAGATCGGTAATTTCTACATCTAAACACTCTTTAATTCGGATTTTTAGTGTTCTTGAATAAATTTATACCTAATTTGATTTTGATGATTTCTAGTTTAATTATGCTCAAATTGTTTGTGTATTATGCTTGTATAACCTAGATTGATGCTATTTAACATGATTAGAAGCCTTAAACTTCAAATTCTGAATAATCTAGGGTTTGTGATCTTGAGCAAAATTGGGGCTTTTTGATATAAACTGGTTATGGCCAAATTTTGTTGTTAGTTTATACTAAATTGAGTAGTGTAACATGTTTAGGTTGTTAAATGATCAAAACTTTGATCCTAAACATGATTTTTAAGTAATAAAGTAGACTTTTTGAGTCAAAAATGCAGGAACTCAATTTAATTGATATGAATGCCATTTGGAACTTGTTTAATTGCTAGTAATGATTATTTTGACATATTATTTGAGATAAAAGCTAAAGAACATTGTATACATTTTCATATATGTTTATTTGTAAAAGTGTAGAATTGTTAATATTGTGAAAATGCATATAAAGTTTAAAATGGATTAAACATGTCTTTATGATTGTTTTGATTTATGATTTTGCTAACACTAATGCATGTTTGGATGCATAAAAATTGTGTTTAATGTGTTTTGCAGACTGAAAGGGGTGAATCTTCATCCGCATCTCAAGCTCACAATGCTCCTCCCGAGAATGCAGAACAACAGGAGATTAACGACCAATATAGACAAAATCTACCGCATCAATTCATTTCATATTCAAATATAGAATTGGCAGATTTACATCCTAATTTAAGGTTTGACTGACATTGGATAGATTATCCAAAGTATCAGAGGAACTTGCACACCCTTCAGTCTAATGTTGTTGAAGTACCCAGGGTAATAGATTGGGAACCGTTAGAAACAGTGGGATTGGCCAATCCAATAAGAGAATTACTTACACAAAGGTATGGTAATTCTACTTTTAATGATTGGGAATGTTTGTTTAATATACGTAGGCGTGTATATAGAGAATGGTGTGTGGAATTATTATGTAGTGTTGAAATAAATGATCGGGTAGCTACCTTAACCGATCGTAGTTTTATTAGATTTTTATTAGGAGGTGTGATGCGCCATATGTCTCTACTAGACATGGCTCGAGCTTTGTGTATATATACGCCTGAGGAACTAGCATCTACTGATTGTCAAAGGTTGATAGTTAATGGTAGGAGGGTTGATGAAAATTTTGATATGAATGAAATATGGAGTAGAATGACTAGGCATAACCGATTTCGTGGGGGGAATAACTCTTATACTGATATTGATAGAGCTGAGCTAAGAGTAATCCATAGGTTCTTAGCAAACACGATTACACAGCGAGGTAAGAACAAAGAGAAAGTAAATGAGAATGATTTATTTTATCTCATGCGTATTCGAGACCCACAAAGCGCTGTTAGTATACCTTAATGGGTGGGTTATTATTTATCGGCTATGGTTAGGAGTATACGGCCTAATGGTATAATAGGAGGTGGTATCTTTGTTACTTTAATTGCTGAGTGTCTCAGTGTCGATAGAAGTCAGGGGGGATTAATAATTGCAGCACCAGAATCTCGTGATACAATTGGTTTGAAAGTATATCATGGTGCTAAGGTTTTAAAGAAACGACATAACGTTGCAGCACCATATGATGGCCAGCATCCACAGGTCGAAAGAGATCAACAGCAAGGTAATGCGGGAGGGGGGAATCAGATGACAGAAATTCAAATTTTTATGGCTCAACATGAGTATGAAATGGCTAGACAACGAGCATTTCAAGATTGGCAGTATCATCAAAACCAAATCATAAGTCATTGTGCACACATAAATACAAACTACATTCCTACTCCAATGCCCGTATTTCCTCCCTGGACTTTACAGACCCGACCACCGTACCTTACATATGACCCAGCTTAAGCATTCTACAGCACATACGGCTATGAATGGGATCCCTACTGGCACCATCCTCATCAACCTTAATTTTCTTTTATGCCTATTTTTTTTATTTGGTAACTTGTAATTTTATACTTTTAATATTTCTTTTGATACTATAATACTTTTTATAAATTTCTAACTTTTATTATTAGATTTTTAATAATTTTTGAATGTGAGGTGATATACCCAACTTCAAAAATATGTATATATATGTTTGTGGTTTATCTCATATACAAAACAGGGTAAAACGGCGCATTTTCAAAGACTGGCATTAAGTTCAGCAAAAGCAACTAATTTTGACGACAAGATGCAAAATATATGTGAAATAACAACTGCAGAAATAAACAAATGATGTGCACCATTTAGCATTCAACACAAACGCCAATATGTTTGGAAACTTTGGTAAAATTTAATCATTTTTCTACGCTAATCACCCTCAATAATTTAAATTGTACTGATTTCTTGCAAATGAGGGCATTGCAAGATCTTAAGTGTGGGAAGTGGTTAAATTCTTTCGGATTTTAAAAATTTTTTTGACTTATACACTTGGTTACCATTAAAAATACTAGTAACGCAGTAGTTGTATTAGAATCTAGTGCTCTCTGATAATAAAGAACAGCCCTAGTCTTATATACTGACTACCCAATTCTAGTAAAATTTTTCAAAATTTTCAACTAAATGAACTCAAAATCATGTTTATACATATTTATGAACGATAAAACTAGGTGTTAACACTGAAATTATTGTTATCTCGGAAAGGACATAAATTGAGAAATAACTCAAAACGCTTAAATTCATTTAAAATGGAATAGAGGAAAATAAAAATACAAAGAAAGGAAAATAAAAGCCAAGTGTGGGAAAAATTTACCAAGTTATTTAGAACATATATCACATATTTTTGTACAAATAATTGAAGATATTTTTGTTTTGGACAATTTTATCAGTTTTACCCGATTTCTTATAATATATTTGAAAGAAATGTGCCACTTATTTAAAAGGAAGTAAAGTCTTCCGAGAGAAAAAAAGACACGCGCTTCTTGATTTAGGTCAGGAAGTTGTCATCCAGACCAGTTGTAGAGTCTACGAAAAACCTTGAAAAGTTTTCTCGAAAATCAGCTGAAAATCCACGGACCTCAGCATCAAACAGGGTCGCCATGTGGTCAGACTTATCCTAGCCATGAGAGGATCTGTCTCGTACAATGGGGGGGGCACCGTGCAAATTAACTTATAAGACTAATGAATCAGATCTCCAGAAAGGATAATCTCCTTAAAGATCAAAAATCAGCTTGTAAGCCTGATATTACTCAATCCTTGAGATTGACCTTAAAGATTGAGAATTACAAACTCATGGAATTCGATGATATCTAAACTCGAGCTTGAACGAGAAAATATTTTGATCAAATTAAAACTGATTTGTTTTCTGAAAACCCATTTTCAATGCGTTCATTACCATTGAACGTAAAATCCTAGGAATTCACCTGGAATTCATTAGGTCACCTGAACCAAATCGGGTGTCAACCGTAAGAACGGTGGTTGCATAGCATGGTCGAAGACAGGACCTTGTGCCAGACCGAAAAACTATAGGGTGATCTTTACTATTGCTCCTACAAAGGATAGTAATTGCATCCGACACGATATAGACCATAATCAAAATCATGTTACGGGACATTGCCTTAACAGTTGCTTGTTCAATGCTTTCCTTTACAACCGGACGGTAGTTTACCGAAAGGTAATATACGGAGCAAGTATAATGGACGTGTTGCTTTCCCAATACAAGGTTAGCAAGTGGGTGACACAAAACCATAAGTTTTGAGCTAAAATTTTCAAATCTGAAACCCACAAAAACAATTTGCAAACACCGGTGAAGGGTTATTCCAGAAAACTTATCTAGGATAAAAGCTAGATTGAATTTTCAAAAAGATCAAATGTTTTCATAAAGATCCAATTTCCCTAAAGGATCTAAATTTTCATAGTCATGTGGGACTGTAAACCACATTGTTACTATCATTGTTTATACCGCCGTATAAAAATCACTGATGTATAAAATATGAAGAATAAAGAAGTGATTCTAGTAAAGTTTTATTCAAGTTCTATATTGCTTGAGGACAAGCAACGCTCAAGTGTGGGAATATTTGATAATGCTAAAAACGAACATATATTTCATAGCATTATCCTTCAAGAAAGACAAGCTTTCATTTGCAGTTGTTCTATTTACAAGTTATATTCGTTTAAATAATAAAAGGTGAAGACAAAAGACAGATTCGACGATTTGAAGACTCAAATGACCAAAAAGCTAAAAAGTACAAAGTACAATTCAAGTGGTTTAAATTATTGATAAGAAACTTCTAAAAATTACAAGAGTACAAAAGCAAAGTAAAAGATATTAAATTGTACGAAAAGGCGTTCGAAAATCCGGAACCGAGACATGAACCAACTTTCATCGCGCGACGCAACGGACCAAAAATAACAAGTCAACTATGCACAAGAATATAATATAATATATAATTAATTATATATATTATTATATATTATAATTATATGCAGCCCACGTTTTGATTTCATCTATGAGCTGGATTCCAGACCTCCGCACTCGCGGAGGTGTAAAGCATAAAAGCTCAGCACTCGCGGAGCTCTACAGTGAAACGTGGGCCTATAAAAGGCCGCGCATTCTGATCGATTTCATCACTCCTTTTTCAATCTCTCTCTCACGATATATATATGTGTATATATATATATATATATATAATTTATAATTTTAATTTTAATATAAGATTAATAATAATAAGGTTATGTTAGCGAATGTTTTAAAATTGTAAGTCGAAATTTTGTCCGTGTAACGCTACGCTATTAATACTCATTGTAAGTTATGTTCAACCTTTTTAAATTAATGTCTCGTAGCTAAGTTATTATTATGCTTATTTAAATTGAATTAATCATGATGTTGGACTAAATATTAAAGACGGGGTTATTGGGCTTTGTACCATAATTGGGGTTTGGACAAAAGACCGACACTTGTGGAAATTGGACTATGGACTATTAATGGGCTTTATATTTGTTTAATTGAATGATAGTTCGTTAATTTAATATAGAGATTTACAATTTGACGTATCTATAAATAACCATATACACTCGATCGGACACGATGGGCGGGATATTTATAAATACTAATAATCGTTCATTTAATCGGACACGGGAATGGATTAATAGTCAATGGACTCATTAAAACAGGGGTGAATTATGTACAATGACACTTGGCGTAATTGTTAACAAAGTATTAAAACTTTGGGTTACACGCAGTCGATATCCTGGTGTAATTATTAAACAAAGTATTAAGACCTTGTTACAGTTTAAGTCCCCAATTAGTTGGAATATTTGACTTCGGATATAAGGATAAATTGACGAGGACACTCGCACTTTATATTTATGACTGATGGACTGTTATGGACAAAAACCAGATGGACATATTGAATAATCCAGGACAAAGGACAATTAACCCATGGTAATAAACTAAAATCAACACGTCAAACATCATGATTACGGAAGTTTAAATAAGCATAATTCCTTTATTTCATATTTCATCGCACTTTTATTTACTGTCATTTTATTTATTGCATTTTTAATTATCGTACTTTTTAATTATCACACTTTTAATTTATTGTCATTTTATTTATCGCACTTTAATTATCGTTATTTATTTTACGCTTTAAATTAAGCTATATTTATTTTTAATATTTTACATTAGGTTTTAACTGCGACTAAAGTTTTAAAATCGACAAACCGGTCATTAAACGGTAAAACCCCCTTTTTATAATAATAATACTACTTATATATATATATATATATATATATATATATATATATATATATATATATATATATATATATATATATATATATATATATATATATATATATATACACACACACACAACTATAGTTTAAAAATATAGCGTTAAACTTGGCTAGCTCCCTGCGAAACGAACCGGACTTACTAAAAACTACGCTACTGTACGATTAGGTACACTGCCTATAGTGTTGTAGCAAGGTTTAGGTATATCCACTCTATAAATAAATAAATAACTTGTGTAAAATTGTATCGTATTTAATAGTATTTCACAATAAAAATATAACTATTTCGTACCCCTCTGCTTTAACATCAACCTCTTTTACAAATGGAGATGAAGATTTTTTCAAAACATGGATGCTTTGTGAGCCAAGGTTATAATGGTTATTCATGGGGCTACAGGAGGTGGTATTTTTACCTCGAACCTGTACTCTTAGGCACGTGAGCTTCCATTTGCAAGTGTGTGCATGAGGTCTTTGCAAACAACATGCTTCAACCTTCTTTGATGAACATTAAGCTTTTAATTATTCGCTCACCAGCTTCTGGTATGACCCATAGGTCGTAGATAGATGGGACTCCCCTAGTTTCGAGATTTCCTCGTCTTCTTGCTTTGGATGTTAAAAAGTTTGATACGGTTGCTAATCGTTTTCCGAATGGCACTTGGTTATGGTTTTGGAGGTGTGAACCTTTTGGAGGTATTGAGTTATCTTCCTTTATCATAACGTCTGACCTCCTCGCGTCGATCACTTTATCCACCGATGTTGATGTTTAGGTTTTTTGTGTGATTTAGATGGTTTTGAATCTCATGCTCGCCTTGTAGATTGGTCTTGTTTTCCTTTTTTGTTAATTTTAGGTATTTGTCGAGTGTTTGGACTTGAGTGTTTTTGATTTAGAAAAGAATCGTTGGCAAAACAATAAACGAATTATTTGTGAACAAATATTAACTTACGCAAGCTTCAAAGCCTAAATGGCTAAAGAAAATAAAAAGTGCAAGTTGACTACTGCACCAAGAAAAAGGCTACGACCTATATAATTTTATTATCAAATCAAAACTAAATTTTTCAATATCTCAAACAAACATTTATAGTCTACTAAAATAGTCAAACAAGGAAATTAAATAATATAACTAGGAAAGTCAATCAAATAATTATAAGAAATCCATTCCTTACAAAACACACGGTTGTCATCCTTCCCTCCTACGAAACTTTCAATTAGGTTTGGTTCTGTCAAGTGAAATTATTTTGGGCCTCAAGTCAAGGTCCAAAAAATAAGCATCCAAAGTTGTTGGGTTTGTTTGGTTTTTAGTGACTATACCCGATCCTACAACATAGCCACTATAGTTTCCCTTTCTTCGAAAAGACTCGTCTTCAAGTCTACAACATAGCCACTATAGTTTTCCTTGTAAAGCATGTCACTCAACCCGGTTTGGAGACTACATATAGCCCTTTTAGGCAGAACTCGTCGAACTGTAACCCGCACAATTCTTCCTTCAAAACTATTTAACAAACTAGGGTTTTGTTAACATTGTCATCGATAACATTACCGTTTACCTCTGCCGATATAACCTGCTTATGTAAAGCCTGGTTCTCCTCCCTTTCTTTGAAAAGACTCGCCCCCCGAGTCTGTCTCGTCTTCCTCACCATCTGTATCATAAATAGAGTGCAAAATTTTTTGGTCGAAACAATCATACACGACTCACTCGTTCGGCCATTACCAAAAACTCTGATTACCAAATGATGGAGAAAATGATCGTTGGTCAAACAATAAACGAATTAATTGTGAATAAATATTAACTTACGCAAGCTTTAAAGAGTAAATGGCTAAACAAAATAAAAAGTGCAAGTTGATTAATGCACCAAGAAAAGGCTACGGCCTATATTATTTTATTATCAAATCAAAACTGAATTTTTCAATATCTCAAACAAACATTTATAGTCCACTAAAATAGTCAAACGAGGAAATAAAATAATATAACTAGGAAAACCAATCAAATAATTATAAGGAAATCCATTCCTTACAAAACATACGGTTGGCATTCTTCCTTCCTACGAAACTTCCAGTTAGGTTTGGTTCTGTGACGTGAAATAATTTTGGGCCTCAGGTCAAGGTCCAAAAAATAAGCATCCAAAGTTGTTGGGTTAGTTTGGTCGTTAGTGACTATACCTTATCCTACATAGGTTTTGTTGTTAAAGTGCATGTTCTATTGATATAATAATATATTAATATATATTAATGAATAAATCAATTGAATAAATAAAAAATTTACAGTTTAACATATATAGACACTAGTAAAGACAATTATACAAATAATATCTTAAAAAGCGAGTACAATTATACAAGTATCCTTCAAAAAGAGATGAGTTAAGAGGAGTGTTGTGAAAAACGGCCGAGACGGCCATCGCAATGGTCGTCACAAACAGTTTTACTAGTGTACTGTCGCAACAGATCTAAAAACGATGAAGGATTAACAGCGGTCAATAACGGAAAGAACCGGTCAAAAAGCTAAAAAGGTTGAGACGAGTCGAGATGGATGTTGACCAACGTTGACTTTTAGAATAAATGAAAAACATAAACATTTCAAAACATAAATATTTCGAATTAAAATCAAATATCTATGTTATACTTTGAAATATTTATTTTTAAAATGTTTATATTTCAATACACACACACACACACACAAACACACACACACACATATATATATACACACACACACACACACACATAAAGTCAATGTCGGCCAACATTCTTTTCGACCCCGTTTTGACCGTTGCGACGCTTCAAAGCAGGGGCGAAATTATGTTGGGGCTGAGGGAGGCGCCCGCCCCTAGTGAAATGTAATTTTCAGTGCAAAAATTTTGATTTTTTCGATTTTTCCCTAGTGAATTTTCATTTTTGTCCCAAAGTCTTCATATTTTGCCCCAAAATCTTCATATTTTACCCCAAACCTTCAAATTTTGTCCAAAAACCTCTATATTTTGCCCCAAAACTTCCATAGTTTGGCCCAAAAAAAGTTGCTACGCTTAAACTTTTTTTTTTGCCCCCGGTGAACAAAATTTCTGCCTCCGCCACTACTTCAAAGTCCCGACCATTACGACCCCATCTTGCGTCTTTTACAACCTTGCTTTGCTTAACTTATTAACACAATATCTTTTTCATTTTACCATTTACATGTGACAAAAATACTTCATATTTAGTCTTGTCATTTAACATTTAGCATATCTGTATTATTATTAATCCGTATTAGATAGAGTATGAGCTAGCTTTAGGTATAATAAATAAATTACTCAGGGTGATTTAATTCAAGCATGATGTTCATCACTTTGGAAATACGCATTAATAAATTACTTTGGAAGCAAATCTTCTGTGCAAATATTCACTAGTTGTACTCCTTATATTGACATTATTATAAATCTTCCCTCTAAGCAGAAAAATAGCAAATCAAAATTGAAAATCACTATTACTTCTTCTTTTTCATTATATATTCCAGCTCATGCATCGATCTGACATTGTTCATACAAGATTAACTTCAACGCATGCTCTGCATAGTCTTAACTCATACGATTCTAATCTCTTTTCTCATGACTAAAGTTTGTGTCTTTAGTCAACAATCCCTCATTAATATTGTTACTCATTTGGTGATAATAAAACAATTCAAAATTTGAAACTCTATTAAAAATAGAAACGGATTAATTGATCAAACCATGTTTCAATACCCCTATAATAAAATTCTTCTTGAAGACATTTTTTTTAACTCACTTTTCAACTTCATTTTTATTGCTTCTTTCACAAAAACACATGGGTAATTTGTTGAGAGGACAAACAGGGCTACCTGGAAGTGTTAGGCCAAGAGGTCCCCGTAGAACACCGAGTACTCGTGGTCCTCGTAGCTCAACTGGACGTGACGGTCAGGTAGGTGCCACTGGTGCTCTGGGTGCTACCGGTCTTAAGGGTGCTACCGGTGCTGCCGGCCCTGAGGGTGCTACTGGCACCCCTGCTAAAGCCAACGCCAACGACCATGTCAATCAAGGACATTTTTTTAATAATTAACACTTAATAAAAGTATATTATATATATATATATATATATATATATATATATATATATATATATATATATATATATATAAGTACTATACACATGTAATCTAACTTAAATGTGTTTTTTTTTATTGTAACAGGATGCCTCATTGATTATGGAAAACATCGTAAGCGTAGCAGGAGCAGTAGCCGGTATCTTTGGTCACCATGACAAAGACGGTGTTGTGAAAAAGCGATTGGCCAAACTAATACTCATGTTTGCTTTTATTGCTATTATCATTATATAAGCTCTATATTTCTTAAATAAAACCACATGAAAAAGTATCAATAATATATATAAGCTCTTATACCAATTAAGATAGTGTCGTTACAGAATAGTATCAGAGCTTATATCAGTTATTGATACTTTTTATGTGGTTTTAATTAAGAATATAGAGCTTATATAATGATAATAATACTCTTAAAAATGTAGAACAAAAGATATAAACATTACTTTAACACTTAAACGTCAAAACAAGCTTGTTTTTCCATCAAAATGAATCAAATACATAGCACATTGTAAAGCAAAAGAGTGCAGAATTTTTTGGTAGAAACAATCATACACGACTCACTCGTTTGACCATTACCAAAAGCTCTGATTACCAAATGATGGAGAAAAGGATCGTTGGCCAAACAATAAATGAATTAATTATGAACAAATATTAACTTACGCAAGCTTTAAAGCCTAAATGGCTAAACAAAATAAAAAGTGCAAGTTGACTAATGCACCAAGAAAAGGCTACGACCTATATTATTTTATTATCAAATCAAAACTGAATTTTTCAATATCTCAAACAAACATTTATAGTCCACTAAAATAGTCAAACGAGGAAATTAAATAATATAACTAGGAAAGTCAATCAAATAATTATATGGAAATCCATTCCTTACAAAAACACACGGTTGACATTCTTCCCTCTTACGAAACTTCCAACTAGGTTTGGTTCTGTCACGTGAAATTATTTTGGGCCTCAAGTCAAGGTCCAAAAAATAAGCATCCAAAGTTGTTGGGTTTGTTTGGTCGTTAGTAACTGTACTGGTTTTGTTGTTAAAGTGCATGTTCTATTGAGATATTAATATATTAATATATGTTAATGAATAAATTGATTGAATAATAAAAAAAATTACAGTTTAACATATATAGACACTAGTAAAGACAACTATACAAATAATATCTTAAAAAGCGAGTACAATTATACAAGTATCATTCAAAAAGAGATGAGTTAAGAGGAGTGTTGTGAAAACGGCAGAGACGGCCATCACAATGGTCGTCAAAAACAGTTTTACTAGTGTACTATCGCATCGGATCTAAAAACGGTGAAGGATTTGACAACGGTCAACACAGAAAGAAACGGTCAAAAAGCTAAAAAGGGTTGAGACGAGTCGAGATGGATGTTGACCAACGTTGACTTTTAGAATAAATGTTAAACATAAACATTTCAAATCATAAATATTTTGAATTAAAGTCAAAAAACTATGTTATACTTTGAAATATTTATTTTTAAAATGTTTATGTTTCAATACACACACACACACACATATAGGTAAATATATATATAGATATAAAGTCAATGTCGGTCAACATTCTTTTCGACCCTGTTTTGGCCGTTGCGACACTTCAAAGCAGGGGCGAAATTATGTTGGGGCTGAGGAGGGCGCCCGCCCCTAGTGAAATGTAATTTTCTGTGCAAAAATTTTAGATTTTTCGATTTTTCCCTAGTGAATTTTTTTTTGTCCCAAAGTCTTCATATTTTGCCCTAAAATCTTCATATATTACCCCAAACCTTCAAATTTTGTCCAAAAACCTCCAAATTTTGCCCAAAAACCTCTATATTTTGCCCCAAAACTTCCATAGTTTGCCCAAAAAAAGTTGCTACGCTTACTTTTTTTTTCCCCAGGTGACAAAATTTCTGCCTGTGCCACTACTTCAAAGTCCTGACCATTATGACCCCGTCTTGCGTCTTTTACAACCTTGCTTTGCTTAAGAGGGACATTTACATTTTATAATTTAACTTATTAACACAATATCTTTTTCATTTTAGCATTTACATGTGACAAAAATACTTCATACTTAGTCTTGTCATTTAGCATTTAGCATTTAGCATATCTGTATTATTATTAGTCCGTATTAGATAGAGTAAGAGCTAGCTTTAGGTATAATAAATAAATTACTCAGGGTGATTTAATTCAAGCATGGTGTCCATCACTTTGGAAATACGCATTAATAAATTACTTTGGAAGCAAATCTTCTGTGCAAATTGTAACATCCCGCATTTTTCGTTAAATTATTTTAACGCCCGTCTTTTTATTTTGATAATATCTTTCGCTATCTAAATTTGTATCCTCCGTTAGCTGACGTTCTTAATATTTTCATTATTTAATTATAACATCTCTCGTTTACTCTAGCGTATTTAAAATATTCGTTCGGTTAATTCACGCACTCGCTTCCAAACTTGAGAGACTAACTTTGCCATGTGGTCAAAGATGTAACTAGTGGAACTAGTTATCACCCACCACCACCACTCATTCATTCTTCCACCTCCCCATTTCTCTACTACTTCCATTTTCTTTTCTCTCAAACACCAAATTCATTCAATCATCATCTAATTCGGATCTAGGAAGCAAACATCAAAACAAATTGTACTTTTAGAATCCTTGCATCTTCCTCTACAACTTGATACTAATTTCATATAGTTTGGGTAACTTTCTAAAAACTCTAAATTTCATGTTCTTGATGTTCTTGACTTAAAAGTGTGTTAACTAGTGTCTGTGGCTCAAGTCTAACATGAATATGTGTTTGGTTTGTTCGATTTTGTTGTTTTGAGTAACTAGCTTGAATATGAAAAATGGGTTAGTTAACTCTTTGATTTCGAATGATGAAATGTGTTTAGATGTTAATGTTTGTGTGTTCAAAGTGTTAGTTACTTCATTAGCTTCATTTTGGTATGTTGGATGACATAAAAACCTTACATAAACATGATTATTGATTTTGTGATTCTTGGTTAGGGTTTGATAGATTTTAAAACGAACATTTGATGCATGGAATGCTATGAGATGTTATTTGTAAGTGTTTAGTTGTATTGTATGTTTAATTACATTTGAAACTACATATCGTATGTGTTGATTGGATTCCCAAATCATGAAATGTATTTTTTGAACTTGAAACTTTGATAATGAACTTTTAATGATCATTCGGCGAGAATTCAGTTATTGTAAATGATGAATTTGATTGTTGATATGTGTTTATTGTATTCCTCATCAAAATACCTTTCCAACGATATAAGATACATGTTTTGAATGTTTACGGTTCATTAGTTATGGTTGTTTGAAGTTGGATTCGTGCATAAATCAAAACTGCCCAGATTTGCTGAACAGATATCTGAGCGTCGCTCCAATACCTTGAGCAGCGCTCCGGGCCCCGGCTGTCCAAAAGTGCACATTTTTGTTTAATTCTAACTATGCTACGCACCTTCGATTAACATGTAACTTGTTCTAACATGCTTATATATGATTAAAAACCTCAGAAAAATTGTCCGAGACCCGACCCGAACGTGTTGACTTTTTCGTTGACTTTGACTCGACCAAAGTTGACTTTTACTCAAACTTAACCAAATACTTATGCAATCATTTTAACTTGCTTTTATACTTGTATCTTGCATGAAACTTGACAACGAGATTCACATGCTATACATAATCGAGTCGTAACGAGCCATAGGACTAATTGAACAACTTTAACCAACCGTGTTTACCGTTATTGATACAACCTATTTGTTTAGGTCAATACTAGCTTTTGTTCTTTGCACACATTTACTTTACGAAGTACCTATTTACACGTGCACTCAAGGTGAGATCATAGTCCCACTTTACTCTTTTATACTTATATTTGGGATGAGAAAACATAAACGTTTCGTTTTACAAAGTGAGCACAAGTACGAAAACAAGCATTCTACGTACGAGTTAGAACAAAAATGCCTCAATTCAATTATCATTAGTTACACTTGCAGGGTGTAAGCGAGAACTTATGTTGTGTGGCCATACGGGTTTGACAAACCCTCAGTCGGACGGTTCGCTACTGTAATGACCCGGACTTTTTCGATCAATTTATACTTATAAGATTAATATTTACATAAATTAAACCTTACCAACATGATAAGCAATCCAAATTGTTGAGACTTATGTTTTTAAAAAGAGTTTTACACAACGTTTGACCGTCTAGTTGACCGATGATATCACGAACTATATAACATATGATAATTATACGTTTGTGTATATATATGTATAAATACATATTTAACATGATCTAAGAATGTTGTAATACCTTATTTTGTATTAATAACAATAAGTTATAAGTATATTTTGAAACTACTAACTTAAGTTTTCAAAACAATAACCATACGTAACGTTCTTTGATATAAATACTTATAACCTATAATGTTTATACATATATCGTATATGTAATGTATTTAATCACTTTTTAAGGACTTAAATACATAAAACAATATAAGTATATTCACAAAAGATAACTATATTTGAATCCTCGTTCCGTTTTCACAAGATTTCTATACGTATATTTAGAGTATATGTACTCGTATCATACCTAGTTTCTATACGTATTTACTATTGGTATATACACATCAAATCACCACCAACCAGCCCTTGTTCATGCCTTATGTATAAGGTAACTCCCTTGTTCATGCCTTATGTATAAGGTAATTACTTTTGTATGATTGTATGACTAATTAACAAGATTACAAGCTTGAAACTTGTCTTTGTCTCCCCCCCATTCACGTTTTTAATGGGCTAGGAGTACTCCATTATTGATTCATTTTTACTTCAATTTTCTAGCCAAAACACACACATACTTAGAAGCCTTAAAACCCTTAACCATCTCAGCCCACAACCATGAAGATCTAGCTTCAAAAACATCACTTAATCACCATAAGAAAACCCTTACAGAAACACTTCAAGAATCCTTCCAAGAACACAAGTTTACTTCCAATCTTTCATCCAACTCCACCACTCTTTTGGTTCTAAGTTTTTACTCCTCTTTTACAGCAATCTTGTCCAAGTAACTTGAGGTAGTAACTTTGTTCATAACCTTATTCGATTCATATATATATAGTTATCTTATTTTATGGTATACAATTTTAACAACAAGAACATAGTTTGAATGATTTCAAACTTGTTTGCAAACTAAATAGATCCTTCTAACTTAACTTTTAAAATACTTCAAGACCTGTAATATATCATAAGGATATGCTAACTTAACAAGGTATAACTTGGTTTTTCAAAGAACACCTTAAAAACTGAATTTACGACGTCGGAGTGCAACCGGGGGCTGTTTTGGGTTGGATAATTAAAAACTATTTTGAACCTTGAATTGGAGGTTTATTTTCTGCAAAAATGATATTTACTATGAATATGATAACACATAAAAATTTCATGATTTAACTCAAAGTATAAGTATTTTTAGAAAAATAATCATTTAATGTTGTTTGCATAAGGGAAAATGATTAACTTCATAAGTTTCACCAAAATTTGACCTATGACCTGTGATTTCGAATACAAACTAAGGTATTTGCAGTTCATATTCTTAAAGAAGGACTCGATCCAAGGAAGTGGCAAGTTGAACCAACGAAAACGGAGTTGTAACGAAGAAACTATGACCAAAACAAAATCGGATATCCAAAACTAGTTTAGCCACGAAAATAATTGGAGAAAAATTAAATAAATCACATCTTTTTAAAATAACATGATATTTTATATATATGTACTCATAATTTAATTTTATATATTTTAGGATCACCCGTAAACAATACGAGAAGATTAATCATAAGATCCCATGATTGTACGCAATACGTCTTCTAGACAATATAGGTACCATGGGTCAAGATTAATCCCGACCAATACGAATACGATGGGGGTTTTATTTATTTCGATGGGGGTTTTATTTATTTATTAAACACCTAAATATGAACCGTTAAAATTGAATTGCTAACTACGGACTAAGAAGACATTAAAAGTATTATAAGTATATATACGTGACGATTGTTTAAAATGAACATATATTGATATATTATATATGGATAGGTTCGTGATATCAACCGGTGACCAAGTCAAAATATATATATCTTCAAGGCAAAAGTGAGTATATAGTCCCACTTTTAAACTCTAAGTATTTCGGGATGAGAATACATGTATTTTATGTTTTACGTTATGGACACAAGTAACTGAAAAATATATTCTACGTTGAGTTGTACCACTGGCATACTTCCCTGTAGCTTGGTAACTACTATTTACAGCGGTATTGTAAACGCGAATCCTGTTGATAGATCTATCGGGCCTGACAACCCCAACCGGACTGGACGACCAGTATTCAACGGTTGCACAGTACTTCGTTTCGTGACTACACTTGGTACGGTGTAGTAAGATTTCATAATAAAGGGAATATACGACGTGATTAAATGTTAAGTATGGTTACCAAGTGCTCAACCACTTAGAATATTTTTATTAAAATGTTTACATATGAAATCTTGTGGTCTATATTTATATCGCTGCCGGCATTAAGCCTATATCTCACCAACTTTATGTTGACGTTTTAAACATGTCTATTCTCAGGTGATAACTAAAAGCTTCCGCTGCAACATGTTGAATTTAAGCAAGATCTTGTGTATGCATATTTGTGTCAAAAACAAAACTGCATATCCGAGGAGTTGTAATGTAAAATATGCTAGAAATCGTATTGTTATCATCACATGTAAAGTTTGTAAGTCTAAAATTATCGCTAAACGATAATCATCTTTATATTATCTAAAGCTTGTATTATCATAAGAGTTATGGTTTGTAATGTAAAATAAATGCAGTTGTTCTTTTAAAAATGTCGCATATAGAGGTCAATACCTCGCAATGAAATCATACGTTATCTAACTTGTTCTTATGGTTAAGGACGGGTTATGACAGCTACCGTTAAGCGAATGAAATATATTTTCGGGTAAGTGTAGGTTCTAACACTTTATTTATGGGGTTCGTGGAAAGTTAAGCCTTGCTAATTGGGTGTTCGTGATAACAACTTTTAGAATAGTTTACTATTATTTCAACGTTATAAATCTTGTGGTTCAGCTTACTTACTTACTTACGCACTCACTTACTAAACTTATGATTTCACCAACATTTTTGTTGACAGATTTCCTATTTTTTTCTCAGGTCCTTGAACGACATGTGTTACATGCTTCCGCTCACTATTTTGATACTTTCTTGGATGTCGAGTATACATGCATACATAGAGCGTCTTTTGACTTTACTTTAATTTATATCACATAGGTTTCATTTGTACTTAAAATGTGTAACGTAACTAGTTGTCGAACTACTTTTGTAAACTTGAAACATCTTTACATTTGAAATGAATGCGACATTTTTTTTGGTCAAACGTTGTTTTAAAGACTTATGACCACGTAACGGGACCTAAGTAGACGGCGCCGTCAATGACGATTTTGTCGGGTCGCTACAGATGGTATCAGAGCGTTGGTTGTAGGGATTTAGAGTTCATTGGTGTCAACCCCGAGTTATAGGGTACATTAGTGAGTCTAGACTACAACCAGCATATAGACTTGAAGTAGGGAATTACTTGACTACTTGTGCATTTATACTCGCACTCTTTCATTCATATCTAACTATTATTCCATCCTAATCTCACGTTGTTGATTTGATTGACACGCCATCTTGACTTTATGAGGTAATGTTAAATGCACATGTGAATTAGGATAATATAATTGCCGGGATTATATTATGGTGATTCATGTGGACATTCCAACATTTCGACATAGAGAATCGAGGGCGGGTCAAGGAAAATTTTCTCTCTATCTTTATTCCATATCACGATTAGTATTATTGAGAATACTAATCAACGATATTCTTATGTCTTGAAGGAACAATGCCTCCTCGATGCAACCCACGTAATGAGACTTCCGAACAAGCTCTTCAACGCATGATAGCCACCGCCGTAGATGCGGCTATGACCGGTCACTCCTCCAACAACAATAACAACAACCACAACAACAACAATCATGGAGCCGATAATTCAAAAAAGGGATGCTCCTACAAAGATTTCATGGGGTGCAAACCTCACACTTTCGATGGGACCGGAGGACCAGTTGCTCTCACTCGATGGTTTGAGCAAACGGAAGCCGTTTTTAGCATTAGCGGTTGCTGGGACCAAGACAAGGTCAAATATTCCACCCACACTTTCGCCGGTATCGCTCTCACATGGTGGAATACGTATGTGCAATCGTTGGGTACCGATGAAGCTTATGCTCTTTCTTGGGCCGACTTAAAAGAAAAGATGATCACCGAATGCTTTTCGCGCGAAGAGACCCGAAGGCTCGAAAACGAGCTAAGAAGTTTAAAGGCGGTCGGAAATGACCTCGAGGCCTATAATCAACGATTTTCCGAGCTAGCCTTGATGTGCCCAAACCTTGTGAATCCTGAGTCTCTAAGGGTTGAACTTTACATGGATGGTCTCCCTAAGAGCATCAAACACGGGGTAATGTCATCCAAACCCGTTAACCTACAAGAGGCGTTAAAGATGGCCCGTCAATTGATTGAAACGGTGGATGAGATTGAAGTGTCGGCGCCAAAGGCCGAGGATGAATTGGGTGGCAACAAATGAAAATGGGAAGCCACTCAATCAAGCAACTACAACAACAACTTCACCAACAAGCCTTTCACCTCCGACGGCAAGAAAAGTTATGCCGGAACCCAACCTTTTTGCAACAAATGCCACAAACATCATTTCGGTGAATGTGGCAAGCCATTTTGCCACAGGTGTCAAAGAAGTGGTCATGTGGCCAACTATTGTAGAAGTGTCGCCCCCGTCGCCCAAAAGGTGCCCAATGCACACAGAACGGGTGTTTGTTTCGAATGTGGCCAACCGGGTCATTTTAAGAATGCGTGCCCAAAGAAGAAAGCCAACCCCACTGCACGCGGCCGAGCTTTCAACATTAACACCGAGGAAGCCCGAGATGACAATGAACTAGTCACGGGTACGTTTCTTCTCAACAACTCTTATGTTTCGTGTTTCGATTCGGGTGCCGATAAATGTTTTATAACCAAGGCTTTGACTCGTACTCTTTGCACTCCACCTAGATACTACTTATGCCATTCGAGTGACCAACGGAAAACTATTGCGTGCCGATAAATTTTATCTGAAGGTGTACGTTAAACTTTTTGGTTAAAGAGTTTGAACTTGACCTGATACCTATAGAACTAGGGAGCTCAATCCTATTCATGAAGAAGAAAAATGTTTCCCTACGAATGTGTATAGATTAGCGTGAACTAAATGAATATTCAGTTAAGAATCGATATCCTCTTCCCCGTATCGATGACCTCTTGATCAATTACAAGGTTCTCGTGTGTATTCCAAATCGACCCCCATTCCGGTTATCATCAATTGAGGGTTAAGGGAGAAGGTGTCTCTAAAACCTCTTTCCGAACTCGTTACGATAGTTATGCATTTCTTTTAGTGTCGTTCAGTTTAACTGAGGCTCCGTCCGTATTCATGGATCTTATGAATCGCGTATGTAAACTTATCTAGACAAATCCGTTATCGTATTCATAGATGATGTCTTAACCTATTCAAAAAGCGAAAAAGAAAACGAACAACATCTTCGTCCTACGCTCGAACTCTTGAGAAAAGAGCAACTCTATGCCAAATTCTCTAAGTGTGAATTTTAGTTAAATGAAGTCCAATTTCTAAACCATGTTGTTAGTGGTCAAGGTATTAAAGTAGATCTCGCAAAGATCAAAGCCATACGTAATCGGGAGACCCTCACGACACCGACTTATATTCGTACAACTTTGGATCTCGCCGGTTATTACCAAAGATTCATTTCCGATTTTTCCCGTATTCCTCGTCCTTTAACTTCGTTAACTCATAAAGGGAAGAATTAAACTTCTCCGTGTCCGAACCTTGAACGTGACTATCCACAGCAACCTTACTAGCCAAATTCGGGTAGCACAAAATGGAACTCAAATATCGAAATATTTCTATGTGAACGCCTGAAAGGCATCCCCTCTCGACTCGAAATAAACGAAACAGAAATTCGTTATTTTACATGAAGAATTTGAATACTTAATTTCAGACCCGATCAACCTTCTCATCACCACGTACCACGATACATAACTCTGTTATTTCATTGTTACCGTCTGATATTACTGAAACCCAAGATAACACACAACCCAAGGATACCCCTTTTCTTCTTTGACTTATCGCCCTTATGCTTCTGATATACGGCCAACTACTACTCAACTCCGAACTATAGAGCTTATATACTGATAATAATACTCTTAAAAATGTAGAAAAAAAGATATAAACATTACTTTAACACTTAAACGTCAAAACAAGCTTGTTTTTCCATCAAAATGAATCAAATGCATAGCATATTGTAAAGCAAAATAGTGCAGAATTTTTTGGTAGAAAAAGATGGGAAAAGGAAAAAAAAAAACTCAAGTATTTATTATGCAAATGTAACCTTAAGTGTGATGAAAGAGTTCTTATTAAAATGTCATTAGTTTAGAGACAAATGATTTATAAATTTGTAAATGGTGATTAAAGTTAAGTTACTAGTAAGTTATAATGACATGGTATCCAAAGGTTTCTTCATGTATCTAGACTTGTATTAGATGTAAGGTTAAGTTATACATTGTATCTAGTTTAATTAAAGTTTTAACCTTATGAAAAAGAATCTCATGTTAAAAGTTTTAGATCTTAAAATGGATTAATCATAATGTTCATAGTCTAAAAATTTATTAAATATGTGACAATATAATTACTACTATTTAACTTATGATTACTTTATTGTTAAACAATCTTAGGATAAAATTAATTATATTAAACTTAGGATAAAATACAACTTATCAAAATTATGGTGTTGATTTTACGGTATATTACATCAATCAAGGACATTTTTAATAATTAACACTTAATATAAGTATAATATATATATATATATATATATATATATATATATATATATATATATATATATATATATATATATATATATATATATATATATATAGTGGTAGGATCAAGAGGGAAGTAACCATTCGGGGGAAGCAAAAACTTTTTTTTTTCGTTTTTTGAAAAAACTTTGTTCACGAACATTATAGATGAGATGAAAATATGAACATTTAGTAGAGACACTTTGTGATAAATGTTTTTATTTTGGCGGAAAAACGCTCGAAGAAGTAATATATAACAATTATCGTGTTTTTCGAGCGTATTTTGAGGTTTTAGCTATTGGGGTTTAGATATTAGGGTTTAGATATTAGGGTTTATAGGGTTTAGATATTAGGGTTTAGAAATTTAGGGTTTAGGGCTTAGATTTAGGATTTAGATTGAGTTTTTAACACGAACGGTTTAGAGTTTAGGGTTTGGTGTTTGGGTTTATGGAATAAACCCAAAACACCAAACCCTAAACCCTAAACTCTAAATCGGGCTAAATTTTACTTCACAAAACATGAAGAAAAAAAACGTTCATATTCTTTACGAACAATATTATCTTGAATGTTATTTTTGTCGATCGTTTTCCCGCCTAAATAATAACATTCATCACGAAGTGTCTCTTCTAAATGTTCATATTTTCGTGTGATCTTGATGCCGGAAAAAAAAAATTCAAAAAAAACGAAAAAAAAATTTTTTTTGCTTCCCCCGATTGGTTACTTCCCCATTGATCCTGCCTATATATATATATATATATATATATATATATATATATATATATATATATATATATATATATATATATATATATATATATATATATAATATGCAAGTACTATACACATGTAATCTAACTTAAATATGTTTTTTTATTGTGACAGGATGCCTCATTGATTATGGAAAACATCGTAAGAGTAGCAGGAGCAGTAGCCGGTGGCCTTATATTGTTATCGTCGTCGTCGTCGTCGTTAGGAGGATCAGTCATTTGTAGATATCCATAAACTGGTTTAATATTGGCTTGATCCCATACCAGACCATGAGCCAACTAATATCAACTTGATACATTAACTTGTTTTCTAAAAGCTAGAAAACCTTTAACAAATCAAATATCGGGTTTGATGTGGTCCTTCGATTTTACCTGTATGGACTCGTTTTCACACACCTGTATAGAGACAGCTACAATCTACATCTATACATGTGTCTACAGAGTGCTGCTTTTTACAAAATATTAAAGACGCTTAGTGGAAGTTAACTTTGTGAATAATATTTTTTCCTATTAATAGGGCCTGTACACATACAATACAATCTCAATGTTTATTGTTTTTTGAACGGCTATTTCGACATTGAATGCTCTCATTTGTCACTCACGCACGCGTTAGGAGGAAACTCTCTACACATCATCGCCGCATTGGATACCCGGTGTGCTTTGGATTAAACCGAGTGGCTTAGGGCATGCACCTTTATTCACCACAACAAAATCCTCAAGAAAACCACCCCTGGACTCGAACTTGCGCCAACTAGGACTCAGATCCAACCCAAAGCTTATACCACTCAGGCAATGCCTCGGTGATACAATCTTAATGTTAAATAAGTCACAAATGACAATTAACAAACTATCGCCTGTTAACTGTAGTGTATGGGAAACTAAAAAGGGGAGTGCTTAAGTTAGAATAAAATTTAAAAATAGTGAAATCAGTGTAAACAAACATTAACATGAAACGTCTTTCGTCAACGTAATGTGATTATAAAAATAGAAGAGTTAAATAGACAAAGAAAACGAATGATTCGTTACGTTTATCTTGTTTAGGAGAAAGCGTGAGATATTGAGTTACAAGAGAGTAAGTTACAGTGTTCATCTTACTATTACTTTTACTAGGAATCTAGGAGAGGTAAGAAATTCATTTGAACCTGGTGAACATGACAGTACATGAGACCCATGTAGTAGTAGTAGTATCTGATTAGTTTAACTTATAACAGAAACCCACACAAAAACGTACAACAAAGTACAAATGACTGTTTATTGGAACAAGATTTGACCATGAAGTTGTGTTCAGTCTCCATCATGTGAAATCTGAGTGAACAAATTTGATGCATTTAACTAAACCCAAGGCCTTCTACTAGAAAGTTTTACACCAGCTAACCTCATTGGGAAAACAATGTGGACTGCAGATGACACGTGTCTTTAGTATTCACTTCCAAGCACTTAAATGCGGGAATAAGCTCAAATTTAAAAAACTAGTATATGAATTTCTAGCCCATAAGTCTAACACGATTACATATGGGTAGATCATTACAATGAGACTAAATACTCGGATGACAAAGAAAGATGTTACAAAGTCTGAAATTATCGACCTTTAGCTTTAACAAATTTTCCTCTCGAGGCTTTCTTTTCCATTTTCTCTCTTTTCTTTCGGGTCTTTTCATCCTCCTCAATGCCCTGGATATTTGTGTAAACTAGTGAGAGTCATACATACCGCGCCAACTCCGTAATGGTGGCAAAATGAGTGGGTCGGGCAGAATGAGTAACAGGTTAACATTGGTTGGTTAGATTGACTGGATGGAACACAGTTTGTTCAAACTAACTCTTGATTTTATAAAAATAATTAGTACCAAAATTGATAGGACAAAACATATTATTATGAATGATAATCCAAGTTTGTATGCATTAAAGATACACTTAAAAGGGCATTTGACATGTTTGACCTGTTTGGAATAAACCATAACCCAGATTCCCATTGATAAATAAATGGGGTGAAATTGACAAGTCTACAATTTCATAATAGGATTCAAATAAATTGTTATAAGCGAAAAGAGGTGAACTTAAGTGAGAGAATTACCTCGCCACCTTGAGGGAGAAATCCCTTGATTAGACCCCATCCCTTAAACACAGCATATGCTGGTATCTGCAAAAAGAAACAAAAATCATTACTTGATAATCTTAGGCTCCAACCACAAATACTTCCAGACTCTTTGATTAACAATATTATTACGCATTTCTAACTCTTTGAACATATTGTACACGTAGTTGTAGCTATGTAATTTAATGAATGATAAGAGATCAGTAGTCTTGATAATGACAACATACGGGAATCTTAGGGACTGGTTATTATTTACATAGATTTGTAATTATTACTGATGGGCAAAGAGGTTACTTTAAACGGGTCTTCCGATAACTAAAATGCTGCTTTTTGGGACCTAAAGCAGACAAGTTTTTCCAGCACAGACAGTAACAGACAACTGAATTACTACATATAAAAATCGGCAGTATTCTTAAGCTTGCTTCAAGACTGAATCGTGTAACTATGAGTTATTTCTGTGTTGCCTATCACAAAAACCACTACTTCTTCCTTCCATATTACATTTTTAATTCAAACGATAAAGGAAACAAGTCCGGGCTAAAGCAATGTATTACTGTGTTCATAAAACAGCTTTCAGCATATTCACATTTATGAATAGAAAGACAAGTACAACAAGGATCTTACCACAGCATATATCCACCAAAACTTCCCAGAGATGATAGACATGAGTTGCACAAAGCAGGTTATGTAAATAACATCATGAAGGTATCTGCAGCATAACATGAACAAGACCAAGACTGATAATTAGATGATACCATAAATTACATAAATCTGTCAACTCAATGAAGTGCATCTTCTTGAGTTTCTGTAATCAACTGGATAAACCAATCGACTTTCCGTGTATAAGTGTGTAACCAGTTGTTCAAAGAAACGTAGCATAACCAAAGTTTAAACGTTATGTTGTCTTAAATGAGTTATTAGACAATAATTGACTCACTAATATAGAAGGTATAAAGGTTATCATTCTATTAACGCCATTAAATCTACCAAAAAAAAAAAAAAAGGACTATGATCAATTAACAAAACTATGAGTTCAACCATGCAATTGCAGTTTGGGGGTTCAATTTGTCAGGTATCGCTCTTTTAGTTAATCGGTTTTCTTAAATAATTAAAACGGGCCAATACCAAAACTAATCAAAACCAACCGAATAAACGACCGGTTTAATAAGGTGAGCTCCCATAAACCGGAAGTTACTGAAAAACACAAAAATAAAAAAGGAACTGTGTTGCACCCTCCATGGAATAGGTTTAAAAACTTCTATATAGATTCAAATAGCTAATCCAAATTGACATCCAATCTAGGAGTAAACCCAGTAACGAGTTGTAATCCCTTGAATCCAATAATTTGCTTGAAATCCAACGAACCAATCAGAGCGCGACATGTGGCGCAACAATCACATGTGATTGAAAAAAAAATTATAATTTTTTTTTTAAATAATTTTTATTTTGAATTTTTTTTTTTTAATTTGTTTTTTTTGAGATTTTTTTTTATTTTTTTTTTAAATTTAGCATTTCAAATTCAATCACATGTGATTGTAAAGCCCAATCACAGTGATTGTAAAACACAATCACATGTGATTCTGCATGTCAAATCTAATCACATGTGATTGGAAAAAAAAAATTCAAATTTTTTTTTTCAAAAAAAAATTCAAATTTTTTTTTTTCAAAAAAAAATTTCAACCGGAAAGCGACTTTAATTTGGTGATTTGATCAAGTTTGTTAGCGTTTCGTGATCATATCAGTTTGTTAGCGTTTCGTGATCATATCTTCAAAATTTCAGACTTTAATTCGGTGATTTGATGAAAAACTTGGTGTTTAAAGGTTTTAGCACAAATTAACTGAAAATCGTCATTTTACTAAAAAAAAAAAAAATTTCAATCACATGTGATTGGATTGGCATGCAGAATCACATTAAAAAAAAAAATTTGAAAAAAAAAATTTCGGAAAATTTTTTTTTTTGAAAAAAAAATTATATATATTTTTTTTTTATTTTTTTTTTTCAATCACATGTGATTATCGCGCCACGTGTCGCACTCTGATTGGTCCCTTGAATCTAACTTAAAATTTGGTTTCATTTGAATATTCCTCACCCAGTAACCCATAACCATTCTATTAATATAATATAGGAAAGTAAGCTAAAGACAATAATATATGGTGAACACATAAATCAAAATTCAAAAGTAAAATCTCTCATTTTTTAATGAACTTTAAGATGGAGATAAGAGCAAGAATGAAACTAGTAAAGGGTAATAATATGATATTCAAACGCAATGGAGAGTGATTAATTCGATCAGATAGCAACATGCGATTCATTAAAATTAGGAAACAGCAAACTTTAAGTTCATGGAGAAGGGAGAATTTATATCTTCAAGGAAAATAATTCATGGAAATTTAACTTTAAATCCACATAAGCCTACAAAAGTGAAATTCTCTTTTCTAAAGGCAAACTCACACATCCACACAAATTTTTCCACAAATATATACATGTTCACCCCTGGAGTTGAACCCACAACCTCTTGGTTGGAGGGGTCACCACAACAAAGCTAGGCCAATGGCCCTTCAGTAAGCCTACAAATTCTACATATCAAACTTAGAAAAATATGCATTGAATAACTTACCGGGTTCCGGGTAGTCCCTAATCGAAAATCCGAATTCAAATCAAGAATCATTTTCAAAAACCAAATAGCCGATTCCACATGGGTCGGCAGTTTGTTGGATCAAACAAATTAATGAGAACTCTTAAACACTACCAACTAAAGATTACTTTAGTGGCCCGATCTAACAATCACTTCAAAATATATGGAACAAAAAAGAATGCATACCCACAAGCTCCACCAGTACTCATATCAAATCCACCATCTAAAAGGTCCCCATCATCTGTATAGGTAGGCTTTGCCATTGATGCTAGTTGTTGATAGCAAAGATAGTAGGCTGCTGAAGTCAGTATCAGGCCGACCCAATGCAGCCATGTGAAAGTGGAGTAGAACACCCCTGCCCTTAACAACAGATAAATGACCTACATATAACACGCATAAAAGCACCACACCCTTATATAAGACCTTGTATGTATACAACCAGGAGTTAATAATCGACTTATATTCAATTAAAAAACAGTAATCAACATTATCAATTATCAATAACTGGATCAATTGATTACCAATGACGTCGATCTTATGATTATATACTAGACAATTAAGAAATCGAACAATTGCATAATATATAAAGTATGAGAGGTAATTACATTGCAGGCGATGATGATACGAAAGAGATTGTTGATATGGCGAGTGTTTTCATCCCTTCGTTTCTTGGCACCTTGATTTGCCATTTATTGGATTTGATTTGACTAAGTCAAAATAGAAGAATAAACCCTAGGTCTAGGTGGAGTCTGAATTGGGGAAGAGATACTATTGAGCTGAGCTTTGGTTTGCTTACCAGCGTTGAGTTGAGACTCGGTGATACCGGCGATCAATTTTTGATATAAACAATGTTCAAGGGGTCTTTGGGTTTTGTAGGTAGAACAATAAAACTAGTTTTAATTTTAATTTTTAATATTAAAAAAAAAAAAAAAAAACTGAAAATAGAAATATATATACATAGTATATACATTATCTCTTAAGTCTTGATGCATATTCCAGATTCTAGATGTCCACCTAGTTTATGACTAACCATAAAACTGAGGCATATACGAAGGATACTCATCCGTATGGGTCAAAAGCGCCTCTGTGTGCAGATGTAAATAAGTTGTTCATTGTGTTTTAGGATTAAGAATGTAAATTCTAATTTGGTAGAGTTGTTTGGCGATTCCAGTGAATAATGTTTATCTGTTTAAATCAATTATGTAATCTCGACGTTTATTCAATAATGTTGATTTATCTTTGATTCATTGGGTTTACTCTTCTGTCTAATTGATCCGAACTCGTATGTTGTTAAAAACCTGTAATTGGACTATCATTCTCAATAACTAGCGGTCGCAAAAATCAAATTAAATTAAATTATTATATAATTTACATTGTCGCCTTGCACCACATACACGCCAATAAAACTCGTTCTAAAATGTGTTTATCATTTTTAAAACCATGAACACCGACCTTGACTATTAGTAAAGAGTCGTTAAAAATGATGAAATACGGCAAAGTTTTATGCGAAGGTGAAAACAATGGTGAATGATCTAATGGTTTTGGCTACAATGACAAGGTTTGAATTGTTTATGTAATCTCAAATATGCTTAATTCGTAGCGTTTGATATCTATGTACTTGTACTGGACATGTTCATGGCAATGAATATGAAGAACACTATGAATCTTATTGTAAATAAATGATTAATAATTCATAATTGAACGATTATAATAGATTCCGTAGCTTTTTGAACGTTGTGAGTATGTTCCTAATTTGTGTAGTTAGAAAGTTTGGGAGAGAATAATGGTGAGTGTGTGCTTCCGGTGTGTTTTACTTTGTGTGGTATGTAGAGGGCTCAGATGACTAAGATGGAGTGGTTAGTATTTATACTTGATATAGTAACCTTCTTATAGTTACTAGCTAAATCACACACATGGACATCTCTAATTGTACGGTATTTATAGACTCAACATTTTCAACATATATGTGTATTATATTTTTTTTTGGTTTTTTATGCATATCATATATCTACCACTTTGTTTGTTTTTATGAGAAGAATTGAACTTTTTGATCGGAGGTTTCGTATTTAATATCAAGGTAATGACTGATTTTCAATCGTTTCCATACTTTCTATGTGTGATTGCTCATTGATTATGAATGAGGATATTCTTAAAATTGATTTGGTCTTTAGGGTTATGTGATACAGTAATTTTGAAAATCAATTTTTATGTATTGAGTGTGAATTAAGTTTTAGATTATTGTTGTTTTAAGATTGTAAGGTCTAACAGTCGACGATATTATATAATCAAGTTGATTATTAGATCTATCATATTAAGTCGCTGCAATTTCTAATATCTTGATAGTATACATTCATTTTCATGTTATGATTAATGGTTAAGTCTATTAAATAGCTTTATACTTTTATTTTTGTTCCAATGTCGGCTAAATATCCCGAAAAATACACGTCACATAATATACGATATTGGTGACCGATTACTTGCGTGCGCAGTCCCTCGTGTTAACAAACGTTAACAAGAAGCATTCATAGATCGAATTGATTAGAGTTTCAGGTCCCCGATTACTCCTTCAAGCTTCGTGTTGCATCAGATCGAGTTAAAATTCATCTATGAGCAGATCGAAAAGTCAAAGTTTATGAAATTTTGGTCAACAATTCAGTTGGATCGTTTCTCGAATTTTCAGGTCTTGATTTTAGTTCACGAGTGTTAGGTGATGGAATTAGAACAACTTTCATGAAGAAATCGTATCAAAAAATGCCTAAATATTAACGTACGTTAGCTTCAGGGACTTCACACGCGAGTAATCGGTCACCAATAGCCTACATTAGAACACTTTTTGAAATTGTTAACGTACACTGGTATTTTTCTAAGTATATAGCGTGCATTAGAACAAAAATAAAAGTATAAAACTATTTGGTA
Organism: Rutidosis leptorrhynchoides; assembly: GCF_046630445.1. Taxonomy (NCBI): domain Eukaryota; kingdom Viridiplantae; phylum Streptophyta; class Magnoliopsida; order Asterales; family Asteraceae; genus Rutidosis; species Rutidosis leptorrhynchoides. Next base: position 620,389,315 of record NC_092336.1, on the reverse strand, counting down.
GCGTTAACCCTATTATTAATTCCTCTATCATTGATTTGTTATAAACAAGTAATATATATTCGCGCTTCGTTGTGAGGTAGAAAACAAGGTTGAAAAAAAGTTTGTAAAAAAAAAAATGAAAAAACAGTTTGCCACTTTACTTCGAAGTTGAGGCTATTTACAACCTTGCCATCGTCACAGACACATACATGGTTGCAAATGAGTCGATCCACTCGCGAGTTACTCGAACTCGACTCGTTAAAAGCTCGGTTCGAGTCGATCCCAAACGAGCTCGAGTACAAGCTTGAACTTAATTTGAAGCTCGTTTATTAAACGAGCCAATGAGCCTAAAAGAACTTTTCATTTATATACACCAAATATTAATTTTTAAATAAAATTAATAGATAGTTATATATTAATAATAACTAACAGAATAATAGTAAATCTTATTACGTTGATGAAAATTACAAAAATAATGAATTTTAAATATAAAAAAATAAATAATATAAAGAAAAAAATTATATAACTAACAAGTTGAGCTTGAGCCGAGCTCAAGGTTGTTACATATCAAACCAGCCGAGCTCGAGCTTAAACTATTAGGTTCGAACCGAGTTGAGCTCAAGTGAAGGGTCGTCCAGTTAATATAAGGGATCTGTTCAATAAGCAAAATGAGGTCTTTTTGTATACAATTTTTTTTCACATATATAAGAATAAGTTCAATTATACTTTAAAATATGTAATATTTTTGAAACCTTGTAAATAGATGAAGCGTATAATATAATTTTGGGTTGTATTTTTGGCCCTTTGAGACCGTGGACCCTGTGTAATTGCACACTTTGCAAACCCCGAAATTCATCCCTAGTCGAGTTCGAGCTCTATAAAATTCAAACGAGCCGAGCTTGGGCTTGGCTCGGCTCGGCTGGTGTACATTCAAACACATAAGTCTTTAAAGTGTATAGTCAAATACATGCTTATTAAATACGTAGACTTTGATATTTCCACTCACTACTGTGATAAACCTATTCATATTATCCAACAACTACTTGTCTTATATGTCTCAATATTTGTACACGATGAGAGTGCATCTATGTAAATAGTGAGTGGAAATATCATTTTCCGTTGACGTTGATATTATTATTCATTATGTTAACTTAGTGTTAATTTTAAATTTTAAATTTTAAATTTAAATTTTAATGTTAATTAATTATGTTAACCTCAATGATTTTTGGTACGGAATAAAATTATGCTTTGCCCACCCAAGTAGCACGTGGTCAGGTGTCGCAATCATGGTCCAATCCTCCAACACTCATGTCTCAGCATTTCTTGTACGCGACCATGTTTATTTCGAAGCCGTCTACAGATCCGATTCATACACTTACAATTATCATCCTCTATTTTCTATTATATTCACAATGAGTCCTTTAGAAGTTTGTCTTGTTTCCCAGGCCCCAGGTTCTTAATCAGATTATCAAGCTTTGCCAATAACCTGGATACCTTCATCAAAATAAGAATACCCAGCATCAAGAAAGGAATTCTTTTTCAACACATTTTTAAATAATCCACACCCAAAGTTTACATGCAAAACCTTGCTTTATTCCATTGTGGATCCTTCCTTCAAATAAACATTTACAAGTTCATAAATTGTAGTATTTCTCAAGAATAATATTAGAGGCAATAAAGTTCACATTGAAACATGGACAATATGATAAAGAACATGAAGTGAGAATCTCAATTTTTCCCTTTCTATTATTCAATTTTCTACGAAGAACTTTTCGCTTGAACGTATACTGATTTTGTTAGGGTCAAGTTTGCTGGCACAGAGGAGGCGAACGAAGGGGAAATGTCACGAGATAAAGGCCGAAAATTACCATCCCAAAAATCGCTATCATTTAGAGGAGGTATGGACGTATGGTAATTCAATATCACGACAAAAGTCCCGGTTTTAACAATGTAATGTTTTAGCTTCTTAAGGATTTAAGCGTGGTTCGTTGCCATTTAACTGTTTTGTAGTGAGCAGAAGAAGTCAAAATTGGTATAGAGGACAGTCTTCTTCACGTCAAATGGCGTATGAAAATGATTCTGATTACATGGAGAGTGATGAGTTTCAAACAGCAGTTGCAGCAGCAACATATGCCATTAATTCAGTTGAAGAACAAAGAAGATCAAGACGAACTCGACGTGGTGATAGTTTGACCAAATCTAAGAGGAAACAAGAAAGTATAATTTCTTCTTCTCCAAGGAATAAGATGAAGAACAAGGAAGATGATACAGTTCCCATATCAACCCCTAGATTGCCCTCCATCAAATTCTCAGGTACAAAAAGCTTTATCTACAAAAGATATGTTGATAGCTTTTGAAGATTAAGTCTGCTTCTTCTACATCTACAAAAGATATTATGATATACAATTATTAGTTATATTATTATCTATATATTCATTTAGAAAAAATAAAGTTAACACCGTTCATTGTCCGCCAATTTAGACTTTTCAAACCCCATTTTTCGATTACGTAAATACATAAGTTTTCTTAATAATATAACAAGTTCCCAGGTGCCTGGATGATTGGCATGCGCCTTTCATACCCAGACGCCCCACATTCAAATCTTGGGCGCTTAAAAAAAAAAAAAAAAAAAAAAAAAAAAAAAACTTACGTTATTTACCATACCGTTGGAAAATAATGGTAATTGAGCCCAGTGTAGTGGGCTGACCCAATTACTTGTTAGAATCAAATTAGTTTTCACGTTTTGGCTTCACAGAGCTACCAGAAAATATGCCCCAAAGGGCTAATTCTCCAGCAAACACTGGAATCAAAACACCATCCTTTAAAAAGACTTCAACTTCTTTTGACACGAGAGATCAACCGATAAGTAGTGGTGCTCAGACACCAACCAATCAACCCACATTTTCCGAAACCGAAGCCAACAGAAAACGTTCTGAACCAAGACTTGAAGACACAAAAGCGGATATCTGGGAGAGAACTGAGATGGAAAAAATCACACAACGGTATACTCAATTTATACATCTTATTTCTTAACTGAAAGATTGTGTACGTATCAGATTTGATGCATAACTTGTTGGCATAATTATAAGATGAATGAATATCAGGTACAATAAGATTAATGCCAAAATACTCGAGTGGGAGAACGAAAAGAAGGTGAAAGCAAAGAAGAAGTTATCAAGAAAAAAGGTCTTGTTTATCAAATTTCGAATGAGTTATATATAACTGCTTACGAAACTCGGTTATATGTAAGTTATATAATTTTGTTACAGGACGAGAAGGATACGACAAGGGCTCGAGCTTTGCAAAAATACAAGAATGAGATTGAGATGATTGATCAAATTGCTGAAGGAGCAAGAGCACAGGCTGAGGAAAATAGACAAAAAGAAGTGATTAAGGTTAAGGAGAAGGCAGATATAGTTAGATTAACAGGAAAAATCCCAACAAAAACATGTTTATGCTTTTAAATATCAACCATGATGATTCGGTTCATGTGAAATCCTCATGTTTAAGAACATAAACTACATGCATTTGTATATATATTTCTTCTTTAATCAAGTATGATTGGTGTAGTTTGCTGCTATTGTATAAATTTTATATGAAAAATATTATTATTTGAATTTTTTTTTTTTTTTGAGGTTACTAAATTAATAAAAGCTAAAATAAGTGTGTTATATACATGGAAAATGATTTTCATATGCCTATAAAATATTCAACAAAGGGTATTACTTTTCTTTTGGGTTTTTTATACAAAATTTCAAAAAGGCTTATAAATGTTTTATTACATAAAAACACATGCCACTTAAAATGGTTGAAATAATATATACAATCACTTTCATTATATTAAAGAGCCAATAACTTGACGGTATTGAGTTTCTCTTACAATTTTGAGGTTGAGAGTTCAAGTTTTGCTCTGGTATATATATTAGTGTTAGAAATAGGTGGATGCAGGGGCGGAAGATAGTAGGGACAGGGCGGGGCGCCCGCTCCAACTTGATTTCGAAAAAATAAAAATTCACTCTAAAAAGGATTTTTCTATTTTCTCTAAAAAATAAGGTTTTTTATTAGTGTTTGACGCTGCTGTCAATGAAAAATTTAATATGTTTTGTACTCACTGCCTGTGATCGGGTTCAAGTTCCGCCACTAGGTGGACATGTGGGTTAACTACTTAAAAAAAATTCAATTTCATTATAGAACCACGTGAATTGATAAGAGCTGTATTATGTGTTTCTTCTGGTTACGAACTTTTTGTTCAGGGGGTAAGTTTACAAGTAAATAATAGTAGAGGGGCCATTTTGTGATAATTCCTCCAACGGCGTAAAATACGAAGAAGCATAATAGTCCCGGATCCCATTCATGGTCTGTTTCCAACAAAGTAGGTTTTCAAAGGCCTTCCATAACTTTAGGGTTCCTTATATATATTTTCTCATCATTCAGATTAAATTGCATCTGAACCTTATCTATTTATCCAATTTTGGATAAATCATACAATCACTGATATTGCTTTTATCTTCTAAAGACAGTTTCTTGCAGACTTCAATCGAATTATATTATCTGGGTTGCAGTTTTTGAAATTTGTATACTTTTCTTGATCCGAATTCAGGTTTGTTCTTTACTTTTATGTATTAATTTATCTATAAATCTTATTTTACTGTATTTTTGGTGATGGGATATTCTAAAAGTAAAGACAACAGAAGAAAAGTTTGACTTTTGCATGTTCTTATTGGGTATCATATCAATTTACATTGATCAACTATTGAATTTTTTTTTTGTTATTTTTGTAAAATTCGTAAGTTATTACCATAGGAACTTAGATAACTTCCAAGATTGATTCATGCAAACAAGATTGTGGATTATTAATCAAGAAGCCGATCAATTTGACTTTTGAAAGTCAAATATGATCTAAATGTGTGTTATGTGTTTAAATTATGCCTATTTTTTTGGTAAAATAGTTATTTCAATGTTTTTTATTCTAATTCTAAATATGATATGATGCTGTTCAGGATTATTGTGATTCTCTCCCCGAGGCTTACTTTCATTGCTTTGGTGCAATCTGTAAATCAAATTTAAAGAACTGGATTGAGGATGAGGAGGGCTTTTGTAAAATCTTCTGGGCTAATACGCTCGGCTTTTAGACATCACGGTGTTAAATATGTGACCGGGGTAGAAAAAAGATTGTTGTTATCAAATATAAATAATGGGACTTTAGATAATTTTGCTTATGATACTTGTAAATGCGGACGACCTTTCTATACGTTTTCTAGAGCTATATCTTCCAGTGCTTCTGAAGTGAGCTCTAAAGGTTCTTGAATTATTTCACATATTTATATATGGTTTTTGATTTGAGGTAAATATTGGATATGACTATATGAGCATGTTGTATGTATTACAGGGGAGAACAGAGCAGGGCCTCTTGTGGAATATGAACGTAGAATCGAAGCTGGTGATCTTGACGACGGTGATAATTCGCAGGTAATTAGTAACATGTTTGCTTGTTTTTAAATTTTCTAGACACTTTTAAATGATGTTGATTATATAAAAGCTGTGATCTTTTATGGTCTTGTAGATAGGCACATTAAAAGAAATTCAACGACTTTATGATGAGCTTGTTAAATCAGCTGATGCATGTCGTTTGGATCGTTATTCTGATTCTGGGAAAGCTGGGAGGCAAGTATCATTATTATCCTAACCTAACTGATTCAGATTATCAGCTCCAAAACAAAAGTCCTGAACAGCATCATATTACATAAAAGACGTTGCAATAACTGTTTTATCAATAAATTTGACATAATTTAACCACATAACACAATTTAGATCCTATTTGACTTTCGAAAGTCAATTTGATCTGAATTTTTTATTCAGTTACTGAGTATATTAGTTGAATTGCAGGAGTAGGTGGTTATGGTCTCGTCTCATACCACAGTCTACAGTCTCACCAGTGAAAGGACTCTATCTTTACGGAGGAGTTGGTACCGGAAAAACAATGCTGATGGATTTATTTTATGACCAACTGTAAGCATCTTAATATATTATATACTTTTTAGAAATTGTAATACGGAATATCACTTTCGTTTAGCATCTTCATGCATACTATGTATCAGGCCTTGCACTTGGAGGAAAAAAAGGATACATTTTCATGACTTCATGTTGACTGTCCATAGTCGCTTACAAGTATGTCGCTTCTTTTATCTTCGTTGCTAACTCGACACAATATTTGCTGTTTATACTAATTACGAATTCGATGCGTATGAACGAAATAGCTGTATGGGCTACAACAATCATGTATAATTTGATAATGTGGTGTGTTTTGTTAATGCAGAAGCATAGAGGTGTAGCTGATCCCCTTGAAGTTGTTGCAGGAGAGATATCCGATGAATCCATTTTATTATGCCTAGATGAGTTCATGGTATGTTTTATATATACATTTATCAACACCCAATATGAATATGAATGTGATAATATTTGAAAATTTGTGACCTGGGTTTGTTTTATGATTTATTTACCGGCCATTCTTTGATTATTCATCTATTATGATATCAATAGGTTAATGATGTAGCTGATGCATTGATCCTAAACCGATTATTTAGTCATCTTTTTAGCAATGGTGCTGTAAGTGATTTACATTTTTTATACATTTACATATTTTTAAGAAGAAAAATGTTTGAGTAAATTAAACAAAGCTGAACGTTTTTTCCTTCTGTTTGTGATGGAAGTATAGATACTTGTTGCTACGTCAAACCGTGCCCCAGACAATCTCTATGAACGTGGGTTGCAAAGAGATCTTTTTTTACCATTTATTGCCACACTAAAGGTAAGGTCAAATGTTTGTGTGTAGAGGTGACAAACTGAGTAGGTCGGTTGGGCTAGGAACAGGTCAAAACAGGTACATGTTTAGACGGGGGCGAATCTAAGGGTTGGCCCTTGGGGTCACGGGACACCACTAGTTTGAAAATTTTGTGTAGAAAATACCCAAAAAAATATATATAGTTAGCCACTAAATTTAACTACAGGACACCACATATTTTTCGAATTTATAGCTTTTTTTTTTAAACTGTATAAGATACCACTAAATTTAACTAGTCGGACCCCATTATATATTTTTAATTTGTACTTTTTTAAAGGTAAATAGCCACTAAAATAATTTTCAAATATATTTAGTATTGAAAAAAATCAGGACCCCATTGAATTTCGTTTCTGGAATCGCCACTGTGCTTAGATGGTTTCAATGGGCTTGATTGGATTGGGCTGATCTTTAACCTGTTTGACTTTTTCCTTTTAGCCAATTATTTCTTGTTTACCCATTGTACCCATCAGAGATTAACCATAACTAGCTTGAAATGCGCCACTACTTACGTGTTCTAATATTTATTTTTTTCATAATTATCATATTTTTGTTTTGTGGATGCAGGAAAGATGTGTAGTACATGAAATCGGTTCATCCATAGATTACAGAAAAAGGACCTCGGTAAATTGCTAACGCTTTCTACTTTCCCTGTTTAAGATATATAAGTTACTCCTATATAAATATAAATTTAGTTTCTTTTGTGAAAAATGTAAAAAGGAGGATGGTATAAAGACTAGATGAAACATGGTTTGATTTGTTTTCTGTTTTATTTTAAATTGTAGGCTGAAGAAGGTTTCTACTTCGTAAATAATGATTCGTCTGACTTTTTAAAGCAAAAATTTAAAGAGTTAGTTGGGGAACATACAGCTCAGCCCCAGGTAGCAGAAGTTGTTATGGGCAGAAAACTACAGGTATTTGCAGCCATATGAAAATACTGTAAATCATAATAAGATGAGCAGGTCCAGGAGATGAGCGGTGGGTCAAAATGAGCGAGTTGGGTTGACTAACTAACACTCTCACAGTTTTTTCCAATTACAATTGCGTTAAGTTTTATTACGATAACCAGAATGTTGCTGTATTAATATATTTTTTGGGATAGAAACTAGTTAGGAGGTTGTATACATGAAAAGTAGACTTCCGGGGACTTCCAACCAGTTTGATCATTTTAGAAATCTTTTTATTTGTCAACTCGTGATTAAAAAAAAGACCCAGATCGGCCCATTCATAAGTGAATTGGTCATTGCAACACCTAATAAACTTTTTGTTTTTAATACGTCATATTTGGTAGTCACTTATTATCGTTCTCGTGTTCAATGATTAGGTACCACTTGGTGGGAACGGATGTGCGTACTTTCCTTTTGAGGAACTATGTGACAAACCTCTAGGTGCTGCTGACTATTTTGGCTTATGTAGTAAGTCAATAATTAATTTTGAATTTAATGAAGATTTGTTCTGCATTATGTTTAAGATTTGGATTCATGGTGTTGCAACCTAGTTTTATTTCCATTTAAAAGGTACATGTTGACTTTTTGTGGTCAAGCAATACTGTTTAACAATACTGTAAATTGAAAAAAAATGTTAATGTTAAAATTAATTTTCCCCACATTCATTCAGTTTGTAGTTGATAATTACTGGTTGACCCCAATAGTCGTGTTCTTGTAAAGTAGTTAATAATTAAAATTTGTAATGACAGAGAATTATCATACATTGGCGTTAGATGATGTGCCAATATTTGGGCTCCACAACAGAACTGCAGCCTATCGATTTGTCACTTTAGTTGATGTTAGTTTCTTTAATTCTCTTCTCTATTTGTAACATATGGGTTATATATTTATTTAGTCAAAAAGAGCTGACTTTTAATGGTCAAACTACACATACATGCAGGTGATGTACGAGAATAAGGCGAGGTTGATGTGTACTGCCGAAGGGACTCCTTTCCAACTATTTGAAAGGATTGTGACCATCGCTGATGCTCAAAGTAGGGCTCCTAGAACTTCATCCAGGTCAAGGAAAAATGACGATTATGACCTTTGTGTCGACAATGAGCTAGGATTTGCTAAAGACCGCACTATTAGCAGGTATTATTGAATAATACATGAACTGATTTAATGGTTAAACGTATTTGTTTGAGATACACCTTTGACTTTTAAGCTCAAAAAGCTGATGTCATAGGTTTGATGTTCAAACGTTAAAGTTTAATATGTGAATACAGGTTGACAGAGATGAACAGCAGCGAGTATCTCGAGCAGCATGCAGAAATGGTAGCAGAGAAGCAACTTCAAACCCAAACCCAAAGTGATGAAGACAACCATGATCATGTGGTACAAGCTTGAACATTTCAGTACGTATCAGGCTTCACGAACATTCTTTCAGTTTTGAATTTAATGTAATTTACTTAAAGTTGATGGATCAGGTAAATGATTTTGCATTGAAATCGCCGAAGTGACCGCCTACATTTTATGGAAAAATAATGATGGAAGGCAAGTATGTATAATTTTTAAGTGCAGAGAAGGATATATGCATCAACATCTTGATGTAATAAAACTGCATTGTAATTGTAATTGTAACTGTAACCACATGTTTAAATAATTTAACGTTTATGTTGTACGAATGTTGTTCAAAACTGCACTGTAATGCTTAATTAACTTGGTTGCAAGTGTTTCTTGCAAGTTGTTATCAGTTTGATCACTGAAAATCGGCTGGACTAATTAGGTGCTCTGGCATCCGATCACTTCCAAAATATGGTTTAATTACATTGTAGTTAGTGAGTCACAAACAGTTATAGAAACCCGAGTTTGCTCATTGGGGTGGTTAAATTCTCAAAACAAACATTGGCCAGATTTTGTTGATGCTATTGGCCCAGTTCGGTTGGTTCTCAACATTATGGATATCGAAAGTTTCATAAATCATGTTATAAATTGGATACCCATAAACGTGCTAAAAAAGTGCAACTATTGGTGGTCACAAAGATTCACCCCATTTCCCAAAGTGTTTAATAATATGACTTCAAAAATAGTAATTACAAAAATGCTTTCGCATCACACATCGTGAGTGGGTGTTGCTTGGTGTTTGGTGTGTGTTACCGAGATATTCAATGAGACAAGCTATCATCCTCGCACCAAACACGAACAACACGCACCGTGCGTGGTGCGTGTCACGCCAAAACTTTGAGTGGTCGTATTTTTCGATTCCTTTGTTTTGATTTAGTCACTGTTGTGTATTTTCTCGAGATCTAACTGTTCGAAAAGTGTTGAAGTGACAAATATAATTTTGAAATTGGGCCTGATATTGCGATTTGCGTCAAAAGAGAAAAATGTTTGATTTAAGAAATGTGTTGTTTATTTAAATTGATTGATTGAGGGTTTTAGTGATAAATTTAACGAATTGCAAGTTAGGATGTTCATTAGAAATTTTCTGAGAGGTCAAAGTATGTTTAAAGTCAACATCGATGAAAACGTTAAAATTGAAAGTCGAGGCCGAATTTCGAGAAAATCTTGGGACCAACCGCATACGGAAAACGGGCAAAGAATAAAAAAAATCTCGAGAAAATACACGATTTAAAAAAAAAAAAAGGTTGACTAAATCGGAGAAAGAAATTAAAATATACGACAATTCAAAGTTCTGGTGCAACTCACACCACGCACCACGCACATGTATGGTGCAAGTTACGAGGATAATAAGTTGTCTCGGTGAATATCTCGGTAACACGCACCACACAAAGTGCGTGGTGCGTGGTGCGTGGTCAAAGGACATATTTACAATTACGGAGTACAATATTTTCAGAGCATATTGTTAAATACATTGAAAAATTGGGGCAATTACTACATTATCTAATAGACAAAAATGGTGAATAGTAACTATGGGCATTTTCGTTCTTTCATTTTTTTTGAATTCTAATTAAATTTCACTACACCAACAAAGACCCCCACACTTTTTTCAAATATTCAAATCGACCCTCCAAACAGGGGGTAAAGTGTCAACTAATCATTTTCATAAAAAATCTTAAATGAAACTCCACCCAAATATTCAACGGGTCATATCTTCTTGCTCGCAACGAGTTAAATTTTTTCGACACCATCGTTAATCTCGAAATAATTTTAGGAATACAATGTCACTAACTATACGCAAAACGGACGCTTTTTAAAAAACGCCAAATATTTGGGGTACTTTTCATACACGTTGATTTTGCGTTAAATTTTTAAAAGTCGATAATTACACAGCTAAACGCGGAGATGGACATATATTGTTAATTTAAAATAACATTTAAATCTTTTACGGGTTGTACCTTTTAGTTCGACTCGAGTTGCGCTTCAACGATATCATTCTTTAGCCACGAAATAATTTTACAAACTAAACGCAATAAAATACATGTAGTGACCCGTCCTAATCCACCTGGACGAAGTCTTCAACAGCTGGTCCCATTACGAGGTTCTGACCTCTATATGCCATGAACGACGCCATGTAATATGAGCAAATGCACAGCGGAAGATTTCTTTCATACCTGAGAATAAACATGCTTTAAAGTGTCAACCAAAAGGTTGGTGAGTTCATAAGTTTATCATAAACAATAAAATTCATCATTTTGATAGACCACAAGATTCAAATACAGTACACATATCTCGTGTACAAAACTATATTTTTTTCATAATGCTTAGCAGAGTAGGTTCGTATCCTTTTCTCCCCCGTAGGTTGCCTCGCGATTTTTAATAACCGTACACATATCTCGTGCACAAAAATAACATACACATAACCTGTGTATAAAATCATTCTCTCGATACATAACATTCACTTTGCTTTCATAGCTTGGCTTGGTAACCGACCTTAACATATAATGCGCATCAATAATATTCCCAAAACAGAACATCTCGTCTGTATAATATATAAACTTCGAAGTACTAAACACCACGCCCACTAGTTCTTCCGTCTAGTGAACATTCTGGGTGGGGGTGTTAAACCCGGTAGCTACCTTTAGGATTTGCGTGAATTAGGGCCATACTCGATTCTAATTCTTAGGTTACCAAGCAATAATAATCAGGGGAAATATTCACGACAATTAGTGGCAATTATCACGTCCAACTAATTTAATAATAATCCACAGAACTTCTATCTGTATAATAATTCATTCGAGGAATGTTTTGCTTGTGTCATATCGTGTCAAACATTTATAAAAGCAATTCATGTATTCTCAGTTCAAAATATATTTCAAAAGCATTTAATAAAGCAGTTGTAAAAACAGCGCATGTATTCTCAGTCCCAAAAATATAAAGAGTAGAAGGGAGCAAATGAACTCACCAACCTTTTGGTTGACACTTTAAAGCATGTTTATTCTCAGGTATGAAAGAAATCTTCCGTTGTGCATTTGCTCATTTTAGAGATATTACTTGGAGTCATTCATGACATATTTCAAAAGACGTTGCATTCGAGTCGTTGAGTTCATCAAGATTATTACTAAGTCAAGTTTAGTTGGATATATTATGAAATGGTATGCATGCCGTCAACTTTCGGTGTAAAGAAAGTTTGTCTTTTAAAAACGAATGCAATGTTTGTAAAATGTATCATATAGAGGTCAAGTGCCTCGCGATGTAACCAAATGTAATGTATTCGTCAAGATGGATTAGGACGGGTCGTTATAGGTGGTATCAGAGCGGTGATCTTAGCGAACCAGGTCTTGCATTAGTGTGTCTAACTGATAGTTATTTAGATGCATTAGTGGGTATGGACTTCGACCGTGTCTGCATGTCAAAAGTTTTGTTTATCATTTAGTGTCGAAAATTATTTGCTTATCATCCTTAAAGTCTAGACACGTCTTACTGCCTCTATTGCATAGACAGTGTATAGATAAATTCATATCTTAGCGTATCTGTTATTGTTACCTTTGTCTGACAGCTTTCGTAGATTCCTCCGTAACTTATGGGATTTTAGTATTATATATGCATATGTAAATTATGTATTGCAGGGTACTAATCTACATCCTATAATCTATTTCTTATCGAAAATTCTTCATCTGATCGTACGAGATGAATCCCTCAACCAGTTCGAATTCCTCGAATTCCGACAGCTATTCCGATATGGAGTTTCACCTAAGCTCCGAAAGCAGTGTCACCAAAATGAATCAACAAATCATTCATCCCCAATTCATCTGATGGGTTCGTAGTCGACTTAACCGATGGAGACAAGAAGAAGGCGATCCTTTCCATCCACCACATTCCCCTCTTGGCGAAGAACCTGAAGCACTTATCGGCGAACCTGTTCGCAACACCATTTTCACTCTCATTTCCCGAATATCTCGCTACGCTTATATTCTATCTAAAATTCAAAACCATATTCATCCACTCGTTCCGACCGACAATCTTCCTGGAGTAATCGAAAGAGTCAACGAGCTTCGCGCTCGAGTAATCAATTTGGAGAATATGGTGCAAAATGTACCAGCTTCAGCAACATCACCGGCATCGACAGTACCACCAACATCAATACCAGTACCACCAACTGAAATGCATATAGAATATCCCCATCATTCCGGGACACCCATCGGACATGATAATTTCGAAGTACTAAAGCATTTCAAATTCCAGAATGGGGCTTGTTGGGCCCGATAGATCTATCTTTAGGATTCGCTTCAATTTGGGGGGTCTGTTCCCAAATTCTTAGGCTACCAAGCTAAAAAGGGGCATATTCGGCTTCGATCGTTCACCCATATAAATTAGTTTCATTTACTTGTGTCTATTTCGTAAATCATTTATAAAATTGCATGTATTCTCATCCCAAAATATTATATTTTTAAAAGTGGGACTATAACTCACTTTCACAGATTTTTACTTCATCGGGAAGTAAGACTTGGCCACTGGTCGATTCACGAACCTATAACAAATATGTACATATATATCAAAGTATGTTCAAAATATATTTACAACATTTTTAATACGTTTTAATGTTTTAAGTTTATTAAGTCAGCTGTCCTCGTTAGTAACCTACAACTAGTTGTCCATAGTTAGATGTACATAAATAAATCGATATATATTATCTTGGATCAATCCACGACCCAGTGTATACACGTCTCAGGCTAGATCACAACTCAAAGTATATATATTTTTGGAATCAACCTCAACCCTGTATAGCTAACTCCAACATTACTGCATATAGAGTGTCTATGGTTGTTCCAAATAATATATATACATGAGTCGATATGATATGTCAAAATATTTGCATACGTGTCTATGGTATCCCAAGATTACATAATATATTAGAATACATGTATAATACAATATAAGTTAGCTAGGATATGATTTGTATAGAATTGTTACAATATTTCCCGTAGCTACAACAATCAAAAAAATATCCAATCTTGTTTTACCCATAACTTCTTCGTTTTAAATCCGTTTTGAGTGAATCAAATTTCTATGGTTTCATATTGAACTCTATTTTATGAATCTAAACAGAAAAAGTATAGGTTTATAGTCGAAAATATAGGTTACAAGTCGTTTTTGTAAAGGTAGTCATTTCAGTCGAAAGAACGACGTCTAGATGACCATTTTGGAAAACATACTTCCACTTTGAGTTTAACCATGATTTTTGGATATAGTTTCATGTTCATAAGAAAAATCATTTTCCCAGAATAACAACTTTTAAATCAAAGTTTATCATAGTTTTTAATTAACTAACCCAAACAGCCCGTGGTGTTACTACGACGGCGTATATCCGGTTTTACGGTGTTTTTCGTGTTTTCAGATTTTAAATCATTAAGTTAGCATATCATATAGATATAGAACATGTGTCTAGTTGATTTTAAAATTCATTTTAGAAGGATTAACTTTTGTTTGCGAATAAGTTTATAATTAACTAAACTATGTTCTAGTGATTACAAGTTTAAACCTTCGAATAAGGTAGTTATATATATATGAATCGAATGATGTTATGAACATCATTACTACCTTAATTATAGTAGGTAAACCTAATAGAAATGAGAAAAATAGATCTAGCTGCAAAGGATCCTTGGATGGCTTGAAAGTTCTTGAAGCAGAATCATGACACGAAAACAAGTTCAAGTAAGATTTCCACTCGAAATAAGATTGTTATAGTTATAAAAATTGAATCAAAGTTTGAATATGAGTATTATCTTGTATTAGAAAGATATCCTACTGTAAATAAGAAATATTTCTTGAGATTGGATGATCACTTTACAAGATTGGAAGTAAGCTAGCAAACTTGAAAGTATTCTTGATTTATGAACTAGAACTTATAGAATTTATGAAGAACACTTAGAACTTGAAGATAGAACTTGAGAGAGATCAATTAGATGAATAAAATTGAAGAATGAAAGTGTTTGTAGGTGTTTTTGGTCGTTGGTATATGGATTAGATATAAAGAATGTGTAATTTTGTTTACTTGTAAATATGTCATGAATGATTACTAATATTTTTTGTAATTTTATGAGATATTTCATGCTAGTTGCCAAATGATGGTTCCCACATGTGTTAGGTGACTCACATGGGCTGCTAAGAGCTGATCACTGGAGTGTATATATGATGTCGTGCGAGGTGTATATAAAATAGCTTTATATTTTACAAGAAAATACTATTAAATACGATACAATTTTACACAAGATATTTATTTATTTATAGAATGAATATACTTAAACCTTGCTACAACACTTATAGGCAGTGTACCTAATCGTACAGTAGTGTAGTTTTTAGTAAGTCCGGTTCATTCCACAGGGAAAATCTTTAAACAAAGCTTAACGCTATATTAGTTTACTTTTAAAAATACAAATATATATATAAGTAATATTATTATTATAAAGGGGGATTTTTACCGTTTAATGACCGGTTTGTCGATTTTAAAACTTTAGTCGCAGTTAAAACCAAATGTAAAATAATAAATAAATACAAGACTTAATTTAAAGCGTAAAGTAAATAACGATAATGAAATTGCGATAAATGAAAGTGCGATAAAATAAACTTACGATAATAAAAAGTACGATAATTAAAAGTGCAATTAAATACAATAACAATAAAACAAAATGCGATAATTAGAAGTGCAATTAAATATAAAATAAAGGAAATTAAATATGAAATAAAAGAATTATGCTTATTTAAACTTCTGTAATCATAATGTTTGACGTGTTGATTTTAGTTTTATGCCCATGGGTTAATTGTCCTTTGTCCTGGATTATTTAATATGTCCGTCTGGTTTTTGTCCATAACAGTCCATCAGTCATAAATATAAAGTGCGAGTATCCTCGTCAAATTATCCTTATACCCGAAGTCAAATATTCCAACTAATTGGGGACTTAAAATGTAACAAGATTTTAATACTTTGTTTAATAATTACACCAGGATGTCGACTGAGTGTAACCTAAGGTTTTAATACTTTGTTATCAATTATGCCAAGTGTCCTTGTACATAATTTCACCCCTGTTTTAATAATTCTAGTGACTATTAATCCATTCCCGTGTCCGGTTAAATGAACGATTATTCGTACATATAAATATCCCGCCCATCGTGTCCGATCGAGTGTATATGGTTATTTATAGGGACGTCCAATTGTAAATCTTTATATTAAAATTAACAAACTATCATTTAGTTAAACAAATATAAATCCCATTAATAGCCCATAGTCTAATTTCCACAAGTGTCGTTCTTTTGTCCAAACCCCAATTATGGTACAAAGCCCAATTACCCAATTTTAGTAATTAGTCCAACATCATGATTACTTCGTTTTAAATAAGAATAATAATAACTTAGCTACGAGACATTAAATTAAAAAGGTTGAACATAACTTACAATGATTAAAAATAACGTAGCGTTACACGGACAGAATTTCGACTTACACCCTTACAACATTCGCTAACATACCCTTATTATTAGGATTAAAATTAAAATTAAAATATAAATTATAAATATAAATATTACGTATATAGATAGAGAGATTGATATATTGGATATTTTTTTACGATCAGAATGCGCGAGCTTTATAGGCAGTTTCAACATTTGGGGCTCCGCGACTCGCGGCCCTTTTCTTCTTCAAACTCCGCGAGTCGCGGAGTTCGTTTTTACAGCTCATTCAGCCTTGGCTCTTTGTTTTCCGACGATTTTAAATAATAATATAATATATATATATATAATTTTTAAGAATTATTTATATATTATATTATATTCATGTGCATAGTTGACTTGTAATTTTTAGTCCGTTGCGTTGAGCGTTGAGAGTTGACTCTGGTCCCGGTTTCGGATTTTCGAACGTCCTTGCGTGCAATTTAATTGCGTGCAATTTAATATCTTGTACTTTGCGTTTTGAATCTTGTACTCTTGTAATTTTGAGACGTTTCTTATCAATAATTGGAACCTCTTTGATTATATTTTGTACTTTTGAGCTTTTTGGTCGTTTGCGTCTTCAATTCGTCGAATCTGTCTTTTGTCTTCACCTTTTAATATTTAAACGAATATCACTTGTAAATAGAACAATTGCAACTAAAAGCTTGTCTTTCTTGGGGAATAATGCTATGAAATATATGTTCGTTTTTAGCATTATCAAATATTCTCACACTTGAGCGTTGCTTGTCCTCAAGCAATATAGTCTTGAAATACTAGAATCACTTCTTTATTCTTCACACTTTGTACATCAGTGATTTCTATACGGCGGTATAAACAATGGTAGTAACGATATGGTTTACAGTCCCACATGACTATAAAAATTTAGATCCATTAAGGAAATTGGATCTTTATGAAAACATTTGATCTTTTGAAAATTAAATCTAGTTTTTACCCTAGATAAGTTTTCCAGAATAACCCTTCACCGGTGTTTGCAAATTATTTTTGTGGGTTTGGTGGGTTTCAGATTTGAAAATTTTAGCTCAAAACTTGCGGTTTTGTGTCACCTACTTGCTAACCTTGTATTAGGAAAGCAACACGTCCAGTTTACTTGTCCCGTATATTACCTTTCGGTAAACTACTGTCCGGTTGTAAAGGAAAGCGTTGAACAAGCAACTGTTAAGGCAATGTCCTCTGACATGCTTTTAATTATGGTCTATAACGTGTCGGATGCAATTACTATCCTTTGTTGGAGCAATAGTAAAGCTCACCCTTTTAATTTGTCGGTCTGGCACAAGGTCCTGTCTTTGACCATGCTATGCAACCACCGTTCTTACGGTTGACATCCGATTTGGTTCAGGTGACCTAATGAATTCCAGGTGAATTCCTAGGATTTTACGTTCAATGGTAATGAACGCATTGAAAATGGATTTTTAGAAAACAAATCGGTTTGTAATTTTGATCAAAATATTTTCTCGTTCAGGCTCGAGTTTAGATATCATTGAATTCCATGAGTTTGTAATTCTCAATCTTTAAGGTCAATCTCAAGGATTGAGTAATATCAGGCTTAAAAGCTGATTTTTGATCTTTTAAGGAGATTATCCTTTCTGGGGATCTGATTCATTAGTCTTATCCAGCTAATTTGCATGGTGCCCCCCTATTGTACGAGATAAATCCCCCCTATTGTACGAGATAAATCCTTCTCATGGTTAGGATAAATCTGACCACTTGGCGGCCCTGTTTAATGCTGAGGTCCGTGGATTTCCTGCTGATTTTAGTGATGACTTTTCTAGATTTTTCGTCAACCTACAGCTGGTCTGGACGACAACTTCCTGACCTAAATCAAGAAGCGCGTTTCTTTTTCGAAAAACTTTACTTCCTTTTAACGATGGAATTGATTCATCGTGTAGATCCATCTCTTCTTTTCTTTCATCGGGTAAAACAGTTTAGTTTAGTCCAAAGCAAAAGTATGTGACAGATGTTTAAAATATCTTGGTAAATTTTCCCACACTTGGCTTTTATTTTCCTTTTTATTGTCCTCTATTCCATTTTAAATGAATTTTAACATTTTGGTTTGTTTCTCAATTTATGTCCTTTCCGAGGTAACAATAATTTCGGTGTTAAAACCTAGTTTTATCATTCATAAATATGTATAAACATGATTTTGAGTTCATTTAATTGAAAATTTTGAAAAATTTTACTAGAATTGGGTAGTCAGTATATAAGACTAGGGTTGTTCTTTATTATCAGAGAGCACTAGATTCTAATACAACTACTGCTTTACTAGTATTTTTAATGGTAACCAAGTGTATAAAGTAAAAATTTTAAAATCCGAAAGAATTTAACCCCTTCCCACACTTAAGATCTTGCAAGAAATCAGTAACAATTTAAATTATTGAGGGTGATTTGTGTGAAAATGATTAAATTTTACCAAAGTTTCCAAACATATTGGCGTTTGTTTGCTGAATGATAAATGGTGCATATCATTTGTTCATTCTGTCTTGTTGTTATTTCACATATATTTTGCATCTTGTCGTCAAAATTAGTTGCTTTTGCTGAACTTAATGCCAGTCTTTGAAAATGCGTTGTTTTACCCTGTTGTGTACATAAGATAAACTGCAAACATATATATATATTTTTGAAGTTTGGTATATTACCCCACATTCAAAAATTATTAAAATCTAATAATAAAATTTAGAAAACAATAAAACTATTACAAATCCAACATAAGTATTAAATGTATCAACATTACAAATAAAAATAAAAAAAATAAAAAAATAAGTAGACTAGGGATGATACTGATACCAGAAGGGGTTCCATGCATAACCATATGTGCTATAAAATGCTTCGGCTGGGTTATACGTAGGATACGGTGGTTGGATCTCTAAAGACCAGGGAGGGAATATGGGCGATGGAGTAGGAATATAGTTTCTACCTATATGTTGGCAATAAGCTATGATTTGGTTTTGATGAACTTGCCAATCTTCAAATGCTCTATGTTTAGCATTTTCATACTCTTGTGAAGCTATAAACCTTTGCATTTCTGCCATTTCATTTCCCCCTCCTACATTACCTTGCTGTTGGTTTCTCTCAACCTGTGGATGTCTACCATTATATCGTACTGCGGCGTTATTTCGCCTCTACAAAACTTTCGCACCATGGTATACATTTAAACCTATTGTATCTCGGGGTTCTGGTTCTTCGATTAGTAATCCCCCCGTCTTATATCCACACCGAGATATTCAGCAATCAAAGTAATAAATATACCACCTCCTATTATGCTATGCGGTCTCATCCCCCTAACCATAGCTGATAAATAATAACCCACACAATAAGGTATACTTACAGCGCTTTGTAGGTCTCGAATACACATATGGTAAAACAAATCCTGTTCATTTACCTTTTTCTTATTCTTACCTCTTTGTGTAATCGAATTAGCTAAAAACCTATGAATTACTCTTAACTCTGCTCTATCTATATCCAAATAAGAGTAATTTCCCCCTTTAAATCGGTGATGGCTAGTCATTTGACTCCATACACCATGCGTATCAAAATTTTCGTCTATCTTTCTACCATTTAGTATCAACCCTCTACAATCGGCAGATGCTAACTCCTCAGGCGTATATATACGTAAAGCCTGAGCCATGTCTAGTAAAGACATGTGGCGCATCGAACCTCCTAACAAAAATCTAATAAAAGATCGATCGGTTAAACTAGATACCCGATCATTTAATTCTATACTACACAACAATTCTTCACACCATACTTTATATACAGGTCTACGTATGTTGAATAACCGTACCCAATCGTTAAAAGTAGAATTACCATACCTCTGTGCAAGTAATTCCCTAATTAGCGCGGCCAATTCTACAGCTTCTAATGGTCCCCATTCTATGACCCTAGGTACTTCAACAGCTTTAGAATGAAGAGTATGCAAACCCCTTTGGTATTTTGGATAATCTATCCAAAGTCTGTCAAATCTCAGGTTCGGGTGCAAATCTTCCAAGTGCATATCAGAAAATATCATGACTGGATGAGGTATATCTTGTTTGTAGTAGTTATCCACCTCCTGTTGTTCCGCATTCTCAGCAGGAGCATTGCGAGCTTGAGATGAAGATTCACCCCTTTCAGTCTGCAAAACACATCAAACACAATTTTTGTGCATCCAAATATGCATTAGTGTCAGCAAAATCATCAATCAAAATAATTACAATGACATGATCAATTTATATCAAACTTAAGCTCATTTTCATATTTTCATCAAATCTACACTTTTTCAAATAAGCATATACGAAAATGTTCGCCAAGTTCATAAGCATTCAACTCAAATAACATGTCAAAATAATCATTACTAGCAATTAAACAAGTTTCAAATGGCATTATCTCTCAAAAATCAAGTTCATGAATTTTAGACTTGAAAAAGCCCACTTTAATTCTCAAAATCATGCTTAGGCTCAAAGTTTGGATCATTTAACTACCTAAACATGTTACACTACTTAATTTAGTAACAATTAATGACAAAAATCGACCATAACCTGTTTATATCAAAAAGCCCCAAATTTGCTCAAGAACACAAACCCTAGATTACTCAAAATTTGAAGTTTAAGGCTTCTAATCATGTTAAATAGCATAAATCTAGGTTATACAAGCATAATACATAAGCAATTTAAGCATAATTACACTAAAAAGCATCAAAATCGAATTGGGGAAAAAATTGCTCAAGAACACTAATTTTCGGATTAAATGGTGTTTAGGTGTAGAAATTTACCGTTTTTCTTGAGTAATTCCTTGATAGCATCCTTCTCAACATGATTTTAGTAAAAGATTTGATGATTAACGGTGAAAAATTGTGAATTTGGGAGGTCTTTTTCGTGTATTTTCGGGTTTTATTTCGCATAATTTGTGGTGTGTTGGGTTGTGCAACTGATCAGTTTTGGCCCTTTTATTTTTTTCTGTATTTTTGGAACTCCGCGAGTCGCGGTATTTTACACTTCAAACTCTGCGAGTCGCGGAGTTTGTATTTTTTTTTACACATCTTATACTAATTAAAATAATTAAGTAATTAATTTTAAAATTTTGTTTCCCTTGTTATTTAGGATGAGGTCGTTTCGGATCGATGTCCTAGTCCGTCCTTCGACAAAATTTTAAAATTTGTCTTTTTGTAGCGATTGTTTTAAAAGCTAAGATTTTTGGGTTTTTTTTTTAAATGTTTTTGGCATACTTTAATTCAATAAGATTAAAAATAATGATAATAAAAGTTCTCGTCCCTCCCTCGGGTAAAGCAATTTCGGTTCAATGACCTAGTCTTCAACTTACGACGAATTTTAAAAATCATATTTTTAACTTAATGAGATAAAGTAAATTTTTGTTTTTAAATTCACACCAAACTTAAAATAAAAATACATAAAATTCAAAATTAATATTAAAAATTCACACCAAACTTAAAATTTGAAATGCATAAAATTAAAAATTCTTATTTTAAAAATTAAAAATTCACACCAAACTTAATTTAAAAATTCATATTATAAAATCACACCAAACTTATATTATATTTTTCAAATATTTACAATTTTAAATATATTGTTTTTACAAAGTTTACAATATTAATTTAAGATTTATATATTAATTTTAAAAATATGGTAAAAATAAAATTAAAAATCTTTTTGGCTTTTTATCCCACTTTAATCAATCAAATATTATCAAAAATATACGCCCCTCTTTTCGGTAAAGTAATTTCGGTTCCATGACCTAATTTAACTCATGACGAATTTTTGAAATATTTTGTGTTGATTGATTAAAGATATTTATACCTTAAGAATAAACGTTAAATTTCGCAGTGATATAATAAATTTTTGTATGATATCAATAATTTCGGTTGCCAAACCTAATTTTATTCAATACCAATTTAATACTTTATAGCGAATAAATTAGCGTTTATTATCAAAAGGTTAAAAATAAAAAAAAACAAAAAAAAAACTGTACAGACTTACCTGTGAGATAGTATTCTTAGTTATACGATCTATCCCACTCATAAGATAGTCGGTTTAATTGGTTTTCCATGGCTACATAGGCGTAACCTCGAGCATTTAGTGTTTTTTCTTCTAAACATATGAACGGTCCGTCTCTGCATAAAGTAACAAATTCGGTATTTGAATAGGTTTGATTATTTGAACATTTACCTCCATGTGACCATTTTCCGCATTTGTGACATCTTTCTAGGTGTCGTGCTCTTCTTTTCGCTGCGGATTTTGATTTTCCTTTACCAAATTGTAACTTATTATCTTCGCATCTGGATTCTTTTCTTACTCCGTCCAATCTTTCTCTGATTACTGATACTATTTCACTCGGAAGTGTGTCATTATTACGTTTAGTGATCAAAGCGTGTAGCATTAGACCATGGTTTAGTTCACAGGCAGTCTTCATTTCGTAAAAACCTAAAAAAAATAAAAATTCAGAATGGGGGGAGAAGACTAGTTCTTTAGGGTCTGCTAGGGAAAGACCATTCGGGTTCCATTTTCGAGAACTACATGAAAACAGACAATCTAACTCTAACAGAAATACATAAAATCCTTTAAAGATTTGATTCTCCCCACACTTAGTTAGCTGTGGTATCGAAATTGTGATTAACTTCGTTGTCAACTTCCATTGGACTATCTATGTAGTGTTTAACTCTGTGACCATTAACTTTAAATTCAATCCCATTTGAATTTATTAATTCTATCATTCCGTATAGGAAAACTCTTTTGACTATGAATGGTCCAAACCATCTTGATTTCAATTTTCCAGGAAATAGCTTGAATCGTGAATTGAAAAGAAGAACTCTGTCTCCTTCTTTGAATTCTTTTAAACTTCTGATTCTTTTATCATGCCATTTCTTCGTTCTTTCTTTATAGATTAACGAATTTTCGTATGCTTCATGTCTTAATTCTTCTAATTCGTTTAGTTGACTTAATCGTAGACGTCCAGCTTCATGTATATCAAGATTACATGTCTTCAAAGCCCAAAATGCTTTGTGTTCAATTTCTACTGGAAGATGACATGCTTTTCCATAAACAAGTCTAAAAGGTGTGGTTCCAATTGGAGTTTTGTAGGCTGTTCTAAAAGCCCAGAGTGCATCCTCTAATTTAATGGACCATTCCTTCGGATTTGATCCTACGGTTTTCTCTAGAATACGTTTTAAAGCTCGGTTGGTATTTTCAACTTGTCCACTTGTTTGTGGATGATATGCGGTGGAGATTTTATGAGTTACTCCATATCTTTTAAAAACTTTTTCAAGTTAATTATTACAGAAATGAGTACCCCGATCACTTATTAAAGCTTTCGGTGTTCCAAACCTTGCAAAAAGACGTTTTAAAAAGTTGACTACAACTCGTGCATCATTAGTTGGGAGAGCTTGTGCTTCCGCCCATTTAGATACATAATCAATGGCTACGAGAATATAGAGATTATTATGAGATTTTGGAAATGGACCCATAAATTCAATACCCCAAATGTCAAATACTTCACATACTTGTATGACATTTTGTGGCATTTCATCACGTTGACTTATTTTTTCGGCCCTTTGACATGCATCACAGGATTTGCAAAGAAGGTGTGCGTCTTTGTAAATTGTAGGCCAATAGAATCCAGCATCGTAAACTTTTCTTGCTGTTAGTTGAGGCCCATAATGCCCTCCTGTTGGTCCTGTGTGACAATGGTTTAAAATTTTACTAGCTTCATTTCCAAATACACATCGGCGTATTATTCCATCTGGACAACTTTTAAAAAGATGTGGATCTTCCCAGAAATAGTGTTTTATATCACTAAAGAATTTCTTTCGTTTTTGGTACGACAATCCTTTCTCAAGGAATCCACAAACTAAGTAATTTGCATAGTCTGCAAACCATGGAATTTCATTATAATCTATCTTCAATAGATATTCATCAGGAAAGTTGTCTTGTATGGCCGATTCATTTAGAATTTCTAATTCAGGATTTTCAAGACGAGAAAGATGATCAGCGGCAAGATTTTCTGCTCCTCTTTTATCTCGGATTTCAATATCGAATTCTTGTAAGAGTAAGATCCATCGGATTAATCTTGGTTTAGCATCTTGTTTCGAAAATAGGTATCTAAGAGCAGAATGGTCGGTATAGACCACCGTTTTTGCTAGAACGAGATATGAACGAAATTTGTCAAAAGCAAAGACAATAGCAAGGAGTTCTTTTTCAGTAGTTGTGTAATTCGTTTGTGCTCCTTGTAACGTCTTACTAGCATAATATATAGGTTGAAATCGTTTTTCAATCCTTTGTCCTAAAACGGCCCCCATTGCAAAATCACTTGCATCGCACATAAGTTCAAACGGTAGATTCCAATTTGGTGTTATCATGATCGGTGCATTAGTGAGTTTCTCTTTAAGAATATTAAAAGATTTGATACATTCATCTGAAAAGATGAATGGAGCATCCTTTTCTAGGAGTTTATTCATAGGAGTGGCAATTTTAGAAAAATCTTTTATGAAACGTCGGTAAAAACCGGCATGCCCTAGAAAACTCCTAACTCCTCTAACATTGGTGAGATGTGGAAGTTTAGCAATTACATCTACTTTAGCTCTATCCACTTCAATTCCTTCCTTTGAGATTTTATGTCCAAGAACGATGTCTTCTTTAACCATGAAATGGCATTTCTCCCAATTAAGAACTAGATTTGATTGTTCGCATCTAATAAGCATTCGTTCCAGATTAACTAGACATGATTCAAATGTATCACCGAAGACTGAAAAGTCATCCATGAAAACTTCCATGCATTCTTCTATCATGTCATGAAAAATCGCCATCATACACCTTTGAAAGGTTGCAGGGGCGTTGCAAAGTCCAAATGGCATGCGTTTGTAAGCAAAAGTACCATAAGGGCATGTGAACGTGGTTTTCTCTTGGTCCTCGGGTGCTATTGGAATTTGAAAATATCCGGAAAATCCATCTAGAAAACAATAGTAACTATTTCCGGCTAATCTTTCCAACATTTGATCAATGAAAGGTAAGGGAAAGTGATCTTTTCTGGTGGCGTCATTTAATTTTCTATAATCAATACACACACGCCATTCTGTTACAGTCCTAGTAGGAATAAGCTCATTTTTCTCATTTGTAATGACAGTCATGCCACCCTTCTTAGGCACGCATTGAACTGGGCTTACCCATGGACTATCAGAAATTGGATATATTAAACCTGCATCTAGTAGTTTAATAATTTCTTTTTTAACTACATCTTGCATATTAGGATTTAGTCTTCGTTGGCGTTGCACATACGTTTTATGACCTTCTTCCATAAGGATTTTATGTGTGCAATACGAAGGATGTATTCCTTTAATATCATGAATCTTCCATGCAATGGCTGGTTTATGAGCTTTCAATACAGAAATGAGTTGTGATTTCTCATTTTCAGTAAGAGAAGACGATATTATTACAGGTAATTCAGATTCACCATGTAAATAAGCGTATTCCAAATGGTTTGGAAGTGGCTTTAACTCTAATTTCGGAGGTTCTTCTATCGATGATTTATATCGATATCTGTCTTCTTCTTTTAGCATTTGAATTTCTTCTGTTGTTGGTTCATATCCATTAGCTATAAGTGTAGCTAACATTTCAGCTTCATCTATTGGTTCATTACCTTCTCCTAAAGAACATTCTCCCGTTCCTTGTAATTCTGGAAATTCTTCTAATAATTCTGCATGTGAATCTATAGTTTGAATATAATAACATGTATCATCTGCAGATTGCGGTTGTTGCATTGCTCTATCAACTGAAAAGGTAACACTCTCGTCCTCTATACTTAGGGTCAGTTTCTTACCGAACACGTCTATCATTGCTTTAGCCGTGTTTAAGAATGGTCTTCCTAATATGAGAGGAACTTGAGAATCTTCTTCCATATCCAGAACAACAAAATCTACTGGAAATACTAAAGTACCAACTTTAACTAGCATATTCTCCATTATCCCTCTAGGATACTTTATTGATCGATCGGCTAGTTGTATACTTATTCTTGTTGGTTTCAATTCTCCAAGGTCTAGTTTAGTGTATAGTGAATACGGCATTAAATTTATACTAGCACCTAAGTCTGCCAATGCTTCTATTGAACTAAGACTACCCAGAAAACATGGAATTATGAAACTTCCTGGATCAGATAGTTTTTCTGGTATCTTATTCAACAGCACTGCTGAACAATTAGCGTTCATGGTAACAGCCGAGAGTTCTTCCATTTTCTTTCTATTCGTGATCAGATCTTTCAAGAATTTAGCATATCTAGGCATTCCTGAAATCACATCAATGAAAGGAAGATTTACATTTATCTGTTTAAACATATCCAAGAATTTGGATTGCTCGGCTTCAAGTTTCTCTTTCTTCATTTTACTCGGGTAAGGAAGTGGTGGTTGGTATGGTTTAACATAAGGTTTAGCCTTAACTGTGTTATCTTCATTAACCTTTTCAACTACCGGTTCTTTTTCCTTATCTTGATCAGGTTGTGGTTCTTGTGGAGTAGGAATAGCTTCATCAGAAGTTACAGGTATTTCAGGTGGTTTAAGTGTTGTACCACTTCTTGTGGTAATTGAAATGTCCCGTTCTTATTGATTAAAAACGTTCCATATTAATTGATTTCGTTGCGAGGTTTTGACCTCTATATGAGACGTTTTTCAAAGACTGCATTCATTTTAAAACAAACCATAACCTTTATTTCATCAATAAAGGTTTAAAAAGCTTTACGTAGATTATCAAATAATGATAATCTAAAATATCCTGTTTACACACGACCATTACATAATGGTTTACAATACAAATATGTTACAACAAAATAAGTTTCTTGAATGCAGTTTTTACACAATATCATACAAGCATGGACTCCAAATCTCGTCCTTATTTAAGTATGCGACAGCGGAAGCTCTTAATAATCACCTGAGAATAAACATGCTTAAAACGTCAACAAAAATGTTGGTGACTTATAGGTTTAACCTATAAATATCAAATCATAATAATAGACCACAAGATTTCATATTTCAATACACATCCCATACATAGAGATAAAAATCATTCATATGGTGAACACCTGGTAACCGACAATAACAAGATGCATATATAAGAATATCCCCATCATTCCGGGACACCCTTCGGATATGATATAAATTTCGAAGTACTAAAGCATCCGGTACTTTGGATGGGGTTTGTTAGGCCCAATAGATCTATCTTTAGGATTCGCGTCAATTAGGGTGTCTGTTCCCTAATTCTTAGATTACCAGACTTAATAAAAAGGGGCATATTCGATTTCGATAATTCAACCATAGAATGTAGTTTCACGTACTTGTGTCTATTTTGTAAATCATTTATAAAACCTGCATGTATTCTCATCCCAAAAATATTAGATTTTAAAAGTGGGACTATAACTCACTTTCACAGATTTTTACTTCGTCGGGAAGTAAGACTTGGCCACTGGTTGATTCACGAACCTATAACAATATATACATATATATCAAAGTATGTTCAAAATATATTTACAACACTTTTAATATATTTTGATGTTTTAAGTTTATTAAGTCAGCTGTCCTCGTTAGTAACCTACAACTAGTTGTCCACAGTTAGATGTACAGAAATAAATCGATAAATATTATCTTGAATCAATCCACCACCCAGTGTATACGTATCTCAGTATTGATCACAACTCAAACTATATATATTTTGGAATCAACCTCAACCCTGTATAGCTAACTCCAACATTCACATATAGAGTGTCTATGGTTGTTCCGAAATATATATAGATGTGTCGACATGATAGGTCGAAACATTGTATACGTGTCTATGGTATCTCAAGATTACATAATATACAATACAAGTTGATTAAGTTATGGTTGGAATAGATTTGTTACCAATTTTCACGTAGCTAAAATGAGAAAAATTATCCAATCTTGTTTTACCCATAACTTCTTCATTTTAAATCCGTTTTGAGTGAATCAAATTGCTATGGTTTCATATTGAACTCTATTTTATGAATCTAAACAGAAAAAGTATAGGTTTATAGTCGGAAAAATAAGTTACAAGTCGTTTTTTGTAAAGGTAGTTATTTCAGTCGAAAGAACGACGTCTAGATGACCATTTTAGAAAACATACTTCCACTTTGAGTTTAACCATAATTTTTGGATATAGTTTCATGTTCATAATAAAAATCATTTTCTCAGAATAACAACTTTTAAATCAAAGTTTATCATAGTTTTTAATTAACTAACCCAAAACAGCCCGCGGTGTTACTACGACGGCGTAAATCCGGTTTTACGGTGTTTTTCGTGTTTCCAGGTTTTAAATCATTAAGTTAGCATATCATATAGATATAGAACATGTGTTTAGTTTATTTTAAAAGTCAAGTTAGAAGGATTAACTTTTGTTTGCGAACAAGTTTAGAATTAACTAAACTATGTTCTAGTGATTACAAGTTTAAACCTTCGAATAAGATAGCTTTATATGTATGAATCGAATGATGTTATGAACATCATTACTACCTTAAGTTCCTTGGATAAACCTACTGGAAAAGAGAAAAAATGGATCTAGCTTCAATGGATCCTTGGATGGATCAAAGTTCTTGAAGCAAAATCATGACACGAAAACAAGTTCAAGTAAAATCATCACTTGAAATAAGATTGTTATAGTTATAGAAATTGAACCAAAGTTTGAATATGATTATTACCTTGTATTAGAATGATAACCTACTGTAAGAAACAAAGATTTCTTGAGGTTGGATGATCACCTTACAAGATTGGAAGTGAGCTAGCAAACTTGAAAGTATTCTTGATTTTATGAAACTAGAACTTTTGGAATTTATGAAGAACACTTAGAACTTGAAGATAGAACTTGAGAGAGATCAATTAAATGAATAAAATTGAAGAATGAAAGTGTTTGTAGGTGTTTTTGGTCGTTGGTGTATGGATTAGATATAAAGGATATGTAATTTTGTTTTCATGTAAATAAGTCATGAATGATTACTCATATTTTTGTAATTTTATGAGATATTTCATGCTAGTTGCCAAATGATGGTTCCCACATGTGTTAGGTGACTCACATGGGCTGCTAATAGCTGATCATTGGAGTGTATATACCAATAGTACATACATCTAAAAGCTGTGTATTGTACGAGTACGAATACGGGTGCATACGAGTAGAATTGTTGATGAAACTGAACGAGGATGTAATTGTAAGCATTTTTGTTAAGTAGAAGTATTTTGATAAGTGTCTTGAAGTCTTTCAAAAGTGTATGAATACATATTAAAACACTACATGTATATACATTTTAACTGAGTCGTTAAGTCATCGTTAGTCGTTACATGTAAATGTTGTTTTGAAACCTTTAGGTTAACGATCTTGTTAAATGTTGTTAACCCAATGTTTATAATATCAAAATAGATTTTAAATTATTATATTATCATGATATTATGATGTACGAATATCTCTTAATATGATATATATACATTAAATGTCGTTACAACGATAATCGTTACATATATGTCTCGTTTCAAAATCATTAAGTTAGTAGTCTTGTTTTTACATATGTAGTTCATTGTTAATATACTTAATGATATGTTTACATATCATAATATCATGTTAACTATATATATAATCATATATCTGTCATCATATAGTTTTTACAAGTTTTAACGTTCGTGAATCACCAGTCAACTTGGGTGGTCAATTGTCTATATGAAACCTATTTCAATTAATCAAGTCTTAACAAGTTTGATTGCTTAACATGTTGGAAACATTTAATCATGTAAATATCAATCTCAATTAATATATATAAACATGGAAAAGTTCGGGTCACTACAGTACCTACCCGTTAAATAAATTTCGTCCTGAAATTTTAAGCTGTTGAAGGTGTTGACGAATCTTCTGGAAATAGATGCGGGTATTTCTTCTTCATCTGATCTTCACGCTCCCAGGTGAACTCGGGTCCTCTACGAGCATTCCATCGACCCTTAACAATTGGTATCTTGTTTTGCTTAAGTCTTTTAACCTCACGATCCATTATTTCGACGGGTTCTTCGATGAATTGAAGTTTTTCGTTGATTTAGATTTCATCTAACGGAATAGTGAGATCTTCTTTAGCAAAACATTTCTTCAAATTCGAGACGTGGAAAGTGTTATGTACAGCCGCGAGTTGTTGAGGTAACTCTAGTCAGTAAGCTACTGGTCCGACACGATCAATAATCTTGAATGGTCCAATATACCTTGGATTTAATTTCCCTCGTTTACCAAATCGAACAATGCCTTTCCAAGGTGCAACTTTAAGCATGACCATCTCTCCAATTTCAAATTCTATATCTTTTCTTTTAATGTCAGCGTAGCTCTTTTGTCGACTTTGGGCGGTTTTCAACCGTTGTTGAATTTGGATGATCTTCTCGGTAGTTTCTTGTATAATCTCCGGACCCGTAATCTGTCTATCCCCCACTTCACTCCAACAAATCGGAGACCTGCACTTTCTACCATAAAGTGCTTCAAACGGCGCCATCTCAATGCTTGAATGGTAGCTGTTGTTGTAGGAAAATTCTGCTAACTGTAGATGTCGATCCCAACTGTTTCCGAAATCAATAACACATTCTCGTAGCATGTCTTCAAGCGTTTGTATCGTCCTTTCGCTCTGCCCATCAGTTTGTGGATGATAGGCAGTACTCATGTCTAGACGAGTTCCTAATGCTTGCTGTAATGTCTGCCAGAATCTTGAAATAAATCTGCCATCCCTATCAGAGATAATAGAGATTGGTATTCCATGTCTGGAGATGACTTCCTTCAAATACAGTCGTGTTAACTTCTCCATCTTGTCATCTTCTCTTATTGGTAAGAAGTGTGTTGATTTGGTGAGACGATCAACTATTACCCAAATAGTATCAAAACCACTTGCAGTCCTTGGCAATTTAGTGATGAAATCCATGGTAATGTTTTCCCATTTCCATTCCGGGATTTCGGGTTGTTGAAGTAGACCTGATGGTTTCTGATGCTCAGCTTTGACCTTAGAACACGTCAAACATTCTCCTACGTATTTAGCAATATCGGCTTTCATACCCAGCCACCAAAAATGTTTCTTGAGATCCTTGTACATCTTCCCCGTTCCAGGATGTATTGAGTATCTGGTTTTATGAGCTTCTCTAAGTACCATTTCTCTCATATCTCCAAATTTTGGTACCCAAATCCTTTCAGCCCTATACCGGGTTCCGTCTTCCCGAATATTAAGATGCTTCTCCGATCCTTTGGGTATTTCATCCTTTAAATTTCCCTCTTTTAAAACTCCTTGTTGCGCCTCCTTTATTTGAGTAGTAAGGTTATTATGAATCATTATATTCATAGATTTTACTCGAATGGGTTCTCTGTCCTTCCTGCTCAAGTGTAATGACCCGCATTTTTTTTCGATCATACTATACTTATAAGATTAATATTTACATAAATTAAACCTTGCCAACATGATAAGCAATCCAAATTGTCGAGATTTATATTTTCGAAAAGAGTTTTACACAACGTTTGACCGTCTAGTTTGACCGATGATATCACGAACTATACAATATATGATAATTATACGTTTGTGTATATATATGTATATATACATATTTAACATGATTAATGAATGTTTTAATATCTCATTTTGTATTAATAACAACAAGTTATATGTGTATTTTGAAACTACTAACTTAAGTTTTCAAAACGATAACAATACGTAACGTTATTTGACTTAAATACTTAAGACTATAATGTTTATACATATATTGTATAAGTAATGTATTTAATCACTTTTAAGAACTTAAATACATAAAACCATATAAGTGTATTCACAAAAGATAGCTATATTTGAATCCTCATTCCATTTTTCACAAAATTTCTATACGTATATTTAGAGTATTTGTACTCGTATCATACCTAGCTCCTATACGTATTTACTAATAGTAAATACACATCAAAATCACCACCTAACCAGCCATTATTCATGCCCTTAGAGCTAGGTAATTACTTTTGAATCATTGCAAGACTAATTACAAAAATACAAACTAGAATTTTGTCATGTTATCCTTAAAGATCACATTTTTAGGAGTATATATGTATCATCATTTTTGATTCATTTTTACTTCAATCTCTTAACTAAAAACACACACTCTTTCTTACTCTCTAAACTCCATAACAATCCAGCAAAGTTCCATAAAGATCTAGCTTCAAAAACCATACTAAAACACCATAAGAAAACCATACAAAAACACTTCAAGAAAACCCTCCAAGAACACCAACTTACTTCCAATCTTTCATCCACTTCTATCACCCTTTTGATTCTAGCTTCTTACTCCTCTTTTACAGCAAACTTATCCAAGGAACTTGAGGTAGAATCTATGTTCATAACCTTATTCGATTCATATATATATAGCTATCTTATTTTGTGGTACAAAAGTTTAACAACAAGAACATAGTTTGAATGTTTTCAAACTTGTTTGCAAACTAAATAGATCCTTCTAACTTAACTTTTAAAATACTTCAAGACCTGTAATATAACTTATGTATATGCTAATTTAACAAGGTAAAACTTGGTTTTTCAAAGTATAAGTATTTTTAGAAAAATGGTCATTAAATGATTTTGTTGTAACAAAAATGTTTAACTTCATATGTTTCACTAATGTTTCACTTATGCCGTATGATTTTGAATACAAACCAAGGTATTTACAGTTCATAGTCTTAAAGAAGAACTCGATCCAAGAAGATGGCAATTTGAATCAACGAAAACGGATTTGTAACGAAGAAACTATGACCGAAACAAAATTGGTTATCCTAGATCATTTCAACTACGGGATTAATTGGAAAAAATGATATAAATCACATATTTCTAAGATAACATGATATTTTATATATATGTACTTATAATTCAATTTTATATGGTTCAGGATCACCCGTAAACAACACGAGAAGATTAATCATAAGATCCCATGATCGTACGCAACACGTCATTTGACAACACCGGTACTTTATGTACGCAACACGTCATTTGACAACACCGGTACCATGGGTCAAGATTAATCTCGACCAATACATATACGATGGGGTTTTATTTATTTCGTTGGGGGTTTTGTTTATTGCGGGTATATTAAACATCTAAAAATGAACCATTAAAAATTGAATTACTAACATCGGAATGCTAACTACGGACTAAGGAAATATTCAAAATATTAAAAGTATAACAAGTATATATATATATAACGTTTGTTTTAAAATGAAAACATATTGATATATTATATATGGATAGGTTCGTGATATCAACCGGAAGACCGAGTCAAAATATATATATCATCAAGACAAGAGTGAGTATATAGTCCCACTTTTAAACTCTAAATATTTCGGGATGAGAATACATGTATTTTATGTTTTACGATATGGACACAAGTAACTGAAAAATATGTTCTACGTTGAGTTGTACCACTGGCATACTTCCCTGTAGCTTGGTAACTAATATTTACAGCGGTATTGTAAACGCGAATCCTGTTGATAGATCTATCGGGCCTGACAACCCCAACCGGACTGGACGACCAGTATTCAACGGTTGCACAGTACTTCGTTTTGTGACTACACTTGGTACGGTGTAGTAAGATTTCATATTAAAGGGAATATGCGACGTGAAAATGTTAAGTATGGTTACCAAGTGCTCAACCACTTAGAATATTTTTATTGAAATGTTTATATACGAAATCTTGTGGTCTATATATATATATTGCTGCGCACTAAACCTATATCTCACCAACTTTATGTTGACGTTTTTAAACATGTTTATTCTCAGGTGATAATTAAAGCTTCCGCTGCATTATGTTGAATCTAAGCAGGATCATGCGTACTCATATTTGTGTCAAAAATAAAACTGCATATCCGAGGACGTGTGTTGTAAAATATGCT
The DNA here is from genome assembly GCF_046630445.1 of Rutidosis leptorrhynchoides. Taxonomy (NCBI): domain Eukaryota; kingdom Viridiplantae; phylum Streptophyta; class Magnoliopsida; order Asterales; family Asteraceae; genus Rutidosis; species Rutidosis leptorrhynchoides. The sequence continues at coordinate 620,354,771 of NC_092336.1, read as the reverse complement.
AGAAATCGTGTTGTTATTATCATTTGTAAAGTTTGTAAGTCGAAGATTATCGTTAAACGATAATCATCTTTTTATTGTCTAAAGCTTGTAACAAAAATAATGGTTTGGTTTGTAATGTATAATATATGCAGTTTTCCTTTTTAAAAATGTCGCATATAGAGGTCAATACCTCGCAATGAAATCATACGTTATCTAACACGTTCTTATGGTTAAGGACGGGTTATGACATGTGGTATCAGAGCGTTGGTCTTAGCGAACCAGGTCTGCATTAGTGTGTCTAACCGAGAAGCCGTTAGGATACATTAGTAAGTCTGGACTTTGACCGGGTCTGATTTAAAAAAAAAAAAAAAAAAAAAACCATTGCTTATCACTGTTGGTTAAAATTTATATGTAAATATTATATAAGTACTAATGGGTTAGTTGTTGTGTGATAGATGTCGAGCTCAAAAATTGTTATCACAATCAACGACTCCGAATCAGAATCTTCAGATGGCGTTCCAGTCATTAACCTGTCCGATGACGAAAATGATATCCTTGGGGAAGACTCACAATTTCCGGATGAACCAACTATAGAAATATCGGAAAGTGAACCCGAGGAGGAAAGTGAACCCGAGGAAGAAATACAGGAAATTACAAAAGACGAGTTCGAACTAGGAAAGAAACGAAAGGCTAATGAATTAGAAAATTCAAATCCCGAGTTTAGTAAGGATGATGTGGCACCAATTCCACTCAACACTACCACCCCTATCCCCGCTATTCCTATTCGTTCTGTCCCGGCATCCAGTTCTTCAGTCCCACAGCCAAAATATAGGCAGACAGTTAGGATAAGTGTTAAGCAAATCTTTGTGTCTAAACGTCCTAGAAAATAGATCAAACGATGCGCTGCTGTGTCAAACCATGGAACCGAATAATGTTTTGTATAATATTAATAGTGTGGTTTGCTTAATGTTCGATGTAAGATAAGCATATGTAAAATATTGAAGTATGAAATGCAATAATTTTCCATGGTTAAGTATTATTTAGATTGTAGTAATTGATTCTGTACTAAGCTATTAAGTATGAACATTAACGGGTAGGTACTACCCAAGATATAATTATAAAACGCTAATAAGAAGAAAAGGCTTTTATAATAATACCTAGTTCATATTATTAATAAGCTATAATGTACTATAAATACACACTACATCTATAATAATCCATGTGAATAATTATTTTCTTTCATTAGGAAATGGCGCGATTGAATCGAATGACGGAACAAGAACTCGAGGAACTCATCAACCAGCGAGTGAACGACAGAATGTTATGGGTTGAGGCTGCAAGAGCTGCTGCAGTTAATCCAAATCCTAGTGTAGGATGCTCCTACAAGACGTTCCAAGCTTGCAAGCCATCATCATTCAGTGGAACGGAAGGACCTATCGGTTTAACCCGATGGATAGAAAAGATGGAGACGGTGTTCAAAATCAGCGGTTGTGATGAAAAAGACATGACCAAGTTTGCATCGTGCACTTTACAAGATAGTGCACTCACATGGTGGAAGAATTATGTGAAGGCGGTAGGAGGAGATGTAGCTTATGATACTCCATGGGAAGAATTCAAAGCAATGATAATCACCGAGTATTGTCCAAGGAATGAGGTTATTAAGTTAGAAGATGAGTTACGAAGTTTGAAGGTGGTTGGTACTGAAATCACCAACTACAACCAGCGATTCATGGAATTAGTTTTGCTATGTCCTGAATTGGTTCCAACCGAAGAACGGAAGATTGAAATGTACAAAGCTGGTTTGCCCAAAAAGGTCAAGGCAAATGTTACAGCATCGAAACCTAAGACAATTCATGAAGCTATAACCATGGCAAACGAGCTAATGGATCAGGTCATCATGGATAAGAAAGTATCCAATACTGATGTGAAGGTATCAGGTAACAAAAGAAAGTGGAATGGAAATTATGATCGAGGTAACCAACAACAATCTTTTAAGAAACAAGAAAACACGCAAGGTGCGGGTAGTGGTTTAAGCTTTGGTTATAAAGGACAAAATCCTTTATGCAACCGTTGCCACAAACATCACTTTGGTTACTGTAGTGTGTTATGCACCAAGTGTAATCGACAAGGTCATCTTGCGGAAGATTGTAAGGCTCTCGTTACAAATGGCAACAAGACTCCTGCCACCAACGCAAATAGAACTGCTTTGGCTAACATTACTTGTTTTGGGTGTGGAAAACAAGGTCATTATAAGAGCCAGTGCCCGAATCAGAATGGCGGACCTGCACGTGGAAGAGCGTTTGTTATTAATGCTAGAGAGGCACGAGAAGACCCGGAACTTGTTACGGGTACGTTTACCATTAATAACTTATCAGCATCTATTTTATTTGATACTGGCGCCGATAGAAGTTACGTGTGTATAAATTTTTACACTAAATTGAATTGTTCATCATTACCTCTAGATGCTAAGTACTTGATTGAGTTAGCTAATGGTAAGCTAATTAAAGCCGATAAAATTTGTCGTGATTGTGAAATAAATCTAGCTGGAGAAACGTTTAAAATCGACTTAATACCCGTAGAATTAGGAGGTTTTGATGTAATAGTCGGCATGGACTGGATGTCCAAAATAGGAGCGGAAGTTGTTTGTGCCAAGAAGGCAATTCGTATTCCTGGTAAGGATAAAATGCCAGTGATGATTTATGGAGAGAAGGGTAATTCAAAGCTAAAACTCATTAGCTGTTTGAAAGCCAAGAAGTGTTTAGAAAAGGGATGTTACGCTATTTTAGCACATGTTAATAAAGTCGAAAAGAAAGAAAAGTGCATCAACGACGTGCCTGTGGCAAGAGATTTTCCCGAAGTTTTTCCGGAAGAATTGCCGGGATTACCTCCATTTAGATCGGTAGAATTTCAAATAGATTTAGTACCAGGAGCTGCACCAGTGGCTCGTGCTCCATATAGACTTGCACCGTCCGAGTTAAAAGAACTTCAAAGTCAGTTAAAAGAATTACTGGACCGTGGATTCATACGACCGAGTACTTCACCGTGGGGAGCTCCAATTTTGTTTGTTAAGAAGAAAGATGGATCTTTTAGGATGTGTATAGACTATCGTGAATTAAATAAGTTAACTATCAAGAATCGGTATCCACTACCGAGAATTGATGACTTATTTGATCAATTGCAAGGATCATGTGTTTATTCAAAAATCGACTTAAGATCGGGCTATCATCAACTACGCGTCAAAGAAGAGGACATTCCGAAAACTGCTTTTCGGACACGTTATGGTCATTACGAATTTTTGGTTATGCCGTTTGGATTGACGAATGCGCCAGCTGTATTCATGGACCTCATGAATCGAGTTTGTAGTCCGTATTTAGATAAGTTTGTTATCGTTTTCATTGATGATATTCTTATCTATTCCAAGAGTGAGCAAGAGCATGAAGAGCATTTAAGGTTGATACTGGAGTTGTTGAGAAAAGAACAACTTTATGCTAAATTTTCTAAGTGTGCTTTCTGGTTGAAAGAAGTACAATTTCTTGGCCACGTTGTTAGTAGCAAAGGAATTCAGGTTGATCCAGCAAAAATTGAAGCCATTGAAAAATGGGAGACTCCTAAGACACCAATGCAGATACGCCAATTTTTGGGTTTAGCCGGTTATTATAGAAGGTTTATTCAAGATTTTTCTCGAATAGCTAAGCCGTTGACAGCATTAACGCAAAAAGGGAAGAAATACGAATGGACCTCGGAGCAGGAGAACGCATTTCAATTATTGAAGAAGAAGTTAACTACGGCGCCTATTTTATCGTTACCTGAAGGGAACGATGATTTTGAAATATATTGTGACGCTTCGCGACAAGGTTTTGGTTGTGTTCTTATGCAACGAAAGAAAGTAATTGCATTTGCATCCCGACAATTGAAGATTCACGAGCGGAATTATACGACGCATGATCTAGAACTGGGAGCAGTCGTGTTTGCATTGAAGATGTGGAGACATTACTTGTATGGGGTTAAATTCACTGTGTTTACTGATCATAAAAGCCTTCAACATATTTTCGATCAAAAACAGCTGAACATGAGGCAACGTAGGTGGGTTGAGTTAATAAATGACTATGATTGTGAAATTCGTTATCATCCCGGGAAAGCGAACGTGGTGGCCGACGCTCTAAGCAGAAAGGAACGAGAACCAATTCGAGTACGAGCGATGAACATAAAAATTCGCATGAATCTCAACTCACAAATCAAAGAAGTTCAACGAGAAGCACTTACTAAAGAAAATATAGGAAATGAAATAATGAAGAAGTATGAGAAGCAACTCGTTATGCGGGAAGATGGAATTCGATATTTTGCAAATCGTATTTGGGTACCGAAGTTGGGTGGATTAAGGAAGTTGATATTGAACGAGGCACATAAGACAAGATATTCGATACATCCTGGAGTTGGAAAGATGTACCAAGATCTTAAGACGCATTATTGGTGGCCTAATTTAAAAACAGACGTTGCAACATATGTTGGGGAGTGTTTAACTTGTTCCAAGGTTAAAGCAGAACACCAGAAGCCGTCAGGGTTACTTCAACAACCAGAAATTCCAGAATGGAAATGGGACGGTATTACCATGGATTTCATCACGAAGTTACCAAAGACTGCCTGGGGATACGACACCATTTGGGTGATTGTTGATCATCTCACCAAGTCTGCACATTTCTTGCCTATAAAGGAAACGGATAGAATGGAGAAACTATTACGATTGTATATAAAGGAAGTTGTTTCAAGGCATGGAATACCTATTTCCATTATATCCGATCGTGATAGTAGATTTACCTCAAAATTCTGGCAATCACTACAGGAGGCACTAGGAACTCGGTTGGATATGAGTACCGCATATCATCCACAAACCGATGGACAGAGTGAAAGAACGATTCAGACTCTCGAAGACATGCTCAGGGCATGTGTGATCGATTTTGGAAACGGATGGGATAAATATCTACCGTTAGCAGAATTCTCGTATAATAATAGTTATCATGCGAGCATTGGAGCTGCGCCATTCGAAGCATTGTACGGAAGGAAGTGTAGATCTCCTATCTGTTGGAATGAAGTAGGAGATCGACATTTAACTGGTCCCGAGATCATACATGAAACGACTGAGAAGATAGTGCAAATCAAGGAGAGATTGAAAACAGCCCGTAGTCGCCAAAAGAGCTACGCCGATGTTCGAAGGAAACCATTAGAGTTTCAGGTTGGGGACATGGTTATGCTAAAGGTGTCACCTTGGAAAGGTGTAATACGTTTCGGCAAAAGGGGTAAACTGAACCCAAGGTACGTAGGCCCGTTCAAGATCATCGAACGCATTGGACCGGTAGCTTATCGACTCGAGTTACCGCAACAACTCGCTGGAGTACATAATACCTTTCACGTCTCAAACCTGAAGAAGTGTCTTGCAAAGGAAGACCTCACCATTCCTCTTGAAGAAATTCATGTCGACGAGAAACTACAATTCGTCGAAGAACCAATCGAAATCATGGACCGTGAAGTTAAACAGCTCAAACAGAGTAATATACCGATTGTTAAGGTTCGTTGGAATGCTAGAAGAGGTCCCGAGTTTACTTGGGAACGAGAGGATCAGATGAAATGAAAGTATCCGCATTTGTTTCTCGATGACGCAAAATAGGTACAATTTTAAAATTTCGGGACGAAATTTATTTAACGGGGAGGTAATGTAATGACCCGCATTTTTTTTCGATCATACTATACTTATAAGATTAATATTTACATAAATTAAACCTTGCCAACATGATAAGCAATCCAAATTGTCGAGATTTATATTTTCGAAAAGAGTTTTACACAACGTTTGACCGTCTAGTTTGACCGATGATATCACGAACTATACAATATATGATAATTATACGTTTGTGTATATATATGTATATATACATATTTAACATGATTAATGAATGTTTTAATATCTCATTTTGTATTAATAACAACAAGTTATATGTGTATTTTGAAACTACTAACTTAAGTTTTCAAAACGATAACAATACGTAACGTTATTTGACTTAAATACTTAAGACTATAATGTTTATACATATATTGTATAAGTAATGTATTTAATCACTTTTAAGAACTTAAATACATAAAACCATATAAGTGTATTCACAAAAGATAGCTATATTTGAATCCTCATTCCATTTTTCACAAAATTTCTATACGTATATTTAGAGTATTTGTACTCGTATCATACCTAGCTCCTATACGTATTTACTAATAGTAAATACACATCAAAATCACCACCTAACCAGCCATTATTCATGCCCTTAGAGCTAGGTAATTACTTTTGAATCATTGCAAGACTAATTACAAAAATACAAACTAGAATTTTGTCATGTTATCCTTAAAGATCACATTTTTAGGAGTATATATGTATCATCATTTTTGATTCATTTTTACTTCAATCTCTTAACTAAAAACACACACTCTTTCTTACTCTCTAAACTCCATAACAATCCAGCAAAGTTCCATAAAGATCTAGCTTCAAAAACCATACTAAAACACCATAAGAAAACCATACAAAAACACTTCAAGAAAACCCTCCAAGAACACCAACTTACTTCCAATCTTTCATCCACTTCTATCACCCTTTTGATTCTAGCTTCTTACTCCTCTTTTACAGCAAACTTATCCAAGGAACTTGAGGTAGAATCTATGTTCATAACCTTATTCGATTCATATATATATAGCTATCTTATTTTGTGGTACAAAAGTTTAACAACAAGAACATAGTTTGAATGTTTTCAAACTTGTTTGCAAACTAAATAGATCCTTCTAACTTAACTTTTAAAATACTTCAAGACCTGTAATATAACTTATGTATATGCTAATTTAACAAGGTAAAACTTGGTTTTTCAAAGTATAAGTATTTTTAGAAAAATGGTCATTAAATGATTTTGTTGTAACAAAAATGTTTAACTTCATATGTTTCACTAATGTTTCACTTATGCCGTATGATTTTGAATACAAACCAAGGTATTTACAGTTCATAGTCTTAAAGAAGAACTCGATCCAAGAAGATGGCAATTTGAATCAACGAAAACGGATTTGTAACGAAGAAACTATGACCGAAACAAAATTGGTTATCCTAGATCATTTCAACTACGGGATTAATTGGAAAAAATGATATAAATCACATATTTCTAAGATAACATGATATTTTATATATATGTACTTATAATTCAATTTTATATGGTTCAGGATCACCCGTAAACAACACGAGAAGATTAATCATAAGATCCCATGATCGTACGCAACACGTCATTTGACAACACCGGTACTTTATGTACGCAACACGTCATTTGACAACACCGGTACCATGGGTCAAGATTAATCTCGACCAATACATATACGATGGGGTTTTATTTATTTCGTTGGGGGTTTTGTTTATTGCGGGTATATTAAACATCTAAAAATGAACCATTAAAAATTGAATTACTAACATCGGAATGCTAACTACGGACTAAGGAAATATTCAAAATATTAAAAGTATAACAAGTATATATATATATAACGTTTGTTTTAAAATGAAAACATATTGATATATTATATATGGATAGGTTCGTGATATCAACCGGAAGACCGAGTCAAAATATATATATCATCAAGACAAGAGTGAGTATATAGTCCCACTTTTAAACTCTAAATATTTCGGGATGAGAATACATGTATTTTATGTTTTACGATATGGACACAAGTAACTGAAAAATATGTTCTACGTTGAGTTGTACCACTGGCATACTTCCCTGTAGCTTGGTAACTAATATTTACAGCGGTATTGTAAACGCGAATCCTGTTGATAGATCTATCGGGCCTGACAACCCCAACCGGACTGGACGACCAGTATTCAACGGTTGCACAGTACTTCGTTTTGTGACTACACTTGGTACGGTGTAGTAAGATTTCATATTAAAGGGAATATGCGACGTGAAAATGTTAAGTATGGTTACCAAGTGCTCAACCACTTAGAATATTTTTATTGAAATGTTTATATACGAAATCTTGTGGTCTATATATATATATTGCTGCGCACTAAACCTATATCTCACCAACTTTATGTTGACGTTTTTAAACATGTTTATTCTCAGGTGATAATTAAAGCTTCCGCTGCATTATGTTGAATCTAAGCAGGATCATGCGTACTCATATTTGTGTCAAAAATAAAACTGCATATCCGAGGACGTGTGTTGTAAAATATGCTAGAAATCGTGTTGTTATTATCATTTGTAAAGTTTGTAAGTCGAAGATTATCGTTAAACGATAATCATCTTTTTATTGTCTAAAGCTTGTAACAAAAATAATGGTTTGGTTTGTAATGTATAATATATGCAGTTTTCCTTTTTAAAAATGTCGCATATAGAGGTCAATACCTCGCAATGAAATCATACGTTATCTAACACGTTCTTATGGTTAAGGACGGGTTATGACATGAAGGCATCGGCTACCACATTTGCCTTCCCCGGGTGGTAACGAATCTCAAAGTCGAAATCATTCAATAATTCAATCCACCTACGCTGCCTCATATTCAGTTGTTTCTGATTAAATATGTGTTGAAGACTTTTGTGGTCAGTATATATAATACTTTTGACCCCATATAAGTAGTGCCTCCAAGTCTTTAATGCAAACACAACCGCGCCTAATTCCAAATCATGCGTCGTATAATTTTGTTCGTGAATCTTCAATTGTCTAGACGCATAAGCAATCACCTTCGTTCGTTGCATTAATACACAACCGAGACCTTGCTTTGATGCGTTACAATAAATCACAAAATCATCATTCCCTTCAGGCAATGACAATATAGGTGCCGTAGTTAGCTTTTTCTTCAATAACTGAAACGCTTTCTCTTGTTCATCATTCCATTCAAATTTCTTCCCTTTATGCGTTAATGCAGTCAAGGGTTTTGCTATTCTGGAAAAGTCTTGGATGAACCTTCTGTAGTAACCAGCTAGTCCTAAAAACTGGCGTATGTGTTTCGGAGTTTTCGGGTTTTCCCACTTTTCAACAGTTTCTATCTTTGCCGGATCCACCTTAATACCTTCTTTGTTCACTATGTGACCGAGGAATTGAACTTCTTCTAACCAAAATGCACACTTTGAAAAACTTAGCGTACAGTTTTTCCTTCCTCAATACTTCTAACACCTTTCTCAAATGTTCACCGTGTTCTTGGTCATTCTTTGAGTAAATAAGTATGTCATCAATGAAAACAATGACAAACTTGTCAAGGTATGGTCCACACACTCGGTTCATAAGGTCCATGAACACAGCTGGTGCATTAGTTAAACCAAACGGCATGACCATAAACTCGTAATGACCGTAACGTGTTCTGAAAGCAGTCTTTGGAATATCATCTTCTTTCACCCGCATTTGATGATACCCGGAACGTAAGTCAATCTTTGAATAAACAGACGAGCCTTGTAGTTGATCAAATAAGTCGTCGATTCTCGGTAGTGGGTAGCGGTTCTTGATGGTAAGTTTGTTCAACTCTCGGTAGTCGATACACAACCTGAATGTACCATCTTTCTTCTTGACAAACAAAACAGGAGCTCCCCACGGTGATGTGCTTGGTCGAATGAAACCACGCTCTAAAAGTTCTTGTAATTGGCTTTGCAGTTCTTTCATCTCGCTGGGTGCAAGTCTGTAAGGAGCACGTGCTATTGGTGCAGCTCCTGGTACAAGATCTATTTGAAATTCAACGGATCGATGTGGGGGTAATCCCGGTAATTCTTTCGGAAATACATCGGGAAATTCTTTTACAATGGGAACATCATTGATGCTCTTTTCTTCAGTTTGTACTTTCTCGACGTGTGCTAGAACAGCATAGCAACCTTTTCTTATTAGTTTTTGTGCCTTCAAATTACTAATAAGATGTAGCTTCGTGTTGCCCTTTTCTCCGTACACCATTAAGGGTATTCCTTTTTCTCGTATAATGCGAATTGCATTTTTGTAACAAACGATCTCTGCTTTCACTTCTTTCAACCAGTCCATACCGATTATCACATCAAAACTCCCTAACTCTACTGGTATCAAATCAATCTTAAATGTTTTGCTAACCAGTTTAATTTCTCGATTCCGACATATATTATCTGCTGAAATTAATTTACCATTTGCTAATTCGAGTAAAAATTTACTATCCAAAGGCGTCAATGGACAACTTAATTTAGCACAAAAATCTCTACTCATATAGCTTCTATCCGCACCCTAATCAAATAAAACGTAAGCAGATTTATTGTCAATAAGAAACGTACCCGTAACAAGCTCCGGGTCTTCCTGTGCCTCTGCCGCATTAATATTGAAAACTCTTCCGCGGCCTTGTCCATTCGTGTTCTCCTGGTTCGGGCAATTTCTAATAATGTGGCCTGGTTTTCCACATTTATAACAAACTACATTGGCATAACTTGCTCCGACACTACTTGCTCCGCCATTACTCGTTCCGACACCATTTGTTCCTTTCGTTCTATTAACCCCTGGTCCGTAGACCTCACACTTCGCCGCGCTATGACCGTTTCTTTTACACTTGTTGCAAAATTTGGTGCAGAACCCCGAGTGATACTTTTCACACCTTTGGCATAGCTGCTTCTGATTGTTGTTGTTGTTGCGGTTATTATTGTTGTTGGGATGATTGTTGTAGTTGTTGTTGTTGTTGTTGTTGTTGTTGTTGTTGTTGTTGGGCCGTTTGTTGTAGTTGCGATTGATGTTGCGATTGTTGGGATAATTGTTGCGATTATTGTTGTAATTGCTGTTGTTGTTGTATTGGTGATTCTTATCACCGTTTTCCTCCCACTTTCTTTTGACATGCTTCACATTGGCCTCTTCAGCAGTCTGTTCTTTAATTCTTTCTTCAATCTGGTTCACTAGTTTGTGAGCCATTCTACATGCCTGTTGTATGGAGGCGGGCTCGTGTGAACTTATATCTTCTTGGATTCTTTCCGGTAATCCTTTCACAAACGCGTCGATCTTCTCTTCCTCATCTTCGAATGCTCCCGGACACAATAGGCACAATTCTGTGAATCGTCTTTCGTACGTGGTAATATCAAATCCTTGGGTTCGTAACCCTCTAAGTTCTGTCTTGAGCTTATTGACCTCGGTTCTGGGACGGTACTTCTCGTTCATCAAGTGCTTGAATGCTGACCACGGTAGTGCGTACGCATCGTCTTGTCCCACTTGCTCTAGATAGGTATTCCACCATGTTAACGCAGAACCTGTGAAGGTATGCGTAGCATACTTCACTTTGTCCTCTTCAGTACACTTACTTATGGCAAACACCGATTCGACCTTCTCGGTCCACCGTTTCAATCTGATCGGTCCTTCGGTTCCATCAAATTCCAAAGGTTTGCAGGCAGTGAATTCTTTGTAGGTGCATCCTACACGATTTCCTGTACTGCTAGATCCAAGGTTATTGTTGGTATGTAGCGCAGCCTGTACTGCGGCTATGTTTGAAGCTAGAAAAGTACGGAATTCCTCTTCATTCATATTCACAGTGTGTCGAGTAGTCGGTGCCATTTCCTTCAAAATAGTCAAATGGAACAAGTTAATCATACAGAATATTAAGAGTAGTTAATAGTATTTCGTAGCATAATATGAACTCATTTATAAAAGCTTTTTCTTCATATTAGCGTTTTATAAGTTTAAATTCGGGTAGTACCTACCCGTTAAGTTCATACTTAGTAGCTAATATACAATTCAACTACTACAATTCTATATGAAAAACTGATTATAATAATATTTCGCGTTCAAACTTTTATACAATATTTTACAAACTTACAATACCGCTTATTTTACATAAAGCATGAAATATAGCACACAATAACTTTGATACAAGATAGTTGTGAAGATAATTCTAGCTAGTACACAAGTCGTTCAGCAAAGGCAATAAAGACACGTAATTCATACGTCCAAAAACAAGTCATGCATTCTGGTTTTACTAGGACTACTTCCCATCCTTGATCTTGTGGAACATAACTGTTATGGCCGTTGATAAGACAGCGTGTTGTAACGTCGTCAAAGGGACGAGGGTTACGTAATGTCCAACAGTCCCGTAACAATCTAAAAACCTCATTTCTTACCCCAATTACCGACTCCGTCACTTGTGGGAACGTTTTGTTTAATAGTTGTAGCCCGATGTTCTTGTTCTCACTTTGGTGAGAAGCGAACATTACTAATCCGTAAGCATAACATGCTTCTTTATGTTGCATGTTAGCCGCTTTTTCTAAATCACGAAGTCCAATATTCGGATATATTGAGTCAAAATAATTTCTTAACCCATTGCGTAAAATAGCATTTGGGTTCCCCGCAATATATGCGTCAAAGTAAACACATCGTAACTTATGGATTTCCCAATGTGATATCCCCCATCTTCCGAATGAAAGCCTTTTATAAACCAAGGCATTCTTGGAACGTTCTTCGAATGTCTTACAAACTGATCTTGCCTTAAATAGTTGTGCCGAAGAATTCTGACCGACTCTAGACAAGATTTCATCAATCATTTCTCCGGGTAGGTCTCTTAAAATATTGGGTTGTCTATCCATTTTGTGTTTTTATACTGTAAAATAGACAAGAGTTAGATTCATAAAAAAAATACTTATTAATACAAGCAATTTTTACATATATCATAAAGCATAAGCACACTATATTACATATATTACACCACACGAATACAACTATCTTATTCCGACTCGCTTGTTTCTTCTTCTTCGGTTTTGGTTCGTTTTGCCAAGTTTCTAGGGATATATGATGTTCCCCTAATACGAGCCGTCGTGATCCACATTGGTTTAGAAAAACCTGGTGGTTTAGAGGTTCCCGGGTCATTGTTACAACTTAAGGACTTCGGGGGTTGACGATACATATAAAGTTCATCGGGGTTGGAATTAGATTTCTCTATTTTTATGCCCTTTCCCTTATTATTTTCTTTTGCCTTTTTAAATTCAGTTGAGGTAATTTCTATAACATCATCGGAATTCTCGTCGGAATCCGATTCATCGGAGAATTGGTAATCCTCCCAATATTTTGCTTCCTTGGCGGAAACACCATTGACCATAATTAACCTTGGTCGGTTGGTTGAGGATTTTCTTTTACTTAACCGTTTTATTATTTCCCCCACCGGTTCTATTTCTTCATCCGGTTCCGATTCTTCTTCCGGTTCTGATTCTTCTTCTGGTTCCGACTCTTCTTCCGGTTCCTCTTCGGGAACTTGTGAATCAGTCCACGAATCATTCCAATTTACATTTGACTCTTCATTATTATTAGGTGAGTCAATGGGACTTGTTCTAGAGGTAGACATCTATCACATAATATCAAACGCGTTAAGAGATTAATATATCACATAATATTCACATGTTAAAAATATATAGTTTCCAACAAAATTTGTTAAGCAATCATTTTTCAAGTAAACACGGTCGAAGTCCAGACTCACTAATGCATCCTAACAAACTCGATAAGACACACTAATGCAAAATTCTGGTTCTCTAAGACCAACGCTCTGATACCAACTGAAATGTCCCATTCTTATTGATTAAAAACGTTCCATATTAATTGATTTCGTTGCGAGGTTTTGACCTCTATATGAGACGTTTTTCAAAGACTGCATTCATTTTAAAACAAACCATAACCTTTATTTCATCAATAAAGGTTTAAAAAGCTTTACGTAGATTATCAAATAATGATAATCTAAAATATCCTGTTTACACACGACCATTACATAATGGTTTACAATACAAATATGTTACAACAAAATAAGTTTCTTGAATGCAGTTTTTACACAATATCATACAAGCATGGACTCCAAATCTCGTCCTTATTTAAGTATGCGACAGCGGAAGCTCTTAATAATCACCTGAGAATAAACATACTTAAAACGTCAACAAAAATGTTGGTGACTTATAGGTTTAACCTATAAATATCAAATCATAATAATAGACCACAAGATTTCATATTTCAATACACATCCCATACATAGAGATAAAAATCATTCATATGGTGAACACCTGGTAACCGACAATAACAAGATGCATATATAAGAATATCCCCATCATTCCGGGACACCCTTCGGATATGATATAAATTTCGAAGTACTAAAGCATCCGGTACTTTGGATGGGGTTTGTTAGGCCCAATAGATCTATCTTTAGGATTCGCGTCAATTAGGGTGTCTGTTCCCTAATTCTTAGATTACCAGACTTAATAAAAAGGGGCATATTCGATTTCGATAATTCAACCATAGAATGTAGTTTCACGTACTTGTGTCTATTTTGTAAATCATTTATAAAACCTGCATGTATTCTCATCCCAAAAATATTAGATTTTAAAAGTGGGACTATAACTCACTTTCACAGATTTTTACTTCGTCGGGAAGTAAGACTTGGCCACTGGTTGATTCACGAACCTATAACAATATATACATATATATCAAAGTATGTTCAAAATATATTTACAACACTTTTAATATATTTTGATGTTTTAAGTTTATTAAGTCAGCTGTCCTCGTTAGTAACCTACAACTAGTTGTCCACAGTTAGATGTACAGAAATAAATCGATAAATATTATCTTGAATCAATCCACGACCCAGTGTATACGTATCTCAGTATTGATCACAACTCAAACTATATATATTTTGGAATCAACCTCAACCCTGTATAGCTAACTCCAACATTCACATATAGAGTGTCTATGGTTGTTCCGAAATATATATAGATGTGTCGACATGATAGGTAGAAACATTGTATACGTGTCTATGGTATCTCAAGATTACATAATATACAATACAAGTTGATTAAGTTATGGTTGGAATAGATTTGTTACCAATTTTCACGTAGCTAAAATGAGAAAAATTATCCAATCTTGTTTTACCCATAACTTCTTCATTTTAAATCCGTTATGAGTGAATCAAATTGCTATGGTTTCATATTGAACTCTATTTTATGAATCTAAACAGAAAAAGTATAGGTTTATAGTCGGAAAAATAAGTTACAAGTCGTTTTTTGTAAAGGTAGTTATTTCAGTCGAAAGAACGACGTCTAGATGACCATTTTAGAAAACATACTTTCACTTTGAGTTTAACTATAATTTTTGGATATAGTTTCATGTTCATAATAAAAATCATTTTCTCAGAATAACAACTTTTAAATCAAAGTTTATCATAGTTTTTAATTAACTAACCCAAAACAGCCCGCGGTGTTACTACGACGGCGTAAATCCGGTTTTACGGTGTTTTTCGTGTTTCCAGGTTTTAAATCATTAAGTTAGCATATCATATAGATATAGAACATGTGTTTAGTTTATTTTAAAAGTCAAGTTAGAAGGATTAACTTTTGTTTGCGAACAAGTTTAGAATTAACTAAACTATGTTCTAGTGATTACAAGTTTAAACCTTCGAATAAGATAGCTTTATATGTATGAATTGAATGATGTTATGAACATCATTACTACCTTAAGTTCCTTGGATAAACCTACTGGAAAAGAGAAAAAATGGATCTAGCTTCAATGGATCCTTGGATGGATCAAAGTTCTTGAAGCAAAATCATGACACGAAAACAAGTTCAAGTAAGATCATCACTTGAAATAAGATTGTTATAGTTATAGAAATTGAACCAAAGTTTGAATATGATTATTACCTTGTATTAGAATGATAACCTACTGTAAGAAACAAAGATTTCTTGAGGTTGGATGATCACCTTACAAGATTGGAAGTGAGCTAGCAAACTTGAAAGTATTCTTGATTTTATGAAACTAGAACTTTTGGAATTTATGAAGAACACTTAGAACTTGAAGATAGAACTTGAGAGAGATCAATTAGATGAATAAAATTGAAGAATGAAAGTGTTTGTAGGTGTTTTTGGTCGTTGGTGTATGGATTAGATATAAAGGATATGTAATTTTGTTTTCATGTAAATAAGTCATGAATGATTACTCATATTTTTGTAATTTTATGAGATATTTCATGCTAGTTGCCAAATGATGGTTCCCACATGTGTTAGGTGACTCACATGGGCTGCTAAGAGCTGATCATTAGAGTGTATATACCAATAGTACATACATCTAAAAGCTGTGTATTGTACGAGTACGAATACGGGTGCATACGAGTAGAATTGTTGATGAAACTGAACGAGGATGTAATTGTAAGCATTTTTGTTAATTAGAAGTATTTTGATAAGTGTCTTGAAGTCTTTCAAAAGTGTATGAATACATATTAAAACACTACATGTATATACATTTTAACTGAGTCGTTAAGTCATCGTTAGTCGTTACATGTAAATGTTGTTTTGAAACCTTTAGGTTAACGATCTTGTTAAATGTTGTTAACCCAATGTTTATAATATCAAAATAGATTTTAAATTATTATATTATCATGATATTATGATGTACGAATATCTCTTAATATGATATATATACATTAAATGTCGTTACAACGATAATCGTTACATATATGTCTCGTTTCAAAATCATTAAGTTAGTAGTCTTGTTTTTACATATGTAGTTCATTGTTAATATACTTAATGATATGTTTACATATCATAATATCATGTTAACTATATATATAACCATATATATGTCATCATATAGTTTTTACAAGTTTTAACGTTCGTGAATCACCAGTCAACTTGGGTGGTCAATTGTCTATATGAAACCTATTTCAATTAATCAAGTCTTAACAAGTTTGATTGCTTAACATGTTGGAAACATTTAATCATGTAAATATCAATCTCAATTAATATATATAAACATGGAAAAGTTCGGGTCACTACAGTAATGGCTTTAGCTGTTTCATTCCGGGGGTTAGCATTTGTATCACTAGGTAGACTTCCCGGTTTTCTTTCACCTATTAATCTTGCTAGGTTACTTACTTCTTGTTCCAGATTTTGAATAGAAGCTTGTTGATTTCTAAATGCTTGAGCATTTTGTTCATTGGTTTGTTTTTGAGATGTGAAAAACTGCGTTTGAGTTTCAACTAGCTTCGTCATCATATCTTCTAAATTCGGCTTTTTATCATCGGGTTGTGGTGGTTTGTTTTGAAAATTAGGTCTTTGCTGATTGTAAGTATTGTTGGATACTTTTTGATTGCTAGGACCTTGTTGGTTGTTGTATGAAATATTTCGGTTATAATTCTGATTTTGATTGTAAAGTCTTGGCGGTTGATAATTATTCTGATAATTATTTCCAGGTCTTTGGTTTAGATATGAAATATTCTCTCTTTGTTCCATTGTTAGTTCAATACTGAGACAATCTTTTGTCAAATGTGGTCCTCCACACTGCTCACAACTAATTCGTATTGAGTGAATATCCTTAGTCATCTTTTCCATTCGTCTCTCGACAGCATCTATCTTTGTTGCGAAAATGGAATCTAAGTCATGGCTAGAATCGGCTCTAGCTGCTTTAGATGATCTAACGATATCTTTTTTTTGGTGCCACTCATGTGAGTGGGAAGCAGTGTTATCAATAATTTTATAAGCATCAGTTTCGGTTTTCTTCATAATGGAACCACCAGCTGCTATATCTATGTCTTTCCTTGTGGTGATGTCGCATCCTTGGTAGAATATTTGTACTATTTGACAGGTGTCTAAACCATGTTGCGGACATCCTCTTAATAACTTTCCAAATCTTATCCACGCCTCATATAGAGTTTCATTCGGTTTCTGTGTAAACGTAACAATTTCTCCTTGAAGTCTTACGGCTTTAGATGCAGGAAAGAATTGTTTAAGAAATTTTTCAACTAAAACGTCCCATGTATCAATCGCCCCTTCAGGTAACGATTCCAACCAATCTTTGGCTTCTCCCTTTAAAGTTCAGGGAAATAACATGAGATATATCTGTTCATCCTCCACTTCTCTTATTTTAAATAGTATGCAGATCCTATTAAAGGTACGAAGATGTTCATTTGGATCTTCCTTCGGCGCACCACTAAATTGGCATTGATTAGTCACCATGTGTAGAATTTGTCCTTTGATTTCATAATCTGGTGCATTAATGTCAGGATGAGTAATTGCGTGACCTTGGCCAGTGCGTTTAGCTCTCATTCGGTCTTCCATACTTAAAGGTTCCAGATTCTCCATAATTGAATTTGTTGAATCGGAATCACTAGAGGATTCTGATTTAATGGTTCGTTCCTCAACAATTTCTGTTTGAATGATTGGTGGTTCCGGAGGAAAATTTAATGGTTCAGGATCTATGAATCGTCCCTGAATATTCTCCGGATTCTCAATTGTGAGATCGGGTTCAAAAAATGGATTATCGGAAATTTGAACTGGAGTACTTGGTCGACTGGATGAAGATTCTAAAGAAAAATCAACGGCGGTAATATTTGCTAAATGTCTTGATCTAGTTACAGGTGGTGAACGTACAAAAGGTGGTGAACGTCTTGCTCGGTGCATTCACTGAATATCCTATTAGTTTTTAAAAGGAAAGAAAAATTATATAAGTTATCCAATTAATAGACTTTTCTGATTTTGCCCACGTTTCGAATAGCCAAAAGATGCAGCAGAGGGGCAGGATTCGTTTGGTCTCAATATAATTGAGGACTGTTTGGCTCCAATAACCAGGTCCACGTACAAATCCAACTATTACTACGAACCAGAAAATTTTGATGTCTATCAATTTAACCACTTAAAATAAATTTTCGTAATTTTAAGAAATTTAGATAAGAAGTAGAATAAAAAATCTATGTCCTAAAAACTAGAATAGCGAGAAATAAGAAAGAAAAAGAGCGTGTCGGAAAAAGATCGAAAAATAAAAATAAGAAAGAAAAAGAGTGACTTATAGAACTTAAAAAACACTAGACTAACCCAACCTTATTACTATCACTAACTTAAAATTATAATCACAAATTGAGATTACTAATTGGAATGATAATTGATACATAGATAAAAGGTGTCTAAAAATATTAAAGTTTACAAGAAAAACTATATCCCAAATGGCAATAACTTAAAAAGAAACTAAAACTTAAAAAGGCGTCGCAAAATTCTAAAGTACCTAAATCTTAGTCTAAAGAAAAAGCACTTAAGGGATTTTACGGCAAAGCCTAAAAATCTAGAAGTAAAAAAAATAACTATGGCAAAAACTATATCTTAAAACTAAATACGAGCGAAAAATACAAATATTACGCTAAAATAATTAAAAAGGGACAAAATATAAAAATATACAAAAAGTTGTAAAAAGTACAATTTTTATAAAAATATTATTTTTATATTATTTATTTATCAAAACTAGTAATTTTACATTAATTAAACTAAATATATAAATTAAATAAAAAGAAACTTAAAACTAATTATAATAATAATAAGTAATTAGGGTTAATAATAATAATAATTAATAATTACCCCGTATTTAATGCCTGATTAGGGTTTCTGTCGGCGTGTCAGAGTGTCTCCGCGAGTCGCGGTATTCGAAGCTGCAAAACTCCGCGAGTCGCGGGGTTCCAATTTTCAGATGACAGGTTGATTAAAATTCGACGCGTTTTTTTTTTATATTCTGTTTTATATTTTCTGTTTAAATAAAAATATTTATATAATAAAAACTTATATTTAAAAACTAAAATAAAAATAGAACTACTTTATAATTTTAAAAATATCTTAAAAATAGATTTCTATATATATTAATTTTTTTTCGGTTTTTTTTATGTTTTAAATAAAAATATTTAAATAAAACTTATATTTTTATAAAATAAAAATAAAGAAACTTTATAAAACTTAAATATTTAACAAAATCTTAAAAAAATATATAAAATTTTGTTTTCTTTTTATATTTTCGAATAATTAAAAACGTATTTTTACAAAAGTGAATTTTAATAAAAGTAAACTAAAAATAAAAATCTTTTTTTTTCTTATTTAGCGTTGCGCTTCCGGCTTTTAAGTTTGATTTTCCCCGGCAGCGGCGCCAAAAATATACTTGATGTCGTGCGAGGTGTATATAAAATAGCTTTATATTTTACAAGAAAATACTATTAAATACGATACAATTTTACACAAGATATTTATTTATTTATAGAATGGATATACTTAAACCTTGCTACAACACTTATAGGCAGTGTATCTAATCGTACAGTAGTGTAGTTTTTAGTAAGTCCGGTTCATTCCACAGGGAAATCTTTAAACAAAGCTTAACACTTTATTAGTTTACTTTTAAAAATACAAATATATATATAAGTAATATTATTATTATAAAGGGGGATTTTTACCGTTTAATGACCGGTTTGTCGATTTTAAAACTTTAGTCGCAGTTAAAACCAAATGTAAAATAATAAATAAATACAAGACTTAATTTAAAGCGTAAAGTAAATAACGATAATGAAATTGCGATAAATGAAAGTGCGATAAAATAAACTTGCGATAATAAAAAGTACGATAATTAAAAGTGCAATTAAATACAATAACAATAAAATAAAATGCGATAATTAGAAGTGCAATTAAATATAAAATAAAGGAAATTAAATATGAAATAAAAGAATTATGCTTATTTAAACTTCCGTAATCATGATGTTTGACGTGTTGATTTTAGATTTATGCCCATGGGTTAATTGTCCTTTGTTCTGGATTATTTAATTTGTCCGTCTGGTTTTTGTCCATAACAGTCCATCAGTCATAAATATAAAGTGCGAGTATCCTCGTCAAATTATCCTTATACCCGAAGTCAAATATTCCAACTAATTGGGGACTTAAACTGTAACAAGATTTTAATACTTTGTTTAATAATTACACCAGGATATCGACTGAGTGTAACTCAAGGTTTTAATACTTTGTTATCAATTATTCCAAGTGTCCTTGTACATAATTTCACCCCTGTTTTAATAATTCTAGTGACTATTAATCCATTCTCGTGTCCAGTTAAATGAACGATTATTCGTACATATAAATATCCCGCCCATCGTGTCCGATCGAGTGTATATGGTTATTTATAGGGACGTCTAATTGTAAATCTTTATATTAAAATTAACAAACTATCATTTAGTTAAACAAATATAAAGCCCATTAATAGCCCATAGTCTAATTTTCACAAGTGTCGTTCTTTTGTCTAAACCCCAATTATGGTACAAAGCCCAATTACCCAATTTTAGTAATTAGCCCAACATCATGATTACTTCGTTTTAAATAAGCATAATAATAACTTAGCTACGAGACATTAAATTAAAAAGGTTGAACATAACTTACAATGATTAAAAATAGCGTAGCGTTACACGGACAGAATTTCGACTTACACCCTTGCAACATTCGCTAACATACCCTTATTATTAGGATTAAAATTAAAATTAAAATTAAAATATAAATTATAAATATAAATATTACGTATATAGATAGAGAGATTGATATATTGGATATTTTTTTACGATCAGAATGCGCGAGTTTTATAGGCAGTTTCAACATTTGGGGCTCCGCGACTCGCGGCCCTTTTCTTCTTCAAACTCCGCGAGTCGCGGAGTTCGTTTTTACAGCTCATTCAGCCTTGGCTCTTTGTTTGCCGACGATTTTAAATAATAATATAATATATATATATATAATTTTTAAGAATTATTTATATATTATATTATATTCATGTGCATAGTTGAATTGTAATTTTTAGTCCGTTGCGTCGAGCGTTGAGAGTTGACTCTGGTCCCGGTTCCGGATTTTCGAACGTCCTTGCGTGTGAAATGTCCCGTTCTTATTGATTAAAAACGTTCCATATTAATTGATTTCGTTGCGAGGTTTTGACCTCTATATGAGACATTTTTCAAAGACTGCATTCATTTTTAAAACAAACCATAACCTTTATTTCATAAATAAAGGTTTAAAAAGCTTTACGTAGATTATCAAATAATGATAATCTAAAATATCCTGTTTACACACGACCATTACATAATGGTTTACAATACAAATATGTTACATCGAAATTAGTTTCTTAAATGCAGTTTTTACACAATATCATACAAACATGGACTCCAAATCTTGTCCTTATTTTAGTATGCAACAGCGGAAGCTCTTAATATTCACCTGAGAATAAACATGCTTTAAACGTCAACAAAAAATGTTGGTGAGTTATAGGTTTAACCTATATATATCAAATCGTAACAATAGACCACAAGATTTCATATTTCAATACACATCCCATACATAGAGATAAAAATCATTCATATGGTGAACACCTGGTAACCGACAATAACAAGATGCATATATAAGAATATCCCCATCATTCCGGGACACCCTTCGGATATGATATAAATTTCGAAGTACTAAAGCATCCGGTACTTTGGATGGGGTTTGTTAGGCCCAATAGATCTATCTTTAGGATTCGCGTCAATTAGGGTGTCTGTTCCCTAATTCTTAGATTACCAGACTTAATAAAAAGGGGCATATTCGATTTCGATAATTCAACCATAGAATGTAGTTTCACGTACTTGTGTCTATTTTGTAAATCATTTATAAAACCTGCATGTATTCTCATCCCAAAAATATTAGATTTTAAAAGTGGGACTATAACTCACTTTCACAGATTTACTTCGTCGGGAAGTAAGACTTGGCCACTGTTGATTCACGAACCTATAACAATATATACATATATATTAAAGTATGTTCAAAATATATTTACAACACTTTTAATATATTTTGATGTTTTAAGTTTATTAAGTCAGCTGTCCTCGTTAGTAACCTATAACTAGTTGTCCACAGTTAGATGTACAGAAATAAATCGATAAATATTATCTTGAATCAATCCACGACCCAGTGTATACGTATCTCAGTATTGATCACAACTCAAACTATATATATTTTGGAATCAACCTCAACCCTGTATAGCTAACTCCAACATTCACATATAGAGTGTCTATGGTTGTTCCGAAATATATATAGATGTGTCGACATGATAGGTCGAAACATTGTATACGTGTCTATGGTATCTCAAGATTACATAATATACAATACAAGTTGATTAAGTTATGGTTGGAATAGATTTGTTACCAATTTTCACGTAGCTAAAATGAGAAAAATTATCCAATCTTGTTTTACCCATAACTTCTTCATTTTAAATCCGTTTTGAGTGAATCAAATTGCTATGATTTCATATTGAACTCTATTTTATGAATCTAAACAGAAAAAGTATAGGTTTATAGTCGGAAAAATAAGTTACAAGTCGTTTTTGTAAAGGTAGTCATTTCAGTCGAAAGAACGACGTCTAGATGACCATTTTAGAAAACATACTTCCACTTTGAGTTTAACCATAATTTTTGGATATAGTTTCATGTTCATAATAAAAATCATTTTCTCAGAATAACAACTTTTAAATCAAAGTTTATCATTTTATTTAATTAAGTAACCCACAACAGCCCGCGGTGTTACTACGACGGCGTAAATCCGGTTTTACGGTGTTTTTCGTGTTTCCAGGTTTTAAATCATTAAGTTAGCATATCATATAGATATAGAACATGTGTTTAGTTGATTTTAAAAGTCAAGTTAGAAGGATTAACTTTTGTTTGCGAACAAGTTTAGAATTAACTAAACTATGTTCTAGTGATTACAAGTTTAAACCTTCGAATAAGATAGCTTTATATGTATGAATCGAATGATGTTATGAACATCATTACTACCTTAATTTCCTTGGATAAACCTACTGGAAAATAGAAAAATGGATCTAGCTTCAATGGATCCTTGGATGGCTCGAAGTTCTTGAAGCAGAATCATGACACGAAAACAAGTTCAAGTAAGATCATCACTTGAAATAAGATTGTTATAGTTATAGAAATTGAACCAAAGTTTGAATATGATTATTACCTTGTATTAGAATGATAACCTACTGTAAGAAACAAAGATTTCTTGAGGTTGGATGATCACCTTACAAGATTGGAAGTGAGCTAGCAAACTTGAAAGTATTCTTGATTTTATGAAACTAGAACTTTTGGAATTTATGAAGAACACTTAGAACTTGAAGATAGAACTTGAGAGAGATCAATTAGATGAAGAAAATTGAAGAATGAAAGTGTTTGTAGGTGTTTTTGGTCGTTGGTGTATGGATTAGATATAAAGGATATGTAATTTTGTTTTCATGTAAATAAGTCATGAATGATTACTCATATTTTTGTAATTTTATGAGATATTTCATGCTAGTTGCCAAATGATGGTTCCCACATGTGTTAGGTGACTCACATGAGCTGCTAAGAGCTGATCATTGGAGTGTATATACCAATAGTACATACATCTAAAAGCTGTGTATTGTACGAGTACGAATACGGGTGCATACGAGTAGAATTGTTAATGAAACTGAACGAGGATGTAATTGTAAGCATTTTTGTTAAGTAGAAGTATTTTGATAAGTGTATTGAAGTCTTTCAAAAGTGTATAAATACATATTAAAACACTACATGTATATACATTTTAACTGAGTCGTTAAGTCATCGTTAGTCGTTACATGTAAGTGTTGTTTTGAAACCTTTAGGTTAACGATCTTGTTAAATGTTGTTAACCCAATATTTATAATATCAAATGAGATTTTAAATTATTATATTATCATGATATTATCATGTATGAATATCTCTTAATATGATATATATACATTAAATGTCTTTACAACGATAATCGTTACATATATGTCTCGTTTAAAAATCATTAAGTTAGTAGTCTTGTTTTTACATATGTAGTTCATTGTTAATATACTTTATGATATGTTTTCTTATCATAGTATCATGTTAACTATATATATATATATCCATATATATATGTCATCATATAGTTTTTACAAGTTTTAACGTTCGTGAATCACCGATCAACTTGGGTGGTCAATTGTCTATATGAAACATATTTCAATTAATCAAGTCTTAACAAGTTTGATTGCTTAACATGTTGGAAACATTTAATCATGTAAATATCAATCTCAATTAATATATATAAACATGGAAAAGTTCGGGTCACTACAGTACCTACCCGTTAAATAAATTTCGTCCCGAAATTTTAAGCTGTTGAAGGTGTTGACGAATCTTCTGGAAATAGATGCGGGTATTTCTTCTTCATCTGATCTTCACGCTCCCAGGTGAACTCGGGTCCTCTACGAGCATTCCATCGAACCTTAACAATTGGTATCTTGTTTTGCTTAAGTCTTTTAACCTCACGATCCATTATTTCGACGGGTTCTTCGATGAATTGAAGTTTTTCGTTGATTTGGATTTCATCTAATGGAATAGTGAGATCTTCTTTAGCAAAACATTTCTTTAAATTCGAGACGTGGAAAGTGTTATGTACAGCCGCGAGTTGTTGAGGTAACTCTAGTCGGTAAGCTACTGGTCCGACACGATCAATAATCTTGAATGGTCCAATATACCTTGGATTTAATTTCCCTCGTTTACCAAATCGAACAACGCCTTTCCAAGGTGCAACTTTAAGCATGACCATCTCTCCAATTTCAAATTCTATATCTTTTCTTTTAATGTCAGCGTAGCTCTTTTGTCGACTTTGGGCGGTTTTCAACCGTTGTTGAATTTGGATGATCTTCTCGGTAGTTTCTTGTATAATCTCCGGACCCGTAATCTGTCTATCCCCCACTTCACTCCAACAAATCGGAGACCTGCACTTTCTACCATAAAGTGCTTCAAACGGCGCCATCTCAATGCTTGAATGGTAGCTGTTGTTGTAGGAAAATTCTGCTAACGGTAGATGTCGATCCCAACTGTTTCCGAAATCAATAACACATGCTCGTAGCATGTCTTCAAGCGTTTGTATCGTCCTTTCGCTCTGCCCATCAGTTTGTGGATGATAGGCAGTACTCATGTCTAGACGAGTTCCTAATGCTTGCTGTAATGTCTGCCAGAATCTTGAAATAAATCTGCCATCCCTATCAGAGATAATAGAGATTGGTATTCCATGTCTGGAGACGACTTCCTTCAAATACAGTCGTGCTAACTTCTCCATCTTGTCATCTTCTCTTATTGGTAGAAAGTGTGCTGATTTGGTGAGACGATCAACTATTACCCAAATAGTATCAAAACCACTTGCAGTCCTTGGCAATTTAGTGATGAAATCCATGGTAATGTTTTCCCATTTCCATTCCGGGATATCGGGTTGTTGAAGTAGACCTGATGGTTTCTGATGCTCAGCTTTGACCTTAGAACACGTCAAACATTCTCCTACGTATTTAGCAACATCGGCTTTCATACCCGGCCACCAAAAATGTTTCTTGAGATCCTTGTACATCTTCCCCGTTCCAGGATGTATTGAGTATCTGGTTTTATGAGCTTCTCTAAGTACCATTTCTCTCATATCTCCAAATTTTGGTACCCAAATCCTTTCAGCCCTATACCGGGTTCCGTCTTCCCGAATATTAAGATGCTTCTCCGATCCTTTGGGTATTTCATCCTTTAAATTTCCCTCTTTTAAAACTCCTTGTTGCGCCTCCTTTATTTGAGTAGTAATGTTATTATGAATCATTATATTCATAGATTTTACTCGAATGGGTTCTCTGTCCTTCCTGCTCAAGGCATCGGCTACCACATTTGCCTTCCCCGGGTGGTAACGAATCTCAAAGTCGTAATCATTCAATAATTCAATCCACCTACGCTGCCTCATATTCAGTTGTTTCTGATTAAATATGTGTTGAAGACTTTTGTGGTCGGTATATATAATACTTTTGACCCCATATAAGTAGTGCCTCCAAGTCTTTAATGCAAAAACAACCGCGCCTAATTCCAAATCATGCGTCGTATAATTTTGTTCGTGAATCTTCAATTGTCTAGACGCATAAGCAATCACCTTCGTTCGTTGCATTAATACACAACCGAGACCTTGCTTTGATGCATCACAATAAATCACAAAATCATCATTCCCTTCAGGCAATGACAATATAGGTGCCGTAGTTAGCTTTTTCTTCAATAACTGAAACGCTTTCTCTTGTTCATCATTCCATTCAAATTTCTTCCCTTTATGCGTTAATGCAGTCAAGGGTTTTGCTATTCTGGAAAAGTCTTGGATGAACCTTCTGTAGTAACCAGCTAGTCCTAAAAACTGGCGTATGTGTTTCGGAGTTTTCGGGGTTTCCCACTTTTCAACAGTTTCTATCTTTGCCGGATCCACCTTAATACCTTCTTTGTTCACTATGTGACCGAGGAATTGAACTTCTTCCAACCAAAATGCACACTTTGAAAACTTAGCGTACAATTCTTCCTTCCTCAATACTTCTAACACCTTTCTCAAATGTTCACCGTGTTCTTGGTCATTCTTTGAGTAAATAAGTATGTCATCAATGAAAACAATGACAAACTTGTCAAGGTATGGTCCACACACTCGGTTCATAAGGTCCATGAACACAGCTGGTGCATTAGTTAAACCAAACGGCATGACCATAAACTCGTAATGACCGTAACGTGTTCTGAAAGCAGTCTTTGGAATATCATCTTCTTTCACCCGCATTTGATGATACCCGGAACGTAAGTCAATCTTTGAATAAACAGACGAGCCTTGTAGTTGATCAAATAAGTCGTCAATTCTCGGTAGTGGGTAGCGATTCTTGATGGTAAGTTTGTTCAACTCTCGGTAGTCGATACACAACCTGAATGTACCATCTTTCTTCTTGACAAACAAAACAGGAGCTCCCCACGGTGATGTGCTTGGTCGAATGAAACCACGCTCTAAAAGTTCTTGTAATTGGCTTTGCAGTTCTTTCATCTCGCTGGGTGCGAGTCTGTAAGGAGCACGAGCTATTGGTGCAGCTCCTGGTACAAGATCTATTTGAAATTCAACGGATCGATGTGGGGGTAATCCCGGTAATTCTTTCGAAAATACATCGGGAAATTCTTTTGCAATGGGAACATCATTGATGCTCTTTTATTCAGTTTGTACTTTCTCGACGTGTGCTAGAACAGCATAGCAACCTTTTCTTATTAGTTTTTGTGCCTTCAAATTACTAATAAGATGTAGCTTCGTGTTGCCCTTTTCTCCGTACACCATTAAGGGTTTTCCTTTTTCTCGTATAATGCGAATTGCATTTTTGTAACAAACGATCTCCGCTTTCACTTCTTTCAACCAGTCCATACCGATTATCACATCAAAACTCCCTAACTCTACTGGTATCAAATCAATCTTAAATGTTTCGCTAACCAGTTTAATTTCTCGATTCCGACATATATTATCTGCTGAAATTAATTTACCATTTGCTAATTCGAGTAAAAATTTACTATCCAAAGGCGTCAATGGACAACTTAATTTAGCACAAAAATCTCTACTCATATAGCTTCTATCCGCACCCGAATCAAATAAAACGTAAGCAGATTTATTGTCAATAAGAAACGTACCCGTAACAAGCTCTGGGTCTTCCTGTGCCTCTACCGCATTAATATTGAAAACTCTTCCACGGCCTTGTCCATTCGTGTTCTCCTGGTTCGGGCAATTTCTAATAATGTGGCCTGGTTTTCCACATTTATAACAAACTACATTGGCATAACTTGCTCCGACACTACTTGCTCCGCCATTACTCGTTCCGACACCATTTGTTCCTTTCGTTCTATTAACCCCTGGTCCGTAGACCTCACACTTCGCCGCACTATGACCATTTCTTTTACACTTGTTGCAAAATTTGGTGCAGAACCCCGAGTGATTCTTTTCACACCTTTGGCATAGCTGCTTCTGATTGTTGTTGTTGTTGCGGTTATTATTGTTGTTGGGATGATTGTTGTAGTTGCTGTTGTTGTTGTTGTTGTTGTTGTTGGGCCGTTTGTTGTAGTTGCGATTGATGTTGCGATTGTTGGGATAATTGTTGCGATTATTGTTGTAATTGCTGTTGTTGTTGTATTGGTGATTCTTATCACCGTTTTCCTCCCACTTTCTTTTGACTTGCTTCACATTGGCCTCTTCAGCAGTCTGTTCTTTAATTCTTTCTTCAATCTGGTTCACTAGTTTGTGAGCCATTCTACATGCCTGTTGTATGGAGGCGGGCTCGTGTGAACTTATATCTTCTTGGATTCTTTCCGGTAATCCTTTCACAAACGCGTCGATCTTCTCTTCCTCATCTTCGAATGCTCCCGGACACAATAGGCACAATTCTGTGAATCGTCTTTCGTACGTGGTAATATCAAATCCTTGGGTTCGTAACCCTCTAAGTTCTGTCTTGAGCTTATTGACCTCGGTTCTGGGACGGTACTTCTCGTTCATCAAGTGCTTGAATGCTGACCACGGTAGTGCGTACGCATCATCTTGTCCCACTTGCTCTAGATAGGTATTCCACCATGTTAACGCAGAACCTGTGAAGGTATGCGTAGTGTACTTCACTTTGTCCTCTTCAGTACACTTACTTATGGCAAACACCGATTCAACCTTCTCGGTCCACCGTTTCAATCCGATCGGTCCTTCAGTTCCATCAAATTCCAAAGGTTTGCAGGCAGTGAATTCTTTGTAGGTGCATCCTACACGATTTCCTGTACTGCTAGATCCAAGGTTATTGTTGGTATGTAGCGCAGCCTGTACTGCGGCTATATTTGAAGCTAGAAAAGTACGGAATTCCTCTTCATTCATATTCACGGTGTGTCGAGTAGTCGGTGCCATTTCCTTCAAAATAGTTAAATGGAACAAGTTAATCATACAGAATATTAAGAGTAGTTAATAGTATTTTGTAGCATAATATGAACTCATTTATAAAAGCTTTTTCTTCATATTAGCGTTTTATAAGTTTAAATTCGGGTAGTACCTACCCGTTAAGTTCATACTTAGTAGCTAATATACAATTCAACTACTACAATTCTATATGAAAAACTGATTGTAATAATATTTCGCGTTCAAACTTTTATACAATATTTTACAAACTTACAATACCGCTTATTTTACATAAAGCATGAAATATAGCACACAATAACTTTGATACAAGATAGTTGTGAAGACAATTCTAGCTAGTACACAAGTCGTTCGGCAAAGGCAATAAAGACACGTAATTCATACGTCCAGAAACAAGTCATGCATTCTGGTTTTACTAGGACTACTTCCCATCCTTGGTCTTGTGCAACATAACCGTTATGGCCGTTGATAAGACAGCATGTTGTAACATCATCAAAGGGACGAGGGTTACGTAATGTCCAACAGTCCCGTAATAATCTAAAAACCTCATTTCTTACCCCAATTACCGACTCCGTCACTTGTGGAAACGTTTTGTTTAATAGTTGTAGCCCGATGTTCTTGTTCTCACTTTGGTGAGAAGCGAACATTACTAATCCGTAAGCATAACATGCTTCTTTATGTTGCATGTTAGCCGCTTTTTCTAAATCACGAAGTCCAATATTCGGATATATTGAGTCAAAATAATTTCTTAACCCGTTGCGTAAAATAGCATTTGGGTTCCCCGCAATATATGCGTCAAAGTAAACACATCGTAACTTATGGGTTTCCCAATGTGATATCCCCCATCTTTCAAACGAAAGTCTCTTATAAACCAAGACATTCTTAGAACGTTCTTCGAATGTCTTACAAACTGATCTCGCCTTAAATAGTTGTGCCGAAGAATTCTGGCCGACTCTAGACAAGATTTCATCAATCATGTCTCCGGGTAGGTCTCTTAAAATATTGGGTTGTCTATCCATTTTGTGTTTTTAAACTGTAAAATAGACAAGAGTTAGTTTCATAAAAAAAATACTTATTAATACAAGCAATTTTTACATATATCATAAAGCATAAGAACACTATATTACATATATTACACCACACGAATACAACTATCTTATTCCGACTCGCTCGTTTCTTCTTCTTCAGTTTTGGTTCGTTTTGCCAAGTTTCTAGGGATATATGATGTTCCCCTAATACGAGCCGTCGTTGTCCACATTGGTTTAGAAAAACCTGGTGGTTTAGAGGTTCCCGGGTCATTGTTACAACTTAAGGACTTCGGGGGTTGACGATACATATAAAGTTCATCGGGGTTGGAATTAGATTTCTCTATTTTTATGCCCTTTCCCTTATTATTTTCTTTTGCCTTTTTAAATTCAGTTGGGGTAATTTCTATAACATCATCGGAATTCTCGTCGGAATCCGATTCATCGGAGAATTGGTAATCCTCCCAATATTTTGCTTCCTTGGCGGAAACACCATTGACCATAATTAACTTTGGTCGGTTGGTTGAGGATTTTCTTTTACTTAACCGTTTTATTATTTCCCCCACCGGTTCTATTTCTTCATCCGGTTCCGATTCTTCTTCCGGTTCCGATTCTTCTTCCGGTTCCGACTCTTCTTCCGGTTCCTCTTCGGGAACTTGTGAATCAGTCCACAAATCATTCCAATTTACATTTGACTCTTCATTATTATTAGGTGAGTCAATGGGACTTGGTCTAGAGGTAGACATCTATCACATAATATCAAACACGTTAAGAGATTAATATATCACATAATATTCATATGTTAAAAATATATAGTTTCCAACAAAAATGTTAAGCAATCATTTTTAAAGAAAACACGGTCGAAGTCCAGACTCACTAATGCATCCTAACAAACTCGATAAGACACACTAATGCAAATTTTCTGGTTCTCTAAGACCAACGCTCGGATACCAACTGAAATGTCCCGTTCTTATTGATTAAAAACGTTCCATATTAATTGATTTCGTTGCGAGGTTTTGACCTCTATATGAGACATTTTTCAAAGACTGCATTCATTTTTAAAACAAACCATAACCTTTATTTCATAAATAAAGGTTTAAAAAGCTTTACGTAGATTATCAAATAATGATAATCTAAAATATCCTGTTTACACACGACCATTACATAATGGTTTACAATACAAATATGTTACATCGAAATTAGTTTCTTGAATGCAGTTTTTACACAATATCATACAAACATGGACTCCAAATCTTGTCCTTATTTTAGTATGCAACAGCGGAAGCTCTTAATATTCACCTGAGAATAAACATGCTTTAAACGTCAACAAAAAATGTTGGTGAGTTATAGGTTTAACCTATATATATCAAATCGTAACAATAGACCACAAGATTTCATATTTCAATACACATCCCATACATAGAGATAAAAATCATTCATATGGTGAACACCTGGTAACTGACAATAACAAGATGCATATATAAGAATATCCCCATCATTCCGGGACACCCTTCGGATATGATATAAATTTCGAAGTACTAAAGCATCCGGTACTTTGGATGGGGTTTGTTAGGCCCAATAGATCTATCTTTAGGATTCGCGTCAATTAGGGTGTCTGTTCCCTAATTCTTAGATTACCAGACTTAATAAAAAGGGGCATATTCGATTTCGATAATTCAACCATAGAATGTAGTTTCACGTACTTGTGTCTATTTTGTAAATCATTTATAAAACCTGCATGTATTCTCATCCCAAAAATATTAGATTTTAAAAGTGGGACTATAACTCACTTTCACAGATTTACTTCGTCGGGAAGTAAGACTTGGCCACTGTTGATTCACGAACCTATAACAATATATACATATATATTAAAGTATGTTCAAAATATATTTACAACACTTTTAATATATTTTGATGTTTTAAGTTTATTAAGTCAGTTGTCCTCGTTAGTAACCTATAACTAGTTGTCCACAGTTAGATGTACAGAAATAAATCGATAAATATTATCTTGAATCAATCCACGACCCAGTGTATACGTATCTCAGTATTGATCACAACTCAAACTATATATATTTTGGAATCAACCTCAACCCTGTATAGCTAACTCCAACATTCACATATAGAGTGTCTATGGTTGTTCCGAAATATATATAGATGTGTCGACATGATAGGTCGAAACATTGTATACGTGTCTATGGTATCTCAAGATTACATAATATACAATACAAGTTGATTAAGTTATGGTTGGAATAGATTTGTTACCAATTTTCACGTAGCTAAAATGAAAAAAATTATCCAATCTTGTTTTACCCATAACTTCTTCATTTTAAATCCGTTTTGAGTGAATCAAATTGCTATGATTTCATATTGAACTCTATTTTATGAATCTAAACAGAAAAAGTATAGGTTTATAGTCGGAAAAATAAGTTACAAGTCGTTTTTGTAAAGGTAGTCATTTCAGTCGAAAGAACGACGTCTAGATGACCATTTTAGAAAACATACTTCCACTTTGAGTTTAACCATAATTTTTGGATATAGTTTCATGTTCATAATAAAAATCATTTTTTCAGAATAACAACTTTTAAATCAAAGTTTATCATTTTATTTAATTAAGTAACCCACAACAGCCCGCGGTGTTACTACGACGGCGTAAATTCGGTTTTACGGTGTTTTTCGTGTTTCCAGGTTTTAAATCATTAAGTTAGCATATCATATAGATATAGAACATGTGTTTAGTTGATTTTAAAAGTCAAGTTAGAAGGATTAACTTTTGTTTGCGAACAAGTTTAGAATTAACTAAACTATGTTCTAGTGATTACAAGTTTAAACCTTCGAATAAGATAGCTTTATATGTATGAATCGAATGATGTTATGAACATCATTACTACCTTAATTTCCTTGGATAAACCTACTGGAAAAGAGAAAAATGGATCTAGCTTCAATGGATCCTTGGATGGCTCGAAGTTCTTGAAGCAGAATCATGACACGAAAACAAGTTCAAGTAAGATCATCACTTGAAATAAGATTGTTATAGTTATAGAAATTGAACCAAAGTTTGAATATGATTATTACCTTGTATTAGAATGATAACCTACTGTAAGAAACAAAGATTTCTTGAGGTTGGATGATCACCTTACAAGATTGGAAGTGAGCTAGCAAACTTGAAAGTATTCTTGATTTTATGAAACTAGAACTTTTGGAATTTATGAAGAACACTTAGAACTTGAAGATAGAACTTGAGAGAGATCAATTAGATGAAGAAAATTGAAGAATGAAAGTGTTTGTAGGTGTTTTTGGTCGTTGGTGTATGGATTAGATATAAAGGATATGTAATTTTGTTTTCATGTAAATAAGTCATGAATGATTACTCATATTTTTGTAATTTTATGAGATATTTCATGCTAGTTGCCAAATGATGGTTCCCACATGTGTTAGGTGACTCACATGGGCTGCTAAGAGCTGATCATTGGAGTGTATATACCAATAGTACATACATCTAAAAGCTGTGTATTGTACGAGTACGAATACGGGTGCATACGAGTAGAATTGTTAATGAAACTGAACGAGGATGTAATTGTAAGCATTTTTGTTAAGTAGAAGTATTTTGATAAGTGTATTGAAGTCTTTCAAAAGTGTATAAATACATATTAAAACACTACATGTATATACATTTTAACTGAGTCGTTAAGTCATCGTTAGTCGTTACATGTAAGTGTTGTTTTGAAACCTTTAGGTTAACGATCTTGTTAAATGTTGTTAACCCAATGTTTATAATATCAAATGAGATTTTAAATTATT
The DNA here is from genome assembly GCF_046630445.1 of Rutidosis leptorrhynchoides. NCBI lineage: Eukaryota > Viridiplantae > Streptophyta > Magnoliopsida > Asterales > Asteraceae > Rutidosis > Rutidosis leptorrhynchoides. The sequence goes on along the minus strand of NC_092336.1, from coordinate 620,320,450 downwards.
ATATTATCATGATATTATCATGTATGAATATCTCTTAATATGATATATATACATTAAATGTCTTTACAACGATAATCGTTACATATATGTCTCGTTTAAAAATCATTAAGTTAGTAGTCTTGTTTTTACATATGTAGTTCATTGTTAATATACTTTATGATATGTTTTCTTATCATAGTATCATGTTAACTATATATATATATATCCATATATATATGTCATCATATAGTTTTTACAAGTTTTAACGTTCGTGAATCACCGATCAACTTGGGTGGTCAATTGTCTATATGAAACATATTTCAATTAATCAAGTCTTAACAAGTTTGATTGCTTAACATGTTGGAAACATTTAATCATGTAAATATCAATCTCAATTAATATATATAAACATGGAAAAGTTCGGGTCACTACAGCGTGCAATTTAATATCTTGTACTTTGCGTTTTGAATCTTGTACTCTTGTAATTTTGAGACGTTTCTTATCAATAATTGGAACCTCTTTGATTTTATTTTGTACTTTTGAGCTTTTTGGTCGTTTGCGTCTTCAATTCGTCGAATCTGTCTTTTGTCTTCACCTTTTAATATTTAAACGAATATCACTTATAAATAGAACAATTGCAACTAAAAGCTTGTCTTTCTTGGGGAATAATGCTATGAAATATATGTTCGTTTTTCGCATTATCAATATACCAATAGTACATACATCTTAAAGCTGTGTATTGTACGAGTACGAATACGGGTGCAACGAGTAGAATTGTTGATGAAACTGAACGAGGATGTAATTGTAATCATTTTTGTTAAGTAGAAGTATTTTGATAAGTGTCTTGAAGTCTTCCAAAAGTGTATGAATACATATTAAAACACTACATGTATATACATTTTAACTGGGTCGTTACATGTAAGTGTTGTTTTGAAACCTTTAGGTTAACGATCTTGTTAAATGTTGTTAACCCATTGTTTATTATAACTAAAGAGATGTTATATTATTACATTATCATGATATTATGATGTATTAATATATCTTAATATGATATATATACATTTAAATGTCGTTACAACGATAATCGTTACATATATGCCTCGTTTTGAAATCCTTAAATTAGTAGTCTTGTTTTTACATATGTAGTTCATTGTTAATATACTTAATGATATGTTTACTTATCATAATACCATGTTAACTATATATATCTATATATATGACATCATATAGTTTTTACAAGTTTTAACGTTCGTGAATCACCGGTCAACTTGGGTGGTCAATTGTCTATATGAAACCTATTTCAATTAATCAATCTTAACAAGTTTGATTGCTTAACATGTTGGAAACACTTAATCATGTAAATAACAATTTCATTTAATATATATAAACATGGAAAAGTTCACGTCACTACACCAACAACCCAAGTTTCAACATCACATGCCTCAACATCTCATTCTGTACCTCGAGTATAATTATCGTTCTACGAATCGTTCTACATCAATTATCTTCATTCTACGTGACGATTATATAATTTCTAATGTTTTAGAGATTATGTGTTCTAGTTCTAATGATAAATCAAATGAGATTAATATCATATTAACTCATTAAATCCACGATTATATCTGAAGAAAATATATATGTATATATGTTTTCATAAAGATTGTAATAAAAAATTCTTTTGTACAAACTGTTAATGGTGAAAATATTTTAACGGGTAGGTAATACCCGAGGAATATTTAGATTTCACATTAATAAGTTACACTGTACATTCTTCGAATCTGATTCAACAGTCATTTACTATCCTACTTACATCCATAGATATATGTATCCGTTCACCGCAGAATAACCATTTTCATTCAATTTCATATTTGGATTTTGACCTACCAGAATCCAACAAGTGGCATAATGAAGAAAACATTGGACAAAAATAAAATTTGTTAGAAACAAACAAATTAACAATGAGAAATTTTGTTAAGAATCCACGCTAACTGTTCCTAGCTAACTGTTCCTAGCTAGCTGATTATATTTTATTTATCGCAATATAACTATCGCAATTTATATTCTCGCAATTTTATTTATCGTCATTTAATTTCTGTTATTTATTTTACGCACTTTAAATATCGGGACATGTATACAAGGTTTTGACATATCATATCGACGCATCTATATATATTATTTGGAATAACCATAGACACTCTATATGCAGTAATGTTTGAGTTAGCTATACAGGGTTGATGTTGATTCTACAATAATATATATACTTTGAGTTGTGATCGAGTCTGAGACATGTATACAATGGGTCACGATACGTATTAATTAATTCGAATATTATATATATGAATTATTGAACTGCAAACTGTGGACTATCAACTGTGGACTGCCAATATTGGACAATTAAAATGAATTAAAATATTGATTATAACATATGAAACTAAACAATTCTTCAAGTTTGCCACTTGATTTCATCTTAAACCTCATTTGTATCTTGACGATTCCAATCTACATTCAAACCTTTCATAATTCTTGAAAACACCTCAATCGAGTGAATGAACCAACCGCACTTCATATACAGAAGAAAAGATTGATGCATATAGGTATGCACCTGAAAAACTCTCGGAAACTGAGTAAACGTTTAACACGTAGCTGTGCTAATTTCTTTAGCGTTATTATTACTGAAAATAACTTTTCAACTCCTGTTCGAGATAGTCAGTTTTGTCACAGCTCCAGCAAGTCAACTTCGACTTTTCAGTCGAAACAGTCTTATTATAACCTCGATATATACGTTTGCCATTGTTATTGTACCGGGAAACCTTTTATACTCTGCAATATTACCAACAGACGTACCAGCAACCTCGTTGCTCCTTGGCTTAAATCTCTCTGAAAAATTGCTATACTTATTTATTGAAACCCTATCATGTACTCATCAGCATCTTGTAACGATAGTTGCTATACCAAATACCGGGAAGCATTAATCATTAATTCTCGAATTTTGCAGCATTCCTACGTCAACAGTTATATATCTATATATAACGTATATCTTCTGGATTGATGAATTTCAATTCGGAATCTCTGAATTCCTTAAAAACACTCTAACTTACGAATCAGATCTCTGAGTTCTGAAAAAGTTGATGAAGCAGCGAAAACTGAAGACTGTTTAAACAGTCAAAAGTTTGATAATAAAGAGCGACATACTGAAAAAGCTCAAAAGTTTTGATACTGAAAAACGGATTGAGCAAACCATGAAGGAGGATATGGACAAATTACAAAGACTAAACCTGCTTTCAAAGAATCCAAATGATCCAGTATCTGCTAAACTTATTAACGAATACCTTGCTCCTGACTCTACACTTTTTCAGACAAACTTCATCATCATCCATCGATATTAGAAATTCTAAAATATCATCGTATCTTTTATTATAAATATCTTCGATATTTCTGAAGATACCTTCATAAATATCTTTGTTCGAAATTATCTATCTCCTCGTGCTATCTATGTTACATCATAAAAGAAACTGTTTTAGTTTCTATCCTTCTGTAAAATTTGAGTTTAAATTATGAATGATTTCTGGAGAAGTGTTGGGAATTGAAGTATGAGTTAGTATAATATAATGACGCCCAGCCAACGTGATTGTATTACAGTAAGTCATGCTGAAATTCTAATGAGACGTGATGATGGTTCACAGATCTTACCCTCATCATGTGCCATGTTAAATAACTCTTTCATTCTACTTAACCTCTAAACATATCAAGAGATTATTTTCTTGATAGTTCTATCCTTACCGTGATTCCAACAGTTTGCTAATTAATCATGCTATTATATTTTCTTTCTGATTAGAAGATTTCTTTAAATTCTTTGAATTTCAAAATTCAACAGTGACTACGTCAAAAATTAAGACGAACCTCTATTTACTTCATTTCACTCTTTTGTGATAGCTTCACTCGTACGCTTCAAATAATTGAATTGTTTTTATCTATATTACCCAATAATGTTAAAACTCTAGTTATCAACTCATATTCGTCATAAAAACTTGCTTATAGTTAAATATGACAACTCCACTCAAATTTCGGGACGAAATTTCTTTAACGGGTAGGTACTGGACGACCCGGAAACTTCCGACCAAATTTAAACTTAATCTTTATATGGTTTCGACATGATAAACAAAGTCTATTAAACTGAGTCTTAAAATTTTTGAACTGTTTCAAGAAATCACTTGACCTTTGACTATTCCCAACGATTCACGAACAACTATTTGTAAATAGATACATATATATTAAATATATAGATAAATAATAATTAGAAATATAATTTAAACTGTGATATGTTATTAAAATTAACTATGTAAAATAAAAATGAAATATGATATTAATATTAAAATAAATATATATATAAAGTATATTTAAAAAAAATATTAAATGATTGTAATACTCGTTTGATGTTCGGATTGATATTTAGAAGTTAAAATCCAACTTATGTGATTTTAAAATAAACTGTGATCCGAAAATGAGTTGTATAATTTATAAGCTTATTAAATATGTATTTAGGAATTATTTGTTAAGTTTTAAATTTTTTTATATTTTACCTAGGATCGAGGGCGGATAGTGATTCAATTTTTATTTAATAGTTAATGATCAATATTATACAATATTGACTAAAATAAATAAAGGAATTTAATTTAAAAATTTGGGATTTTTCTGTGTACATTTATCCATTATCAACGGAGCACGAAGTTCAGTCCGTGAATGAAATAGTAGACGACGGCTAACTTAATCACCGTGTTAATTTCATATTATATTATAATTATTATTATATTATTATTATGATTAATAAATATCTGTTTCTAATTTGGTTATCTTTATCCGTGAATCACCCCACTTGTTTGTCAATTCCTCTACTACTTCTTCTGTGTTTATTTTTTTTGTAAATTTGATTCATGTCCACCACTTCATTTCACCAATTATCACCAATCAATCATATGTATATAATATTATTATATACTCAATCATCCACTGCCATATATCTTAAATATATACATACATAACTGTGCTTGATTGTTTATTATTGTACCTAATTGAGGATTTCTATTCGTTTATTATTGTAAACAACTATGCTTAATTGATTAATTGAGTTACTGTTTTCATTTATTCCTTTCCACATTCAAATTCATACGGGTATATATTTTATGCATTGCATTCATGAACGATTACAACTATCACCTTCTAACTACTTCTTTATCTTGTTTCTACTCCAAACAACCACTCTTGATACCTGCCCCTGCTCGATTTCAACAACCAAAACAAACCTACCACTTTGCCTTCTTTTTCTCTTCTTGATCTACTAAACCATCACCACAACCGAATCCGTCAATCACCATTGAAACCGATCACCACCATCAAGCTCCACCACCACATCGCCATAGTCCCCATAAACGAATCACTGCAGCTTCTATCTTATGATTCGAACACCACAGCAATCACCATAGTTAACTACTACAGGTGCACTAATTTTCGTTTCTATTTCAGCTCGAATCAAACCCAAGACACTTTCGATAATCAAGCCCACTTACCGTTATTAATTCTATATCTGTTTCTGTTCGAAAGCAGCAGACCAACACTAGCTAAACCGCTGTACTACCGCTATTATATTCACTGTTTAAAAACCCATCGAGAACTCAGATTGTTTTCCTGTTTCAAACACCATCGTAAGTCACCAATACCATTGTTATAAAACCATTAATTACTTTCTGTTTTATAACCGTTAACCACCTGCAACTCTACTGTACGGTTTAAGCCACCATCACTGCTCGATAATTGCTGCTTATATTTCTTGTTTCCTTTTCGCTGTCAACAATCAAAAACAACACCCTTTACCAACCTAAACACCACCATCTTCGTATTATTGCTGCTGTTAATGATATCGTTTCTGTTTCTATTCAAATTGAAACCACCATTTAACCGTCACCATTAAATCACCACCAAGTACATCATAAATTACAACTCTTATTCAAATAAATAAGTATACATAAAATAAAAAGGGATTAAAGAAATTAAAAGAATATCGTTGAATCAATTACTTACTTGAATTGATTGATTGACCGACTACTTGATCGATTGATGAGGGATGATGATTAGCAGTGATGATAAAGACTGATGATGACTCTGAACGATGATATTAATTAAATCGATGATGTATTAAACCTTTAAGATTTTTGCTTAATTGATCTGTTGATGAATCAAGGAATCCCTAAACTGTAGTGTTTTTTTTTCTCTGCGTTCAATTCTGTTATCACGATCTGCTGTTGGGGGAGCCATCATATAAAAACGCGTGGTTCTTCATTTTAGGTATAATTATAATTAAAATTATTATTATTATTATTATTATTATTATTATTATTATTATTATTATTATCATCATCATCATCATTGTTATCATTAATTATTGTTATTTATATGTTAAAACAAGTACTATGATTAATATTATTATCATCTTTGTTATTAAGAGATATCATTAAGTTTATTATTTGTGTTATTATTAATATTAATATTGATATAAGTATTATTATTATTAACATTATTATTATGATTATTATTATTGTTATTATATATGTACTAAGATTAATAATATAACTTTTATTATTACTAATATTACTATCATTATCATTATTAGTATTATCACTAAATATTATTATTATTATTATTATTATTATTATTATTATTATTATTATTATTATTATTATTATTATTATTATTATTATTATTATTATTATCGTTATTATTAATTTTATAAGGCTATTATTAATATAAGTACTACTATTATTATCATGATTAAGATTTACAAATTGATGTTATAGAAACCTTGGTCACTAGTTAGAGATTAAACGCGGAGATTATGATTATTATTATGAACATAAAAGTTTTAATGATATTGTTAAGATATAATTATAGAAATCTTGAATATAAATTTCATTATGGAACTGATTAAGTTAAAATTTTAATTAGATTATGATTTAAAGAAATTAATAGGATTATTATAATTGTTGATATCATTTTTATTATAATACAACATGGTATTAAAATCATTAATAAAATCATTTTTATTAACCTTAATATAACTTTTATCATTATTATATAGTATCATTATCATTTCTAATATTAGTAATGTCATAATTATTAGTAATACCATAATTAATAATTCTATCATTATTATTATCATTATTAGAATTATTAATATTAATATTTTATCAGTAACGTTAAGTATTATCAATATTATCATTTTTACCATTACAAATATTATCTTAGTATAATTATGATTACTACTATCAACAAACAAATGATAATCATATAAAAGTATATTTAATTTAACTATATTAATATTTTCATTTAAAATGAATACATTTAATTAAATAGTAACATAGATATAAGTTATTAATACAAAAATTTCATCACTAATAATAATAATAAATATATATGTTCGATTACGATTATGTGTATTAATAAATATACAAATGATATAGGTTCGTGAATCCGAGGCCAACCCTGTAGTGACCCGAACTTTTCCATGTTTATATATATTAATTGAGATTGATATTTACATGATTAAATGTTTCCAACATGTTAAGCAATCAAACTTGTTAAGACTTGATTAATTGAAATATGTTTCATATAGACAATTGACCACCCAAGTTGACCGGTGATTCACGAACGTTAAAACTTGTAAAAACTATATGATGACATATATATGGATATATATATATAGTTAACATGATACTATGATAAGTAAACATATCATTAAGTATATTAACAATGAACTACATATGTAAAAACAAGACTACTAACTTAATGATTTTTAAACGAGACATATATGTAACGATTATCGTTGTAAAGACATTTAATGTATATATATCATATTAAGAGATATTCATACATGATAATATCATGATAATATAATAATTTAAAATCTCATTTGATATTATAAACATTGGGTTAACAACATTTAACAAGATCGTTAACCTAAAGGTTTCAAAACAACACTTACATGTAACGACTAACGATGACTTAACGACTCAGTTAAAATGTATATACATGTAGTGTTTTAATATGTATTTATACACTTTTGAAAGACTTCAATACACTTATCAAAATACTTCTACTTAACAAAAATGCTTACAATTACATCCTCGTTCAGTTTCATCAACAATTCTACTCGTATGCACCCGTATTCGTACTCATACAATACACAGCTTTTAGATGTATGAACTATTGGTATATACACTCCAATGATCAGCTCTTAGCAGCCCATGTGAGTCACCTAACACATGTGAGAACCATCATTTGGCAACTAGCATGAAATATCTCATAAAATTACAAAAATATGAGTAATCATTCATGACTTATTTACATGAAAACAAAATTACATATCCTTTATATCTAATCCATACACCAACGACCAAAAACACCTACAAACACTTTCATTCTTCAATTTTCTTCATCTAATTGATCTCTCTCAAGTTCTATCTTCAAGTTCTAAGTGTTCTTCATAAATTCCAAAAGTTCTAGTTTCATAAAATCAAGAATACTTTCAAGTTTGCTAGCTCACTTCCAATCTTGTAAGGTGATCATCCAACCTCAAGAAATCTTTGTTTCTTACAGTAGGTTATCATTCTAATACAAGGTAATAATCATATTCAAACTTTGGTTCAATTTCTATAACTATAACAATCTTATTTCAAGTGATGATCTTACTTGAACTTGTTTTCGTGTCATGATTCTGCTTCAAGAACTTCGAGCCATCCAAGGATCCATTGAAGCTAGATCCATTTTTCTATTTTCCAGTAGGTTTATCCAAGGAACTTAAGGTAGTAATGATGTTCATAACATCATTCGATTCATACATATAAAGCTATCTTATTCGAAGGTTTAAACTTGTAATCACTAGAACATAGTTTAGTTAATTCTAAACTTGTTCGCAAACAAAAGTTAATCCTTCTAACTTGACTTTTAAAATCAACTAAACACATGTTCTATATCTATATGATATGCTAACTTAATGATTTAAAACCTGGAAACACGAAAAACACCGTAAAACCGGATTTACGCCGTCGTAGTAACACCGCGGGCTGTTTTGGGTTAGTTAATTAAAAACTATGATAAACTTTGATTTAAAAGTTGTTATTCTGAGAAAATGATTTTTATTATGAACATGAAGCTATATCCAAAAATTATGGTTAAACTCAAAGTGGAAGTATGTTTTCTAAAATGGTCATCTAGACGTCGTTCTTTCGACTGAAATGACTACCTTTACAAAAATGACTTGTAACTTATTTTTCTGACTATAAACCTATACTTTTTCTGTTTAGATTCATAAAATAGAGTTCAATATGAAACCATAGCAATTTGATTCACTCAAAACGGATTTAAAATAAAGAAGTTATGGGTAAAACAAGATTGGATAATTTTTCTCATTTTAGCTACGTGAAAATTGGTAACAAATCTATTCCAACCAAAACTTAATCAACTTATATTGTATATTATGTAATCTTGAGATACCATAGACACGTATACAATGTTTCGACCTATCATGTCGACACATCTATATATATTTCGGAACAACCATAGACACTCTATATGTGAATGTTGGAGTTAGCTATACAGGGTTGAGGTTGATTCCAAAATATATATAGTTTGAGTTGTGATCAATACTGAGATACGTATACACTGGGTCGTGGATTGATTCAAGATAATATTTATCAATTTATTTCTGTACATCTAACTGTGGACAACTAGTTGTAGGTTACTAACGAGGACAGCTGACTTAATAAACTTAAAACATCAAAATATATTAAAAGTGTTGTAAATATATTTTGAACATACTTTGATATATATATGTATATATTGTTATAGGTTCGTGAATCAACCAGTGGCCAAGTCTTACTTCCCGACGAAGTAAAAATCTGTGAAAGTGAGTTATAGTCCCACTTTTAAAATCTAATATTTTTGGGATGAGAATACATGCAGGTTTTATAAATGATTTACAAAATAGACACAAGTACGTGAAACTACATTCTATGGTTGAATTATCGAAATCGAATATGCCCCTTTTTATTAAGTCTGGTAATCTAAGAATTAGGGAACAGACACCCTAATTGACACGAATCCTAAAGATAGATCTATCGGGCCCAACAAGCCCCATCCAAAGTACCGGATGCTTTAGTACTTCGAAATTTATATCATATCCGAAGGGTGTCCCGGAATGATGGGGATATTCTTATATATGCATCTTGTTAATGTCGGTTACCAGGTGTTCACCATATGAATAATTTTTATCTCTATGTATGGGATGTGTATTGAAATATGAAATCTTGTGGTCTATTATTATGATTTGATATATATATATAGGTTAAACCTATAACTCACCAACATTTTTGTTGACGTTTTAAGCATGTTTATTCTCAGGTGATTATTAAGAGCTTCCGCTGTCGCATACTTAAATAAGGACGAGATTTGGAGTCCATGCTTGTATGATATTGTGTAAAAACTGCATTCAAGAAACTTATTTTGTTGTAACATATTTGTATTGTAAACCATTATGTAATGGTCGTGTGTAAACATGTTATTTTAGATTATCATTATTTGATAATCTACGTAAAGCTTTTTAAACCTTTATTGATGAAATAAAGGTTATGGTTTGTTTTAAAATGAATGCAGTCTTTGAAAAACGTCTCATGTAGAGGTCAAATCTCGCAACGAAATCAATTAATATGGAACGTTTTTAATCAATAAGAACGGGACATTTCAGTTGGTATCCGAGCGTTGGTCTTAGAGAACCAGAATTTTGCATTAGTGTGTCTTATCGAGTTTGTTAGGATGCATTAGTGAGTCTGGACTTCGACCGTGTTTACTTGAAAAATGATTGCTTAACAAATTTTGTTGGAAACTATATATTTTTAACATATGAATATTATGTGATATATTAATCTCTTAACGCGTTTGATATTATGTGATAGATGTCTACCTCTAGAACAAGTCCCATTGACTCACCTAATAATAATGAAGAGTCAAATGTAAATTGGAATGATTCGTGGACTGATTCACAAGTTCCCGAAGAGGAACCGGAAGAAGAGTCGGAACCGGAAGAAGAATCGGAACCGGAAGAAGAATCGGAACCGGATGAAGAAATAGAACCGGTGGGGGAAATAATAAAACGGTTAAGTAAAAGAAAATCCTCAACCAACCGACCAAGGTTAATTATGATCAATGGTGTTTCCGCCAAGGAAGCAAAATATTGGGAGGATTACCAATTCTCCGATGAATCGGATTCTGACGAGAATTCCGATGATGTTATAGAAATTACCCCAACTGAATTTAAAAAGGCAAAAGAAAATAATAAGGGAAAGGGCATAAAAATAGAGAAATCTAATTCCAACCCCGATGAACTTTATATGTATCGTCGACCCCCGAAGTCCTTAAGTTGTAACAATGACCCGGGAACCTCTAAACCACCAGGTTTTTCTAAACCAATGTGGACAACGAAGGCTCGTATTAGGGGAACATCATATATCCCTAGAAACTTGGCAAAACGAACCAAAGCCGAAGAAGAAGAAACGAGCGAGTCGGAATAAGATAGTTGTATTCGTGTGGTGTAATATATGTAATATAGTGTGCTTATGCTTTATGATATATGTAAAAATTGCTTGTATTAATAAGTATTTTTTTTTATGAATCTAACTCTAGTCTATTTTACAGTTTAAAAATACAAAATGGATAGACAACCCAATATTTTAAGAGACCTACCCGGAGACGTGATTGATGAAATCTTGTCAAGAGTCGGTCAGAATTCCTCGGCACAACTATTTAAGGCGAGATCAGTTTGTAAGACATTCGAAGAACGTTCCAAGAATGTCTTGGTTTATAAGAGACTTTCGTTTGAAAGATGGGGGATATCACATTGGGAAACCCATAAGTTACGATGTGTTTACTTTGACGCATATATTGCAGGGAACCCAAATGCTATTTTACGCAACGGGTTAAGAAATTATTTTGACTCAATATATCCGAATATTGGACTTCGTGATTTAGAAAAAGCGGCTAACATGCAACATAAAGAAGCATGTTATGCTTACGGATTAGTAATGTTCGCTTCTCACCAAAGTGAGAACAAGAACATCGGGCTACAACTATTAAACAAAACGTTCCCACAAGTGACGGAGTCGGTAATTGGGGTAAGAAATGTGGTTTTTAGATTGTTACGGGACTGTTGGACATTACGTAACCCTCGTCCCTTTGACGACGTTACAACACGCTGTCTTATCAACGGCCATAACGGTTATGTTCCACAAGACCAAGGATGGGAAGTAATCCTAGTAAAACCAGAATGCATGACTTGTTTCTGGACGTATGAATTACGTGTATTTATTGCCTTTGCTGAACGACTTGTGTACTAGCTAGAATTATCATCACAACCATCTTGTATTTAATTTATTGTGTGCTATATTTCATACTATATGTAAAATAAGCGGTATTGTAAGTTTGTAAAATATTGTGAAAAAGTTTGAACGCGAAATATTATTATAATCAGTTTTTCATATAGAATTGTAGTAGTTGAATTGTATATTAGCTACTAAGTATGAACTTAACGGGTAGGTACTACCCGAATTTAAACTTATAAAACGCTAATATGAAGAAAAAGCTTTTATAAATGAGTTCATATTATGCTACGAAATACTATTAACTACTCTTAATATTCTGTATGATTAACTTGTTCCATTTGACTATTTTGAAGGAAATGGCACCGACTACTCGACACACCGTGAATATGAATGAAGAGGAATTCCGTACTTTTCTAGCTTCAAACATAGCCGCAGTACAGGCTGCGCTACATACCAACAATAACCTTGGATCTAGCAGTACAGGAAATCGTGTAGGATGCACCTACAAAGAATTCACTGCCTGCAAACCTTTGGAATTTGATGGAACCGAAGGACCGATCGGATTGAAACGGTGGACCGAGAAGGTCGAATCGGTGTTTGCCATAAGTAAGTGTACTGAAGAGGACAAAGTGAAGTACGCTACGCATACCTTCACAGGTTCTGCGTTAACATGGTGGAATACCTATCTAGAGCAAGTGGGACAAGACGATGCGTACGCACTACCGTGGTCAGCATTCAAGCACTTGATGAACGAGAAGTACCGTCCCAGAACCGAGGTCAATAAGCTCAAGACAGAACTTAGAGGGTTACGAACCCAAGGATTTGATATTACCACGTACGAAAGACGATTCACAGAATTGTGCCTATTGTGTCCGGGAGCGTTCGAAGATGAGGAAGAGAAGATCGACGCGTTTGTGAAAGGATTACCGGAAAGAATCCAAGAAGATATAAGTTCACACGAGCCCGCCTCCATACAACAGGCATGTAGAATGGCTCACAAACTAGTGAACCAGATTGAAGAAAGAATTAAAGAACAGACTGCTGAAGAGGCCAATGTGAAGCAAGTCAAAAGAAAGTGGGAGGAAAACGGTGATAAGAATCACCAATACAACAACAACAATAATCGCAACAATTATCCCAACAATCGCAACATCAATCGTAACTACAACAAACGGCCCAACAACAACAACAACAACAACAACAACAACAACAACAACAACAACAGCAACTACAACAATCATCCCAACAACAATAATAATCGCAACAACAACAACAATCAGAAGCAGCTATGCCAAAGGTGTGAAAAGTATCACTCGGGGTTCTGCACCAAATTTTGCAATAAGTGTAAAAGAAATGGTCATAGCGCGGCGAAGTGTGAGGTCTACGGACCAGGGGTTAATAGAACGAAAGGAACAAATGGTGTCGGAACGAGTAATGGCGGAGCAAGTAGTGTCGGAGCAAGTTATGCCAATGTAGTTTGTTATAAATGTGGAAAACCGGGCCACATTATTAGAAATTGCCCGAACCAGGAGAACACGAATGGACAAGGCCGCGGAAGAGTTTTCAATATTAATGCGACAGAGGCACAGGAAGACCCGGAGCTTGTTACGGGTACGTTTCTTATTGACAATAAATCTGCTTACATTTTATTTGATTCGGGTGCGGATAGAAGCTATATGAGTAGAGATTTTTTTGCTAAATTAAGTTGTCCATTGACGCCTTTGGATAGTAAATTTTTACTCGAATTAGCAAATGGTAAATTAATTTCAGCAGATAATATATGTCGGAATCGAGAAATTAAACTGGTTAGCGAAACATTTAAGATTGACTTGATACCAGTAGAGTTAGGGAATTTTGATGTGATAATCGGTATGGACTGGTTGAAAGAAGTGAAAGCAGAGATTATTTGTTACAAAAATGCAATTCGCATTATACGAGAAAAAGGAAAACCCTTAATGGTGTACGGAGAAAAGGGCAACACGAAGCTACATCTTATTAGTAATTTGAAGGCACAAAAACTAATAAGAAAAGGTTGCTATGATGTTCTAGCACACGTCGAGAAAGTACAAACTGAAGAAAAGAGCATCAATGATGTTCCCATTGCAAAAGAATTTTCCGATGTATTTCCGAAAGAATTACCGGGATTACCCCCACATCGATCCGTTGAATTTCAAATAGATCTTGTACCAGGAGCTGCACCAATAGCTCGTGCTCCTTACAGACTCGTACCCAGCGAGATGAAAGAACTGCAAAGCCAATTACAAGAACTATTAGAGCGTGGTTTCATTCGACCAAGCACATCACCTTGGGGAGCTCCTGTTTTGTTTGTCAAGAAGAAAGATGGTACATTCAGGTTGTGTATCGACTACCGAGAGTTGAACAAACTTACCATCAAGAACCGCTACCCACTACCGAGAATCGACGACTTATTTGATCAACTACAAGGCTCGTCTGTTTATTCAAAGATTGACTTACGTTCCGGGTATCATCAAATGCGGGTGAAAGAAGATGATATTCCAAAGACTGCTTTCAGAACACGTTACGGTCATTACGAGTTTATGGTCATGCCGTTTGGTTTAACTAATGCACCAGCTGTGTTCATGGACCTTATGAACCGAGTGTGTGGACCATACCTTGACAAGTTTGTCATTGTTTTCATTGATGACATACTTATTTACTCAAAGAATGACCAAGAACACGGTGAACATTTGAGAAAGGTGTTAGAAGTATTGAGAAAGGAAGAATTGTACGCTAAGTTTTCAAAGTGTGCATTTTGGTTGGAAGAAGTTCAATTCCTCGGTCACATAGTGAACAAAGAAGGTATTAAGGTGGATCCAGCAAAGATAGAAACTGTTGAAAAGTGGGAAACCCCGAAAACTCCGAAACACATACGCCAGTTTTTAGGACTAGCTGGTTACTACAGAAGGTTCATCCAAGACTTTTCCAGAATAGCAAAACCCTTGACTGCATTAACGCATAAAGGGAAGAAATTTGAATGGAAGGATGAACAAGAGAAAGCGTTTCAGTTATTGAAGAAAAAGCTAACTACGGCACCTATATTATCATTGCCTGAAGGGAATGATGATTTTGTGATTTATTGTGATGCATCAAAGCAAGGTCTCGGTTGTGTATTAATGCAACGAACGAAGGTGGTTGCTTATGCGTCTAGACAATTGAAGATTCACGAGCAAAATTATACGACGCATGATTTGGAATTAGGCGCCGTTGTTTTTGCATTAAAGACTTGGAGGCACTACTTATATGGGGTCAAAAGTATTATATATACCGACCACAAAAGTCTTCAACACATATTTAATCAGAAACAACTGAATATGAGGCAGCGTAGGTGGATTGAATTGTTGAATGATTACGACTTTGAGATTCGTTACCACCCGGGGAAGGCAAATGTGGTAGCCGATGCCTTAAGCAGGAAGGACAGAGAACCCATTCGAGTAAAATCTATGAATATAATGATTCATAATAACTTTACTACTCAAATAAAGGAGGCGCAACAAGGAGTTTTAAAAGAGGGAAATTTAAAGGATGAAATACCCAAAGGATCGGAGAAGCATCTTAATATTCGGGAAGATGGAACCCGGTATAGAGCTGAAAGGATTTGGGTACCAAAATTTGGAGATATGAGAGAAATGGTACTTAGAGAAGCTCATAAAACCAGATACTCAATACATCCTGGAACGGGGAAGATGTACAAGGATCTCAAGAAACATTTTTGGTGGCCGGGTATGAAAGCCGATGTTGCTAAATACGTAGGAGAATGTTTGACGTGTTCTAAGGTCAAAGCTGAGCATCAGAAACCATCAGGTCTACTTCAACAACCCGAAATCCCGGAATGGAAATGGGAAAACATTACCATGGATTTCATCACTAAATTGCCTAGGACTGCAAGTGGTTTTGATACTATTTGGGTAATAGTTGATCGTCTCACCAAATCAGCACACTTCCTGCCAATAAGAGAAGATGACAAGATGAAGAAGTTAGCACGACTGTATTTGAAGGAAGTCATCTCCAGACATGGAATACCAATCTCTATTATCTCTGATAGGGATGGCAGATTTATTTCAAGATTCTGGCAGACATTACAGCAAGCATTAGGAACTCGTCTAGACATGAGTACTGCCTATCATCCACAAACTGATGGGCAGAGTGAAAGGACGATACAAACGCTTGAAGACATGCTACGAGCATGTGTTATTGATTTCGGAAATAGTTGGGATCGACATCTACCGTTAGCAGAATTTTCCTACAACAACAGCTACCATTCAAGCATTGAGATGGCGCCATTTGAAGCACTTTATGGTAGAAAGTGCAGGTCTCCGATTTGTTGGAGTGAAGTGGGGGATAGACAGATTACGGGTCCGGAGATTATACAAGAAACTACCGAGAAGATCATCCAAATTCAACAACGGTTGAAAACCGCCCAAAGTCGACAAAAGAGCTACGCTGACATTAAAAGAAAAGATATAGAATTTGAAATTGGAGAGATGGTCATGCTTAAAGTTGCACCTTGGAAAGGCGTTGTTCGATTTGGTAAACGAGGGAAATTAAATCCAAGGTATATTGGACCATTCAAGATTATTGATCGTGTCGGACCAGTAGCTTAACGACTTGAGTTACCTCAACAACTCGCGGCTGTACATAACACTTTCCACGTCTCAAATTTGAAGAAATCTTTTGCTAAAGAAGATCTCACTATTCCATTAGATGAAATCCAAATCAACGAAAAACTTCAATTCATCGAAGAACCCGTCGAAATAATGGATCGTGAGGTTAAAAGACTTAAGCAAAACAAGATACCAATTGTTAAGGTTCGATGGAATGCTCGTAGAGGACCCGAGTTCACCTGGGAGCGTAAAGATCAGATGAAGAAGAAATACCCGCATCTATTTCCAGAAGATTCGTCAACACCTTCAACAGCTTAAAATTTCGGGACGAAATTTATTTAACGGGTAGGTACTGTAGTGACCCGAACTTTTCCATGTTTATATATATTAATTGAGATTGATATTTACATGATTAAATGTTTCCAACATGTTAAGCAATCAAACTTGTTAAGACTTGATTAATTGAAATATGTTTCATATAGACAATTGACCACCCAAGTTGACCGGTGATTCACGAACGTTAAAACTTGTAAAAACTATATGATGACATATATATGGATATATATATATATATAGTTAACATGATACTATGATAAGTAAACATATCATTAAGTATATTAACAATGAACTACATATGTAAAAACAAGACTACTAACTTAATGATTTTTAAACGAGACATATATGTAACGATTATCGTTGTAAAGACATTTAATGTATATATATCATATTAAGAGATATTCATACATGATAATATCATGATAATATAATAATTTAAAATCTCATTTGATATTATAAACATTGGGTTAACAACATTTAACAAGATCGTTAACCTAAAGGTTTCAAAACAACACTTACATGTAACGACTAACGATGACTTAACGACTCAGTTAAAATGTATATACATGTAGTGTTTTAATATGTATTTATACACTTTTGAAAGACTTCAATACACTTATCAAAATACTTCTACTTAACAAAAATGCTTACAATTACATCCTCGTTCAGTTTCATCAACAATTCTACTCGTATGCACCTGTATTCGTACTCGTACAATACACAGCTTTTAGATGTATGAACTATTGGTATATACACTCCAATGATCAGCTCTTAGAAGCCCATGTGAGTCACCTAACACATGTGGGAACCATCATTTGGCAACTAGCATGAAATATCTCATAAAATTACAAAAATATGAGTAATCATTCATGACTTATTTACATGAAAACAAAATTACATATCCTTTATATCTAATCCATACACCAACGACCAAAAACACCTACAAACACTTTCATTCTTCAATTTTCTTCATCTAATTGATCTCTATCAAGTTCTATCTTCAAGTTCTAAGTGTTCTTCATAAATTCCAAAAGTTCTAGTTTCATAAAATCAAGAATACTTTCAAGTTTGCTAGCTCACTTCCAATCTTGTAAGGTGATCATCCAACCTCAAGAAATCTTTGTTTCTTACAGTAGGTTATCATTCTAATACAAGGTAATAATCATATTCAAACTTTGGTTCAATTTCTATAACTATAACAATCTTATTTCAAGTGATGATCTTACTTGAACTTGTTTTCGTGTCATGATTCTGCTTCAAGAACTTCGAGCCATCCAAGGATCCATTGAAGCTAGATCCATTTTTCTCTTTTCCAGTAGGTTTATCCAAGGAACTTAAGGTAGTAATGATGTTCATAACATCATTCGATTCATACATATAAAGCTATCTTATTCGAAGGTTTAAACTTGTAATCACTAGAACATAGTTTAGTTAATTCTAAACTTGTTCGCAAACAAAAGTTAATCCTTCTAACTTGACTTTTAAAATCAACTAAACACATGTTCTATATCTATATGATATGCTAACTTAATGATTTAAAACCTGGAAACACGAAAAACACCGTAAAACCGGATTTACGCCGTCGTAGTAACACCGCGGGCTGTTTTGGGTTAGTTAATTAAAAACTATGATAAACTTTGATTTAAAAGTTGTTATTCTGAGAAAATGATTTTTATTATGAACATGAAGCTATATCCAAAAATTATGGTTAAACTCAAAGTGGAAGTATGTTTTCTAAAATGGTCATCTAGACGTCGTTCTTTCGACTGAAATGACTACCTTTACAAAAACGACTTGTAACTTATTTTTCTGACTATAAACCTATACTTTTTCTGTTTAGATTCATAAAATAGAGTTCAATATGAAACCATAGCAATTTGATTCACTCAAAACGGATTTAAAATGAAGAAGTTATGGGTAAAACAAGATTGGATAATTTTTCTCATTTTAGCTACGTGAAAATTGGTAACAAATCTATTCCAACCATAACTTAATCAACTTATATTGTATATTATGTAATCTTGAGATACCATAGACACGTATACAATGTTTCGACCTATCATGTCGACACATCTATATATATTTCGGAACAACCATAGACACTCTATATGTGAATGTTGGAGTTAGCTATACAGGGTTGAGGTTGATTCCAAAATATATATAGTTTGAGTTGTGATCAATACTGAGATACGTATACACTGGGTCGTGGATTGATTCAAGATAATATTTATCAATTTATTTCTGTACATCTAACTGTGGACAACTAGTTGTAGGTTACTAACGAGGACAGCTGACTTAATAAACTTAAAACATCAAAATATATTAAAAGTGTTGTAAATATATTTTGAACATACTTTGATATATATATGTATATATTGTTATAGGTTCGTGAATCAACCAGTGGCCAAGTCTTACTTCCCGACGAAGTAAAAATCTGTGAAAGTGAGTTATAGTCCCACTTTTAAAATCTAATATTTTTGGGATGAGAATACATGCAGGTTTTATAAATGATTTACAAAATAGACACAAGTACGTGAAACTACATTCTATGGTTGAATTATCGAAATCGAATATGCCCCTTTTTATTAAGTCTGGTAATCTAAGAATTAGGGAACAGACACCCTAATTGACGCGAATCCTAAAGATAGATCTATCGGGCCCAACAAGCCCCATCCAAAGTACCGGATGCTTTAGTACTTCGAAATTTATATCATATCCGAAGGGTGTCCCGGAATGATGGGGATATTCTTATATATGCATCTTGTTAATGTCGGTTACCAGGTGTTCACCATATGAATAATTTTTATCTCTATGTATGGGATGTGTATTGAAATATGAAATCTTGTGGTCTATTATTATGATTTGATATATATATAGGTTAAACCTATAACTCACCAACATTTTTGTTGACGTTTTAAGCATGTTTATTCTCAGGTGATTATTAAGAGCTTCCGCTGTCGCATACTTAAATAAGGACGAGATTTGGAGTCCATGCTTGTATGATATTGTGTAAAAACTGCATTCAAGAAACTTATTTTGTTGTAACATATTTGTATTGTAAACCATTATGTAATGGTCGTGTGTAAACATGTTATTTTAGATTATCATTATTTGATAATCTACGTAAAGCTTTTTAAACCTTTATTGATGAAATAAAGGTTATGGTTTGTTTTAAAATGAATGCAGTCTTTGAAAAACGTCTCATGTAGAGGTCAAATCTCGCAACGAAATCAATTAATATGGAACGTTTTTAATCAATAAGAACGGGACATTTCAAACCCTGCATTGTTCAATATCGTCATATGTATTTTTACTACAAAATACAGTATGGTGAGTTTCATTTGCTCCCTTTTTAAATGCTTTTGTAGTATATATTTTTGGGACTGAGAATACATGCGCTGTTTTTATAAATGTTTTACGAAATAGACACAAGTACTTGAAACTACATTCTATGGTTGGATTACTATACCGAATATTGCCCCTTCAAGTCTGGTAGCCTAAGAATTAGGGAAATGGCCCCTAATTGACGCGAATCCTAAAGATAGATCTATGGGCCTAACAAACCCCATTCTGGAATTTGGAATGCTTTAGTACTTCGATTTAAATGGCGATTGCGACTGCCAATATTAATGGCATACTTGCGAGTATGCGGGGGATATTCTATATGCATTATGTTAATGTCGGTTACCAGGTGTTCATCATACGAATGATTTTTATACACTTGCGAGTGTAATGTTATTTATGAAAAATGAAATCTTGTGATCTATTAAAATGATGAAAATGATTGATTATGATAAACTAATGAACTCACCAACCTTTTGGTTGACACTTTAAAGCATGTTTATTCTCAGGTATGAAAGAAATCTTCCGCTGTGCATTTGCTCATTTTAGAGATATTACTTGGAGTCATTCATGACATATTTCAAAAGACGTTGCATTCGAGTCGTTGAGTTCATCAAGATTATTACTAAGTCAATTTTAGTTGGATATATTATGAAATGGCATGCATGCCGTCAACTTTCGGTGTAAAGAAAGTTTGTCTTTTAAAAACGAATGCAATGTTTGTAAAATGTATCATATAGAGGTCAAGTGCCTCGCGATGTAACCAAATGTAATGTATTCGTCCAGATGGATTGGGACGGGTCGTTATAATACATTGAAAACCGAACCCCCGACGCGAAGCGAGGGTTCAACAACTAGTTTGAACAATTTCTCATAGAAAAAGGTATGGTGTATGCATAACAAGTGTAAATAGCAAGGGCTTTTGTTAAATGAGCTGATGATTTTAGTGGGCCGAAAATCTCAAATTTTAAGTTGGGCTTCATTACAGTAAAAGCCCACCAATAACGATCGTTGTCAAAACTGTTGGAGTACATCACTGCATCACAATCACATTACATTTTCTGATTTCAGTTATGTTGTCCACAAAAATGCTAAGTGCTCCAGCACGCACACGATTACTTCCATCAATTTCTCTCTTACCTTCCCAACCTATCATCTTCCGTCGCCTCAACCGTCTCATCCACCGTCGCAACCATCAAACGCCGATCAGAATGTCTGCTCAACAACAAATCGTGGAACACGTAGTGCTCTTCAAAGTGAAACCTGATGTTGACTCTAGCAAAGTCGATGCAATGGTCAACGGACTCAACGGATTGACCTCACTCGATCTCACTGTCCACCTCTCCGCCGGACATCTCCTCCGGTCACGGTCATCGTCGTTGACCTTCACTCACATGCTTCACAGTCGTTACAGGTCAAAGGACGATCTCCGGGAGTACGCCGCTCATCCGGAGCACGTGCGTGTCGTGACGGAGAATATAAAACCGATTATTGACGATATTATGGCTGTTGATTGGATATCTAATGATGCCAGTGTACCGCCTAAGCCAGGGTCGGCGATGAGAGTAACATTTTTGAAATTGAAGGAGAATTTGGGGGAAAATGAGAAAACTAGGGTTTTGGAAGTGATTGGAGGAATTAAAAATCAGTTTAAATCAATTGAAGAGTTAAGTGTTGGTGAGAATTTTTCTCATGATAGAGCCAAGGGGTATACGATTGCTTCAATTGCTGTGTTGCCGGGGCCTGCTGAGCTGGAGGCATTGGATTCAAATACTGAGCTGGTAAAGTTGGAAAAGGAGAAAGTGAAGGATTTACTAGACAGTGTTTTGGTTGTTGATTATGTGAATCCACCTCTACAAATGGCTTAACTTCTAATTAATGCTTGCTTGGTCCAGGTTCTTCATACATTTAATTTGGCTAGTTTGTTGTTTAATCCTTGGCAGTAGCATAATAATTTATTCACGTTTGAACGTCAATGTACTGTTTTATTGGGAATGATTTCCATCTCTTTTAATGAAGTTTTCTTTCGTGTTTACCTACTTGTATGATCCCAATATACAAATGCTGGTTTGTTTAAGTTGGTATTGAAGTTGAATATATACTACTAGGTATTTTATAGGTGAATAATATGGATCAGGACCTTTGTATCCTCATGTAACAAAACAAGTTCACTTTCTGCAAAAGGATATATACCACATTACCACTTGCTAGATTGTGAATTATTGAGGAGTAAAACTTGTATACATGCCACCTTAAAAATAAATGCAATAGATGAAATCAAAAAAGACTTGTTTTTTAATTTCCAACAGATGAAATCAAAAAAGACTTATTTATTAAATTCCAATAGATGAAATCAAAGCAACTATTTAACTAAATTACATAATACTATATAGTCATGACAGAAGTGGGAGAGTTAGTTATTCGTTTTTGTTATACTGGTTATATATATATATATATATATATATATATATATATATATATATATATATATATATATATATATATATATATATATATACTGATTTATAGGCAGTTAGGTACAATATTCAAGTATATGGAAGGCTAGATACATCAACATTTTTGATGTAATAAAACTGCTTTGTAATTGTAAATATATTTTGTTGAAATAACATTCCTTTAACATTGTACAAAAGTTGATCATCTACTAGCTTCTTTGTACAAAAGTTATACTTTTACTAGTTGTCTATGAGTTATGTTGCATCATGAGAAGTTAGATGTCCTGAAATGGAGACATCCATTACGACAATTATCAAAATATATGTAATCAATTAATCTTAATCTTATTTATTGCATTTAAATTTCTATCCACCACCATCAAAGGAAACAAACAAAAGAGGCTTAGCTCATCCAAATTGTGAAAATAAATAAATAAATAGATATAACTTGCTATATCATCTCAGCTGCAGTTGATGTAAAGCAAGCAAATGGAGCAATATTGGTTGCTGCAGGGACATATAATATAATGTATTGATCATGCAAACTCATTAAATTAAGAATTTACCATCTTAAAAAAGCATATAGCGCGATTGCTATTGGCTTATGGCATATTCATCTAATTTAAAATATACAAGAACACCTCATATGCAATAGTTTTTTATTACAAGTTGTTAGAACATTATATCATTGAAAGTCAACCGGACTAATTCACTGCTCTTGCACCTGATTGATTCCAATTGATTTATGTAAATTCTTTCTAATTTATTTATCACAAACTGTTTTAAGAATTTGATTTTGTTCTGGAAATACTCTGAAGCGTTCCTTCATTAGGGCTGTCAAACTGTAGATGAGGCGAGCTTTTGTTGATTCTTATGGGCCAATTCAGTTGGTTATATATCATTATGGATATAGCATACCCGTGTATAATAAAAGTTTCAGTAAATCTGCTTACAAATTGGATACCTGTAAATGTGGTTGGCTGTCATATACGTTTTCAAGAACTATGTCATCTGATGCTGTTGAAATGAACTCTAAAGGTTCTGTAATTATATGTATATCGAATCTACTATTTCTATGATTAATCTGCTATTTTGAATATGTGGTTAATGGTGAATATAAGTATTCTATGTATAACTGAAGTGGAAACAGCAGGGCCTCTTGTGGAGTATGAGCGACGTATCAAGACTGGTGCTCTTAAAGATGGCGATGATTGCCAGGTAATTATGTACATGTTTAATTATTTATAAAATGTTTAAAACATATATATATTCACAATAAAAGAAAATAAAATAATCTGTCATATCTTATAAAATAGACTTAAGACTGAAACTACAACATAACCTTGATTGAAGGGCTTCTCAAATACAGCTAGGCTAAAGGCTCTTCGGTTATAAGGCAACATATTTGATCCGTCTTTTTAGTTATTTTCATCTTACATTGTTTTATTACTATGGTGTTTCAGAAGGACACGTTAAGAAAAATTCAAAGACTCTATGATGAGCTTGTCGAGTCATCTGATAATTGTCATCTCGATCGTTATTCTGATTCTGGAAAGTCTAGGAGGTAAATATGGTTACCGCTCTCATCATATTAAGAAGTCACATATTGACTTTTCATTGAATTCAAAAGATAATGTTTCTTATCTATTGTGGTAATTATGTGTGTTGGGAGTAGTAGTAGTTAAAAGTAATAACTATGTGTGTAATTAGGTGGTTATGGTCGCGTCTCATGCCACAATCCACAGTCTCAGCGGTGAAAGGACTTTATCTCTACGGAGGAGTTGGCACCGGAAAAACCATGTTAATGGATTTATTTTATGATCAATTGTGAGAAATTAACTTTCATTGTCAAGGCATTTAAATTGTAAATTTTGTATTGAAATATTATAAACATACGATCATGTTGCTTATCAGGCCTTGCAATTGGAGGAAAAAAAGAATTCATTTTCATGACTTTATGTTGAATGTTCACATCAGCTTGCATGTAAGTTGCTTCCTTCAAATTTCACTGCTGATGTAAACTGTTCCATAACAGTTACATTGTTATCTTTATGAGCTTTAGATATCATTCATGTATACTTTAATAATGTGTGTGACTGTGTGTATTTTATGATGCAGACACAATGGTGTGTCTGATCCCCTTCAAGTTGTTGCAAGAGAGATATCCGATGAATCTGTTTTATTATGCTTAGATGAGTTCATGGTAGTATATTTAGATCGAATCCTATCATCATATTTTGTTTTGATATATAATTACATACTGAACTTTGTGAATCTCTGCCTTATGATATTAACAGGTTCATGATATATCTGTTGCTTTGATACTAAACCGATTATTTGGCCATCTTTTCAGTAACGGTGCTGTAAGTGATTAACACTATTTACATTTTCCTTGTTACATTAATGTTCGAATAAATAATTATTTTTTATTGTTTGTGCAAGTATAGATACTTGTTGCTACATCAAACCGTGCACCAGAAGATCTTTACAAACGTGGACTGCAACGAGATCTTTTTCTACCATTTGTTTCCTCACTGAAGGTTGGGTGAATTTCTTCGTTCGTTTTTTAATATCAATAAAATTCAATTGTTACCATGATCTTGTTTATGGATGTAGGAAAGATGCATAATACATGAAATTGGTTCATCCATAGATTATAGGAGAGAACCACGGTAATATGCTAACTCTTTCCACTTTACAAAGACTAATCATGATTTGAAGTTGATTTTTTTAAATGCAGGCTGAAGAAGGTGTCTATTCTGTAAAGATTTACTCGTCCGATTTCCTTATGCAAAAGTTCAAAGAATTAGTTGGGCAACATAATGCTCATCCCCAAGAGGTGGAAGTTGTTATGGGCAGAAAGTTACAGGTGTGTCCATGTGAAATTGATGGTGATAGAGGGGGCAAAATAGGTGGGTTGGGTGATTCGGCCAATTTTCTTGTTTCTTTATGCAAGTTTTATGTAGTGGCTGCTAACTTTTTTCAACCAAATATATTCTTGATTCGGCCAATAAATTGTTATATGTGGAATGCATATCATTTGATAGTATTTAGCAAGTAAATTTCCTTTATAATGTGATTTGGCTAGGTACCTTTGGGTGCAAATGGATGTGCATATTTTACATTTGAGGAACTTTGTGACAAACCTCTTGGTAACGCCGACTATAATGGATTATG
Source organism: Rutidosis leptorrhynchoides (assembly GCF_046630445.1). Taxonomy (NCBI): domain Eukaryota; kingdom Viridiplantae; phylum Streptophyta; class Magnoliopsida; order Asterales; family Asteraceae; genus Rutidosis; species Rutidosis leptorrhynchoides. The sequence continues at coordinate 620,294,116 of NC_092336.1, read as the reverse complement.
TAGTAAGTATCTCATTAAATTGAGGTTTTATAATTCATCTATTTTCGTTTAATAGGGTAAGCTTTATGTGTGAATAGTTAGTGCATCATTATGAGGCTCAGTTATGTGTTTGCAAACATGAGGTACAGTATGACTTTTTGTGGTCAAGCAGACTGTTCTTCACTTGCTAAGTATTCTCTAGATACTAACAAACTTTTGATTTTTGAAGCCCTTTTTAGAGTTTTGATAATACTAAAAGTTGGGAAAAACTTCGATGATAAACTAGTTTAAACATCCATTTGATTGTACAGTTATGACCTTAAAAGTCAAACTCTACCTCTTTTCTGTTTGGAAGGAAGTTAAATTTTCTATTTAAATTCCAAGAAATGATTTCTACCAGTCTTCATTTTGTCAGTCCTAAATGATATATATACAATGTGTCCCTGCTTACTTGAAGCAACGAGAAATAAGATCAATAAAACTATGAATGAAATTTAATATTACTATCTACGACAGAGAGCTTTCATACGTTGGCTTTAAATGGTGTGCCAATATTCGGACTCTACAACAGGACTGCAGCCTATCGGTTCGTCTCTCTAGTTGATGTTAGTCTTATGCTCTGTTTTAAGCACAGGTCCTTGACTTCCCATATTCTAATAGGTCAGGGTAACACGGGTAGGATCAAAACATGTAATGCTTTGGTTCTAGTCGAAGCAAGTTGGGCTGGGCTGACAAAAAAAATTAACTTTTTTCCAAATCTTCTGTTCATGTTATATAAATAACTAGTGTATAACATATAATCACACGATTATTTAATTTCAATGATAGTTGAGTTTCTTTTTTCCCTGATTTTAGGAGGTTTTATGCATTCTGGGTAACTTCCACCCATTCTACAGGCTCATTTTAGAGAGAAAACATAAATGGGTTGAAATTGCTACTTTGTAATGATAATGCTACACACACAGGTGATGTATGAAAATAAAACGAGGTTGATGTGTACTGCCAAGGGTACTCCTTTCCAACTTTTTGAAAGGATTGTGACCATCTCTGATGCTCAAAGTAGTACATCTAGAACCTCCTCAAGGTCGATGAAGAATGACGATTATGAGATTTGTGTTGACAACCAGCTGGCCTTTGTGAAAGATCGCACTATTAGCAGGTATATATTGTTTTGATTTCAAACTATTGGTTTGAACTTGAAGCCTCCAATTTAGTACACTATTGAAACACTGTTCGACTGTTGAGGTCAAACAAAACCAGTAACATTTTCAATACTTACTATTATGCTATAAAATGTAGATTTGTATAAAATACAGGTTGACAGAGATGAACAGCAGCGAGTATCTTGATCAACATGCAAAAATGATTGTAGACAAGGACTTCAAACTCAAGGGTCATGTGGTAACAACACTAACATGAAAACAAGTCTGTCAATAGGTGGTTCCGTTAACAATTTTTCATCATTATAATCCTTTTGAGGAACTATGTCATGCTGTAATTTGCAAGAGTCGTCTTGTGACTATTTTGATGTAAAACAAAAAAAAATGGAAACAGCTTTGTTGTTCTCCTAGTTTAGTACATAAGCAATTGAATGCATCATTTTTTGTTTACTTGAAAACATAAGATCTTGATATGAAACCACCTTTTGCTGTGCAAATTTGGATTACTTGCAAAGGTTTTTGCAGATAATTAATCAGAAAATATATATCAATGACCAGACTTTTCTAAAAATAAACTCACAAAGAGTTGATACATAAGTACAAAACGTATTCTTCTCAACCACAATCACAACACCACCAAATGAGTCGATAATTAACGCAAATAGCATTTGTTTTTTGTCACACCCCCAAAATGGACTAGGGGTAATTGTGACCAATCATATCATAACACAGTTGTATAAGCGAAAACGACTCTAAATGAGACGTTTTATTTATTAAATAAACAGCGGAAGCATTATTCAAAGTTTTACATCATAAGAGTACAGTAAATGGAAAATGTCTTAAACAAAATGATAAATATGAATGATGGACTCCATGCAAGTAGCAAAGCATACATCAATCATCTAGTAGCAAGTAGCAGCTAGCTTAATCATCACCTGAGACAAAACACGCTTAAAGTGTCAACCAAAAAGGTTGAGTGAAATTCATAGGTTTATAAATAATATCCAAAGTTTTAGACCACAAGATTTAGTTTAAAGTTGATTGATATAGAAATATCAATCTAAAAGTGTTGCTGCATTTTGTAATATCGCTACTAAACAAGTTTACCCTATGACACCTTGTACTGTCAGTGTCGTGGAATCATTATTATGTAACCAAAGACCAACGGTCGAATGGTTAGAGACGTTACTCTCAATAGGCCTACTCACAATAATTAAGTTTGCATTTAAACGTAGCAATTGACGATATTACGGTAGGGATTTAGCATGAATCAAAGCATGACAGCATAGTTAACAATTTAGTACTTGTGTCTAAGTGTAAAACAGTTATAAAGCAAGCATGTGTCTCACCCTAAAAGTTGTAAAACAGTTATGAAACAGTAAAAAGTGGGGCTATGAAGTTCACCTTAGTAGCACAAAAGAGTATTCCACGAAAGAATTGAACGGAAGGACGTGACCGAGATCTCAACCTAGAGATAGAACGTATGATCAGACATTGCCTAACAGACAATAGTATATAGTATTATATTGATAGTAATGGTTCACTAAAGAATTTCCATTTTTGGAAGGTTACTATTTATGAAAAGTTTCCACTTATAGTAATTTTCCAATTTTAGAAAGTTCGGGTTAATCTTTAGCAAGACGTTGTATAACTTTACTCAAACTTCGTTGCTTTCAAATAAGTCAGGAATGACCAGATGTAACCGGGGGCCCAGGATTCTTGACCAGAATCTAAGTAATGGCATTCGAGATCCACAAGCTTACCCATAAATGGCAACCTAGACATCATTCAGTTACGACCGTGAGTAGCGATGGAGTTCACATGAATTATACATTATCTTTGATTAACCTTCACTTTAGGTGTATACACACAACGAATTATTAATGTACTTAATAATTATATATGTGATAATATAACCTAAGTTTTATTTAATATTTAGTTATTATACCTTAGTATGTCTTATATATATTAAATATAATTACCTTTAAATAAATACCTAAATTACTTCAAAAATAATAGTGTTTTATTAATCGAACATTATTCAAAAATGTCTAAATAATAAATTAAATATCTAAAAATTACATACATAATTTTTATAGTCTTAGTTAATCATATAGATTAGTAGAAAAATTTAATAAAACGTTTTTATTATATTTTTGTATTTATTTTTGTTTTTACCCTTAATGTATTCACAAAACAATTTTAATTCTACATAATTACTAAATAAACCCAAATAATTATTTTTATAATTTTTATAGGTTTCTATCAGTCTAATAACCTGTAGAAAAATATTTAAAAAAATATATTTTTATTATTTTATATTTATTCTTAATTTACCTTCGAATTACATAATAATAGAGTTTAATTATAAAATAAATACCAATTCGACCCAAGTAATTATTTTTATAATTTTTTCAGATCTATATAAGTTTTAAAAACTCAGAAAAAAATTATATATATTTTATTTTTAGTTAAAAGTATTTATTACGAATTTTACATTACTTTTACGTTTAAACACTACATAATTCGTATTTAATTATAAATAATATTCCATAAATTATCAAAATTATTTTTATGCATCATAACACTTATAATACTAATTATAACATATAAACATAATTAATTTCGAATTTTACAAAGAATATACAATAAATATAAATATAAATGACAATATTGAAAAAATTTAATAAAAATAGAAAGTACCTCAAATTTTCTTCAAGGTTTTGAGAGAATAACTTAAGTTTTGTGTTTGGCAAGAAAAAATGAATGAGGAGCCATGTATTTATAGGTAAAAAATGGTTGGTGAAAAGAAAAAAAATAATAAAATAAAGGTGCCAATTTTGACAAAATAATAAAAACATGTTAAAAATGTTTTTAATAAGTTTTTGTTTTTGAAAATATTTAGTCAAAATTCATGGGCTCATTATTTAATTTATTAAAAAATCTTATTTCTTTTTATTTTTATTTTTTTATAAGCTAAAAATATATATAATGATTAAAATAACTTATCATTTAATTAATAATTATGTTACATATAGTTTTAAATATAATACGCATTAATATTAACTAAAGTTATTTTATATAATTAGTGTAAACTTTAGTTAACAGAACGTGTCAACTAAAAATAAATATTTGATCAACGTCAAATTTATTTATATATTACGTATGGATAACAACCCTATAGTCAAATTAGTCAATTCAAGTATGGAAATATGAGGGTTGTTATAGTACCTACCCGTTAAAAGAAATTTCGTCCCGAAATTTAGTTGTTGCCATTAATCGGTGTTGTTCGTACATAGATGAGGATATTTACGTTTTATTTGGTTTTCACGTTCCCAGGTATGCTCGGGGCCTTGCGTGAATTCCAACGGATAGAATATTGTTCTGTTTCAAGAATTAAAATCATACATACCATAATTTCTACAAGTTCTTCTACGAAGTGCATTTTATTATTAATGCGGAGATCATTCAAAATGATGATGTTATACAAGTCATTTCAGTAAATTGGATATATAAAATGTGTTATGAATAATATCGAGCTCATTTAAACCTTGAGCGTTTATGCCACAATGTTAGGGTAGACAAAACAGAGAGTAGTTCATGAAAATTATAGTCATGAAGTTTGATAGAGATCATCATTGTTTACAACAAGAATATTGTAATGATGAATATAAGTTGAAGAATAAAGTTTTATCACTATTGAATAATATGGATAGAACGATTCGATTATAGAAAGAGTATAAACGAAGCTATCGTAAAAGAGTGAATGAGTAAATTAAATGTTCGCCTTAACTTTTGACGTAGTCACGATTGATTTCCGGAATTCAAGGGATTAAAGGAAATCTTCGTAATCTATAAGATTTGATTCTCCGGTATTTACGGAATTTTGGGATTTCTTTGATTAAATGCGGTGAATTGCCTCGATTGCTGTGTTTGGAAATTTTGCTATAAATTAGCTTCTTCCGTTTCATTATCTTCACCACTTCTATACTTTCTTCCTAGATTCATACTTCCAAAAGATTTGTTAATATGCTCAATCCCGTATTGATACTTGTTATTATATTGACCATGTATGCAGTCATGCTTCTTTTTCTTTTACCACCAGAGGAATCTGTTTACTTCTACTATGCTCTTGGGGTTATAGTGTTTTTAATTCTCCCGTGTCTTTATGTTGCTATACGCATTGATATACACGATTTGTAATTTCCGTGTTGTTATCAGGCTTTGTATTTTCCCTTATATGTCGGAGCTCTTTACCTTTTTATTCTGCTCTCGACTCTAAGTTAAGCGAGTAATGGTCCAGAATTTGTAGGTATGAAGTTTCGAATGAACCTAATGTTCTAAGCGTAATATCACGATTTGATTTGGTAAATTACCAAAATTACTGAGGATAGAACTATCAAGAATATATGTTCTTGATATGTTTAGAGATTAAGTAGAATGTAAGAGTCGTGTAACATGGCGAATGGTGATTTATACAGTCTATGAATCATCATCTTCCATTAAAAATTTAGCATGACTTACTGTAATATAATCACGTTGGCCTGACGTCATTATATTATACTAACTCATGCTTCAATTCCCAACACTTCTTCAAATCATTCATAATTTAAACTTGAATTTTATGGAATATAGAAACTAATACAGTTTCCTTTATGATGTGATAAAGATATCGCAAAGAGATAATTAATTGCGGACAAGAATCGTTATGATGATATCATCAGAAATATAGAGGATATTTATGATGATATTTTAGAATTTATAAGTTCGAAAGTTGATGAAGAAAAATTTTCCACAAGCTTTTAACATGACTTCGGAGCAAGATATTCTCTAAATAATTCATCGGATCCAGAATTACCTGGATTCTTTGAATATAGGGTTTGGTCCTTGTATTTGTCCTTGGTCTCCTCCATGGTTAGCTCAATCCGTTTTTCAGTTCCAAATTTTCTTTTGAGCTTTTCCAACGTACCATTCTTTATTATCAAACTTTTGTCCATTGAGACCATCTACAATTTTGCTGTTTCCTCTGCATTTAATGCAGCCATATTTGATTCATCGGTTATCAATCCGAGATGGTTTCAAGAAATTTCGTTTTTAGATAATTAAACGCTGATTGTAATCGTCAACGGATCTAATGGTTGATGAATAGGCGTTGTTGATTTCAAAAGTAATGAACGATAATTTCGGTGGTTTGATGTGATAATTCATCATAGAATACGAATGAATATAATTCATGAATGTAGTGATCTTTAGGAAGATTACACTTGCTAAAGCTTTACTTGGATTCCGATATGTCCAAATCAGAATAGGTAATTAAATTTGTATGAAAATGATTGTTCTTTAGTGAACGGATACATATGTGGATGTAAGTAGTATAGTTACTAATTATTGAATCAGAATTTAAAGAATGTACAATGTAAGACATTAATGTGAGATATAAATATTTCTCGGATTTTACCTACCCGTTAAAATATTTTCACAATTAACAGTTTGTACAAAAGGATTTTTAATTACAATCTTTATGAAGATATACGTTCATATATGTATTCTTTACGTATAATATAGATTTAATGAGTTGATATACTATTAAACTCATTTGATTTGCGGTTGAAGCGAGAATAAATAATCTTCAAAACTTGAGAGATTACATAATCATCGCAGAATCTTTCTTTAATGAAGTTATGAATCAATACTCCATCGTTCATTGTTATTGATATACCTCGGTATATGATGTTGATGCTCGTGGAATTCTTGTGAAATTCACAAGGCACGAATGATGTTATCTAAAGAGTTTTGAGTACATCGAAAATGAAAGTGTAAAACCAAACATGTATTTGAATAATACACTTAGTTTATTATGAAATGGAGTTTATTGTGATGAAGCAGTGATTAACGATTGTTAAGTCATTAACGAGGGATGTACATCATAGCATATTAGTGATATGAATTAACCAAGTAGTACATACTAGTTAAGATTCACACGTAATAGCTTAATACGAAAAGATTTATTATTGTTCCAAACCATATATATATAAAGTATACATATATAATTTTCAGGAAGAATGAGTCAATACATCTTAACTCATTATTACTAATATTCCTTGGTATCTATGGGGCGTATGATGTTGATATCCGAGGTACAGATTATGGTGTTTGTTGTTGGTAAAGCTGATGTTGTTGGTGGTGATGCTGTTGGTACTGGTGGTGATGCTGGTTATGATGCTGGTGCTGCTGCTGGTGCTCATAGGTTTCGTACCATATTCTCCAGAGCCACCACTCGAGCGCGAAGCTCATTGACTTCTTCTATTATTCTGGGGTGATTGGCGGTTCGGACAAGTGGATGAATAAGATCTAGAATTTTAGATATTATATATTCGTGACTGGATACCCTGGAAATGAGGGTGAAAATAGTGTTCCGAACGGGTTCGCCGGTAAGTGCTTCAGGTTCTTCACCAAGAGGTGAATTCGGTTGGTGGAAGGGATCACCTTCTTCTTGTCTCCATTGATTAAGTTTACTACGAACTCATCCCCAATTCATCCAAAATAGATGATGACTAATTGGTTGGTTCATTCCGGTTACGCTGCCATTGGAGCTCGAGGAGTTCGAGGAATCATGTGAGAAATCCATATTATCTGATCGGAATAAGGGTTTTTGTTATGATATTAGTGTTGAATATTGAATGATATATTTGTCTTCTTGATATACGTATATATAGCAAAAAGATTTCCGTAATTTACGGAGGAAATTTAGGAAAAGTGTTAGACAAAGTTTATTAAGATAGATATGATAAGATATAATAAGATATGATGTGTCTATAATCCAATAATAGCAGTATGACGTGTCGAGATCATAAAATGATAAGTATGTAATCTGATAATCTTTCGATTAAAGACTTTCAATTCGTAATGGCCTATTCAGGTCTAGGGGCTTGAGCTATAGGATCCTTTAAATCGGTAATCCAAACCCTTCCATTCTAGAGTTTCGTAGACGCCATCCGTCAAGAAAATTCAATAACGAGAAATAAAAGGTATAAAAGTAATGAATATGAGTAGTGATGACATTATAATGTCTTTGAGATTCTCGATAACTCAATGATATTTTTCGGTTCGCAAACTGATGCATAAAGGCATAAAGCATATAGGTACGTGATATAACAGGGAGTTATATACGTTTGAGTATGAATAGTAACAAATATAGGAGTTTCAAAAATTCATGGATAATATTTCATGTAATACATATGTAATACACAAAACCATGATAAATGACATAGAAATGTCGAGAACGGTGTCGCATTTAAATGTGGTGGCGGAATTGAATAGTACTTAGGAGAATGAGCAGAGTTCTTAGATTGGCTCGGCATTCTAAGATAAGCAAAATTTCTAAAGTATAGTGTAGTATTTAACAGTTAAAGGCAACAATTAAAGGCACTATAGTCAAAGGAAGTTGTAGTCCTACATTGCTAAGGTACCTAATTGTATAAGGCACACATAAGATGCAATCCTGGTTCTCTACAACAACCTGCTCTGATACCAATCTGTCACACCCCCAAAATGGACTAGGGGTAATTGTGACCAATCATATCATAACACAGTTGTATAAGCGAAAACGACTCTAAATGAGACGTTTTATTTATTAAATAAACAGCGGAAGCATTATTCAAAGTTTTACATCATAAGAGTACAGTAAATGGAAAATGTCTTAAACAAAATGATAAATATGAATGATGGACTCCATGCAAGTAGCAAAGCATACATCAATCATCTAGTAGCAAGTAGCAGCTAGCTTAATCATCACCTGAGACAAAACACGCTTAAAGTGTCAACCAAAAAGGTTGAGTGAAATTCATAGGTTTATAAATAATATCCAAAGTTTTAGACCACAGGATTTAGTTTAAAGTTGATTGATATAGAAATATCAATCTAAAAGTGTTGCTGCATTTTGTAATATCGCTACTAAACAAGTTTACCCTATGACACCTTGTACTGTCAGTGTCGTGGAATCATTATTATGTAACCAAAGACCAACGGTCGAATGGTTAGAGACGTTACTCTCAATAGGCCTACTCACAATAATTAAGTTTGCATTTAAACGTAGCAATTGACGATATTACGGTAGGGATTTAGCATGAATCAAAGCATGACAGCATAGTTAACAATTTAGTACTTGTGTCTAAGTGTAAAACAGTTATGAAGCAAGCATGTGTCTCACCCTAAAAGTTGTAAAACAGTTATGAAACAGTAAAAAGTGGGGCTATGAAGTTCACCTTAGTAGCACAAAAGAGTATTCCACGAAAGAATTGAACGGAAGGACGTGACCGAGATCTCAACCTAGAGATAGAACGTATGATCAGACATTGCCTAACAGACAATAGTATATAGTATTATATTGATAGTAATGGTTCACTAAAGAATTTCCATTTTTGGAAGGTTACTATTTATGAAAAGTTTCCACTTATAGTAATTTTCCAATTTTAGAAAGTTCGGGTTAATCTTTAGCAAGACGTTGTATAACTTTACTCAAACTTCGTTGCTTTCAAATAAGTCAGGAATGACCAGATGTAACCGGGGGCCCAGGATTCTTGACCAGAATCTAAGTAATGGCATTCGAGATCCACAAGCTTACCCATAAATGGCAACCTAGACATCATTCAGTTACGACCGTGAGTAGCGATGAAGTTCACATGAATTATACATTATCTTTGATTAACCTTCACTTTAGGTGTATACACACAACGAATTATTAATGTACTTAATAATTATATATGTGATAATATAACCTAAGTTTTATTTAATATTTAGTTATTATACCTTAGTATGTCTTATATATATTAAATATAATTACCTTTAAATAAATACCTAAATTACTTCAAAAATAATAGTGTTTTATTAATCGAACATTATTCAAAAATGTCTAAATAATAAATTAAATATCTAAAAATTACATACATAATTTTTATAGTCTTAGTTAATCATATAGATTAGTAGAAAAATTTAATAAAACGTTTTTATTATATTTTTGTATTTATTTTTGTTTTTACCCTTAATGTATTCACAAAACAATTTTAATTCTACATAATTACTAAATAAACCCAAATAATTATTTTTATAATTTTTATAGGTTTCTATCAGTCTAATAACCTGTAGAAAAATATTTAAAAAAAATATTTTTTTATTATTTTATATTTATTCTTAATTTACCTTCGAATTACATAATAATAGAGTTTAATTATAAAATAAATACCAATTCGACCCAAGTAATTATTTTTATAATTTTTTCAGATCTATATAAGTTTTAAAAACTCAGAAAAAAATTATATATATTTTATTTTTAGTTAAAAGTATTTATTACGAATTTTACATTATTTTTACGTTTAAACACTACATAATTCGTATTTAATTATAAATAATATTCCATAAATTATCAAAATTATTTTTATGCATCATAACACTTATAATACTAATTATAACATATAAACATAATTAATTTCGAATTTTACAAAGAATATACAATAAATATAAATATAAATGACAATATTGAAAAAATTTAATAAAAATAGAAAGTACCTCAAATTTTCTTCAAGGTTTTGAGAGAATAACTTAAGTTTTGTGTTTGGCAAGAAAAAATGAATGAGGAGCCATGTATTTATAGGTAAAAAATAGTTGGTGAAAAGAAAAAAAATAATAAAATAAAGGTGCCAATTTTGACAAAATAATAAAAACATGTTAAAAATATTTTTAATAAGTTTTTGTTTTTAAAAATATTTAGTCAAAATTCATGGGCTCATTATTTAATTTATTAAAAAAATCTTATTTCTTTTTATTTTTATTTTTTTATAAGCTAAAAATATATATAATGATTAAAATAACTTATCATTTAATTAATAATTATGTTACATATAGTTTTAAATATAATACGCATTAATATTAACTAAAGTTATTTTATATAATTAGTGTAAACTTTAGTTAACAGAACGTGTCAACTAAAAATAAATATTTGATCAACGTCAAATTTATTTATATATTACGTATGGATAACAACCCTATAGTCAAATTAGTCAATTCAAGTATGGAAATATGAGGGTTGTTATATTTTTTGCTTGTAGAAAAACAAAATATAGAAATAGACCAAATCCGCATGCAAATGTTCATACAGTGGTGATCAAGCTGATGCAGTTTACATTCTAGCACCAAAAAAAGATAGGCAATGGTATATAGGTATAAATATATTTTGCACAGCAACATTCAATCATTACTGCTGAAATGAGATGGAATACGAGCCCGTATTTGGATCTTTCACCGCTTTAAAGTTGTCAACACTCATCCCAAATTTCCCTAGAATCGTATTCCCCATATCTTTCAACTTGCCTGTATACACACACAATTCAAATGGTTATTTCATCTACAGATACCCACATACACCAAAACAAAAAATGATGACAAGCTAAGTCTTACCTAACATCTCTTCCTTCATCTTTTCACGCTTTTCTATAGCCAACGGCTCTAAACGAATAATTCTTCTCCTAGCTTGGTGATTTGAAGGATCCAATTCCAAGATTTTTTTCAGATCTATGGATAAAACCACAAATAATTAAAACTAATTATAACAAGTTTTCGTATGTTAAACAAATTGATACACAATGTTATAAAATATAGAACATAAAAAAGTATTACCAGCAATAGCTTCATCATAATTTTCAAGCTTTTCGTGGGCCTCAGCTTTCCTAAGAAGAGGTTTCATGTAAGTAGAATTTAGTTCCAATGCTTTGGTGCACTCTTTGATGGAATCTTCATACTTTCCCTGTCATATATACAAGCAAGATATCAAGAAATTGAATCCTAAAATGGAGACATAGATATTAGATATACGTCAATGGTCCTGAGCTCTGTAGCAAAAGATGATACCTAATGAAAAATGAAAATTAGTTTAAAGATCTTCAGGGCTCTTATTAAGTGAATACATATGCAACCCAACAGCTAAAGAATAATATATCAAAATCCATTAATCTAAATAACTTACCAGCTTAAAAAAACATGTAGCGCGATTATTATGGCATATTGACCTGATTTCTGCAGATGAGGATGTCTCAGGTGCAAGTTGTATAGCATAATCATACTTCGATAACGCTTCCTCATACAAACCTTCCCCAAAAAACTTATTGCCTTCAACTTTTGCTTCATTCATTTGATCTATAACTTTCTGCAGCTCAAATTCAACTAATCAAAACACACGCTTTTACTTTACAAAACTCAATAAAGTTCACAAATATCGCACGAAGCTAAAAATATCACATCCTAATTTCACGTAGAGTCGGCCTAGAAGTCCGTTAGTAATACTGAAAATCTAACTTTTTATGCCTCTCTGCGAACAAGCCCTAATTAACATATCATTATCCGAAAAGTACTATAAGTTGTATGTGAAAGTTTTATCAATTAAAGTACATTTCTGAAATTATAATAGTGAACCTGCTCAAGTTGTCGTTCGTTAATTGTGACTTGTTCCGAATGGTGTTGATGTTCAATTGCATCATTGTTATTTAAAACACTTTGATCATCGGAAACCTCAGTCTCGCTAGCGGTCTCGAAACCATCAGATGCGTATTCGGCGGCGTCGGATTGATCTGTTTCGGGCGCAACATCGGTTGACTTTTTTGATTGATCATCGGAACAAGTCACCGGTTCAAGTACCACCATTTTCAACCTTTCCTTCACAGCAGATGGTAATCGACGATGGGACGGTGTCTCGACGATTCGAGAAAACAAATAAAAAAAGTGTTACGTTTTCGTAATTTCATTTTAACCCCTCAAACTTTAACCAAAAAGTATTTTTAGTCCACCACGTTACTGACATTGGCATGATTGTGCTTTTTTAATCCATGTTAAAATATTGCTCTTTTAAATCGAGATATTAACCAAAACGTTTTTTTATCCAAAGTAACATTTGGCTTTATTACTAGGGAAATTGATCAAAATACACTTTTTTTAAAAAACTTCAAACAAAATATACTTTTTTAAAAAAAATTGTCTTTTTACACCATTCGGTAGACGGGATTTCTGTCTATCACCTTTATCTGTCGTTTACTATTATTTTTACAAAGTAGTCGACGGTGAGATAAAGGTGGTAGACAGAATTCCCGTCTACTGAATTTCTTGTTAGGGTCTACAAGGCAGTAGACAGCAACAACAAGGCAGTAGACAGCAACAACAAGGCAGTAGACAGTCGATTACTTTGTAAATGTCTGTCTACTGCTTTGTTCTCACTGTCTACTATACCTGCAGAAACTGCCAGTAGACGGGAATTATGTCTACCAGTTTTATCTCACCGTCGACTACTTTATAAAAATGGTAGTCGACGACAGATAAATGTGGTAGACATAATTCTCGTCTACTGAATGGTGTAAAAAGAACAAGGCAGTAGACAGCAACAACAAGGCAGTAGACAGCAACAACAATGCAGTAGACAGTCGACTACTTTGTAAATATCTACTGCTTTGTTCTCACTGTCTACTAACTGAAATGTCTCGTTCATATCGATTTATAAACATTCCATATTAATTGATTTCGTTGCGAGGTTTTGACCTCTATATGAGACGTTTTTCAAAGACTGCATTCGATTTTAAAACAAACCATAACCTTTATTTTATCGATAAAGGTTTAAAAATATTACGACGATTATCAAATAATGATAATCTAAAATATAGCGTTTTCACACGATTATTACATAATGGTTTACAATAATATTACACATCAATTTAAGTCTTCGAACGCAGTTTTTAAACAATATTATACAAGCATGCTGACTCCAACTCTTGTCCATAAATTAGCATGCAACAGCGAAAGCTCTTAATAATCACCTGAGAATAAACATGCTTAAAACGTCAACAAAAATGTTGGTGAGTTATAGGTTTAACCTATATATTATCAAATCATAATAATATACCACGAGATTTCATTTTTATAACACATCTCATATCAGGCATTTCGCAAACTGCATAGAGATAAAAATCATTCATATGTTGAACACCTGGTAACCGACGTTAACTTAATGCATAGAATATCCCCAAAACAGAACCTCTCGTCTGTATAATAATCTCGAAGTACTAAACCATCCATAACCTGAATGGGGGTTGTTAAGCCCAATAGATCTATCTTTAGGATTCTCGTCAATTAGGGGCCATTTTCCTAATTCTTAGGTTACCAGACTTGAAGGGCGATATTCGGTTTAATAATCCAACCATAGAATGTAGTTTTGCGTACTTGTGTCTATTTTGTAAAACATTTATAAAGCTGCATGTATTCTCATCCCAAAAAAAATATTAGATTGTAAAAGTGGGACTATAACTCACTTTCACAGATTTTTCCTTTGTTGGAAATAAAACTTGGCCACTGGTCGATTCACGAACCTATAACAAATATGTACATATATATCAAAGTATGATTTAAATATATTCACAACATTTTTTATTACGTTTTTATGATTTAAGTTTGTTAAGTTAGCATTCCTCGTTAGTAACCTACAACTAGTTGTCCACAGTTAGATGTGCTGAAATAAATCAATATATATTATCTCGAATCAATCCACGACCCAGTGTATACAAGTCTCAGGCTAGATCACAACTCAATGTATATATAATATTTTGGAATCAACCTCAACCCTGTATAGCTAACTCAAACATTACTGCATATAGAGTGTCTATGGTTGTTCCGAAATATATATATAGATGGGTCGATATGATATGTCAAAACATTGCATACGTGTCTATGGTATACCAAGATTACATAATATGTATAATACAATATAAATTAGTTAGGATAAGTTTAGTCTAGATTTGTTACAAAATTTTCGTAGGTAAAACTAGCAAATTTATCCAATTTTATTTTACCCGTCATTTCTTCGTTTCAAATCCGTTTTGAGTGATTCAAGTTGCTATGGTTTCATAATGAACTGAAATTTATGAAACTAAACATAAAAAGTATAAGTTTATAGTCGGAAATACAGGTTACAAGTCATTTTTTAAAGAGGTAGTCATTTCCGTCGAAAGAACGACATCTTGATGACCATTTTGAAACACATACTTCCACTTTGTGTTTAACCATGATTTTTGGATATAGTATCATGTTCTTATGTAATATCATTTTTTCAGAAAACAAACTTCCAATTCAAAGATTAAGATAGTTTTTATTTTTCTAACCCAAAACAGCCCCCGATTTCACTACGACGGCGTATGTCCGATTTTACGGTGTTCTTCGTGTTTCCAGGTTTTAAATTATTAAGTTAGCATATCATATAGATATAGAACATGTGTTTAGTTGATTTTAAAAGTCAAGTTAGAAGGATTAACTTTATTTGCGAACAAGTTTAGAATTTACTAAACTATGTTCTAGTGATTACAAGTTTAAATCTTCGAATAAAATAGCTTTATATGTATGAATTGAATGATGTTATGAACATCATTACTACCTTAAGTTTAGTAGGTAAACCTACTGAAAATGACAAGAAATGATCTAGCTTCAAAAGATTCTTGGATGGCTTGAAAGTTCTTGAAGTAGAATCATGACACGAACACAAGTTCAAGTAAGATTTCTGCTCGAATTAAGATTGTTATAGTTATAGAAATTGAATCAAAGTTTGAATATGAGTATTAACTTGAATTATAGAGATAACCTACTGTAAGTAACAAAGGTTTCTTGATCTTGGATGATTACTTGGAATGGATTAGAAAGCTTGGAAGTAATCTTGCAAACTTGAAAGTGTTCTTGATTTTATGAAACTAGAACTTATAGAATATATGAAGAACACTTAGAACTTGAGAGAGATCAATTAGATGAAGAAAATTGAAGAATAAAATTGTTTGTAGGTGCTTTTGGTCGTTGGTATATGGATTAGATATAAAGAATGTGTAAGTTTGTTTTCATGTAAATAATTCATGAATGATTTATAATTTTTTTTTAATTTTGTGAGATATTTCATGCTAGTTGCCAAATGATGGTTCCCACATATTTAATGACTCACATGGGCTGCTAAGGAGCTGATCATTGAAGTGTATATACCAATAGTATATACATCTAGAAGCTGTGTATTGTATGAGTACGAATACGGGTGCATACGAGTAGAATTGTTGATGAAAATGAATGAGGATGTAATTGTAAGCATTTTTGTTAAGTATAAGTACTTTGATATGTGTCTTGAAGTCTTTCAAAAATGTACAAATACATCTTAATACACTACATGTATATACATTTTAACTGAGTCGTTAAGTCATCGTTAGTCGTTACATGTAAGTGTTGTTTTGAAACCTTTAAGTTAACGATCTCATTTAATGTTGTTAACCCATTATTTATTATATCTAATGAGATGTTAAGTTATTACATTATGTGATGACCCGGAAATTTCCGACCAAATTTAAACTTTAATCTTTATATTATTCCGACAAGATAAGCAAAGTTTGTTAAGTTAAATCTCAAGAATTTTAAACTGTGTTCATACATTCATTATAACCTCGACCAAATTTCGACGATTCACGAACCGTTATATATAAATAGATATGTATATGTATATATATATTATAACTTGAGAATATTAATAAAGTATTAAACGTATAATACTTTACACGAACGTATTTGTTTCAATATGATTTTCGACGGAAAAAAAATATATTAAATGATTGAATTATCAGAAACATTGAATTATGATTACAAGTCTCTGTTGAGAGGTCCACTATGATTTGAGTAAATCTATTCCTCTTAACGATATTCAGAATAATTTGTAAAGCTATTTATAAATAAAAACAAAAAGTGTCATTTACGAAAGTTAGACAAAAGTTAGTGGAGAATTGGTTTCCATAATATTCTATTAATCTATTTTCAAATGTACAAAGACGTTTTCAGTTTAAAAAGAATTTTATTATTAAAACGTATATAACTTTTATAAATATCTAGAATCACTTTTGACAACTCATTACTTAACCAGTATAATAAATATAACGATATTTATATTTTATTTCATTAAATATATATAACGATTTAAATTAATATTATATACATTTATACGCGTATTATACATACATAGTTTTTTATACTTTTACTATACTTTAACTTTACCTTTACTTTACTTTTACTTTACTTTAACTTTAATAATTTACTTTAATAATTCATACTTTAATAATTCACTTTAATAATTCATACTTTAATAATTCACTTTAATAATTCATACTTTAATAATTCACTTTAATAATTCATACTTTAATAATTCACTTTAATAATTCATACTTTAATAATTCAAAAATCTATTATAAATAGAATTCAATAGGTTTCATTATTTCATAGAAGCTTGAAAATATATTTCTCTAAACTCTTTCAATCGATTTATATATATATATATATATATATATATATATATATATATATATATATATATATATATATATATATATATATATATATATATATATATATATATTTGCTCTGTATTATTTCAAGATATTATTAGTATACATAAAATATTACGACGGAGTGCTGTCCGAGTGATTTCAAAATAGTTTTTTTGAATGAATCGAAGCTAAGGAAATTATGGGTTATAGCTATGGAGGTGATGGGTATGGTTCATGGGTATGCTCGTGAGGTCAATCTAGTATTTATCATCTCCGTTGCGTCTACGTACTTTCCTGCAATATTGAATCTCAATATTGATACGTTCGTGAATCCGAGGCCAACCTTGTACTTGTTAAATGACGTTATATGTATTTTTACTACGAAATACATTATTGTGAGTTTCATTTGCTCCCTTTTATATATATTTTTGGGACTGAGAATACATGCGCTGTTTTTATAAATGTTTTACGAAATAGGCACAAGTACTAAAACTAATTCTACGTGGGTTTAAACCAGAAATATACCCTTAGCTTGGTAACATTAAACTACTTGTCTATGTACGGTAGGCGCGAATCCTGAAGATAGATCTATTGGGTCTGACAAACCCCATCCTGACTATGGGATGCTTTAGTACTTCGAGGTTATTTTAAACACACCTGATCTGGTGTACTTCAGAGGGTAAAACATGAACGTTAAGGCTTGTTACCGGGTGCCTACAACTTATAGAATACTTTTATACACTTGCGAGTGTACATATATTTATAAACGGAAATCTTGTGGTCTATTAATATGTTGAAATGATTGTTATGATAAACCTATGAACTCACCAACCTTTTGGTTGACACTTTAAAGCATGTTTATTCTCAGGTATTAAAGAAATCTTCCGCTGTGCATTAGCTCATTTTAAGGATATTACTTGGAGTCATTTATGGCATATTTTGAAAGACGTTGCATTCGAGTCATTGAGTTCATCAAGATTATTATTAAGCCAATTATAGTTGGATGTATTATGAAATGGTGTGCATGCCGTCAACTTTCGTTGTAAAGAAAGTTTGGTTTTAAAAACGAATGCAATGTTTGTAAAATGTATCATATAGAGGTCAAATACCTCGCGATGTAATCAACTATTGTGAATCATTTATAATGTATATGAACGGGTCCTTTCAGTTGGTATCAGAGCGGTGGTCTTAGCAAACCAGGTCTGCATTAGTGTGCCTAACTGATAGTCGTTAGGATGCATTAGTGAGTCTGGACTTCGACCGTGTCTGCATTTCAAAAGTTTTGCTCATCATTCTTGTCGGAAATTACCTGCTTATCATTCTTAGTCTAGACACATCTTATTGCATTGATTGCATGAATAGTGTATAGACAAAATTCATATCTTAGCGTATCTGCTAATTCATATCTTAGCGTATCTGTTACTGTAAACTTTGCCTGACATATTCCGTAAATTCCTTCGTAATCTACGAAACCTTTTGCACTATATAATTAGAATACCACCCGATAGCCGGAAAATCATTTCATATCGAAAAATTCTTTATTCAATCGTACGAAATGGAATTCGTCATTAGTTCAAGTCCCTCGGATTTCAAAATGGAATCCCACTCAAGTTCCGAAAGCAGTGTGACCGGAATGGATCAACCAATTAGTCATCATCTATTCTGGATGAATTGGGGATGGGTCCGTAGCCTCCTTAATCATTGGAGACAAGAAGAAGGTGATCCTTTCTATCCACCACATTGCCCTCTTGGCGAAGAACCTGAAGCACTTACCGGCGAACCTATCCGAAACACCATTTTCTCTCTTATTTCTAGAGTATCTCGTCACGATTACATACTACACCAAATTCTAGATTTTATTTATCCACTCGTCCGAACCAACAATCACCCCGATGTAATAGAAGAAGTCAACGAGCTTCGCGCTCGGGTAGTGGCTTTGGTGAATATGGTGCAAAGGTTACAAACACCAGCAGCAGCACCAGCAGCATAAACAGTACCACCATCAGCAACACCAACAGTACCATCACCACCACCACCAACAACATCCACATCCCACACCGCAACATCACAATTTGTATCTCAAACATCAACGTCATACGCCCTGTAAATATCCAGGAATATCAACAACAACAAACGATGAAGTATTAATTCATAAACTTCATTGAAGAGATATCTCTGCGGTAGTTATGTAATCTCCAAAATCTTAGAGATTATTTAATTCTGACCGTAAATCGGATGAGTGAACGGAGATGGTAGAGTAGAAACTTTGATCAAAAATGGTGTACGATTTACAAGCTAGAATTGTTTTACCAATAGCATCAACAGGACTGTAGCATCATCAACACAGTCAGTGCCGTCAGTATCGTCAGAATCAACAGCACCTGTAACATCACAAACTCTGTCAGTTCAAGAATCATTGTGGACATCATTACGAATCAACAACAAATATATTGTATCAACGAGTTATGAAGTATTAACTCATTTCCAATCGAAAGATTTATATGTATATTTTATATGTATAAATTTTTAAACCATAATAAATCTTCCCGTACTAAGCTATTATGTGTGAATCTTAACTACTCAGTTAATTCATATTACAAATATGCAATGATGTACGTCCTTCGTCCGCAACTTAACCATCGTTAATTACAATCTCTGTCTCAATTCAATAAAAAATCCAATTCATAATAAATCAAGTGTATTATTCGAATATATGTTTGATTTTACACTTTCATCATCGATGTACTCGAAACTTTTCAAATAACATCATTCGTACCTTGCGAAGTTCACAAGAATTTCACGAAAACCAACAAATAACAAAGTAATGATTCATAATTTCAATATTATTGAAGAAATACTTATGCAATTTATAAAGTTTTAGGGATTACTCAATTCTAGTTCCAACCATAAAACAAATGAGTTTAATTTAATATTAACTCATTAAATCTATATTACATCTAAAGAAAATATACACATATATTTTCATAAAGACTGTAATAAACTTCTTTTGTACAAAATATTAATTGTGAAATTTTTTTTAACGGGTAGGTAATACCCGAGAGATATATAAATTCACAATTAATATATTATATTTTTCGAAACTGATTCAGCAATCATCAACTATACTCTCTACTTTCACAACAATATCCATTCTTTCATATAAATCAAAACAATCATACTCATTCAAATTCAATTACATATTCTGATTTTGAAATCGCATAATTCAATTCAAAATATAACCAGTATCATCACTCTTAGATTCCTATATCTTTAAAAGCTATACTTTGATTTCAAAACTATGTTAGAACATCATATGTATTAACGATTACAATATGTGCTCAAACCCTTCGAAATTTCTGAAGACACTTCAACTAAGGAACAATCGAGATGATGATCCAACCACATGTTACCCACAGTTATACACCTGGAAAAAAACTCTCAAAACCCAAGTCATAGTTCGACACGTATCCGTGTTAGACCCTTTGGCATTTACTAGCTAAAATAACTTTTCAATTCCGTTTCAAAATAGACAGTTTTGTCACAGCTCCAGCAAGTCATCTTCGACTTCTCAATCAAAACAGTCTTATTATAACCTCGATAGATACGTTGCCCTTTCGCCAATGTTACCGGGGAATCGTTTATAATCACCACATTAGCAATAAACTTACCAACAACTTCATTGATCTTTGACTTTCCAAAAAAAAAAATCATTATAATTATCGAAACCCTATCATATACTCATTCGTACCTTATAACAAGAATTGCCATACCAATTATTGAGAATCAGCAATCAGTATTTTGAAACCTCGTAGCATGTCTACATCAACAATTACATATACACACAACGTCTACCTCCAAGACTTACATTCTTTGAATGAGAAATTTCTGAAAAATACCCTAAACTGTGAACCAGTTCTCGAAATTTTGAAAAATGTTGATGAAGCAGCAAAAACTGTAAACGACCTTAACAGTAAAAAGTTGGATGATAAAGGATAGTATATTGGCAAAGCTCAGTAAAAGAGAAGCTTTGGAACTGGAAAACGGATTGAGCAAAGTATGAAGGAGGCTGTGGACAAATCACAAAGGCTGAACCTGCCTTCAAAGAATCCAAATGATTTAGTACTTGCTGAAGTCATTAACGAATACCTTGCTCCTGACTCTAAACCCCTGCGGACAATATCCTTCATCATCCTCTGATATTAGATATTCTAAGATATCATCGTATCTTTCATTATAAATATCATCCATACTTCTGAAGATATTTTTATAATTATTCTTATCTGAAATCATTTACCTCTTCGTGCTATCTGTATTATATCATAAAAGAAACTATTTTAGTTTCTAAATTCTGAAACATTCGAGTTTAAAATAGGAATATTCTTGAAGAAGTGTTGGGAGCTGAAGCATGAGTTAGTATAATATAATGACACTTGATCAACGTGATTATATTACAGTAATTCATGCTGAGTTTCTAAATGGAACATGATGATTCACAGATCATAACGTCATCATGTGCTATGTTACACGACTCTTGTATTCTCTTCGATCTCTAAATATCAAGAAAATATTTCTTGATAATTCGGCCTTTTCCGAGGTATTCTGGTAATTCGATAAGTCAAGATCGTGTCATTACAATTTCCTTCCTAGAACATTAACAATGTTCATTCCGAAATTATATCTGCGAATTCTGGACCATTACAAGCGGTGCTTAATCGCAAGAAGAAGAAACGAAAGGACAAAGCTCCGAACTAGAAATGGGAGTATAAATCATAGTAAATAGAAGAGAGCATTAACTGTGGATGACAATGATTATAGAAGAAGCAAGGACTTTGAAATATAAGGGAAGACATAAAACCCAACAACAACCCAGAAATCACAAACCGTATATATCAATGCATATAGCAATATAAAGACACGGGAGAACTAAAAACACTATAAAACCAAGAGTATAGTAGAAGTAAATAGATTCTTCCGGAGGCAGATGAAAAAGAAGAGCGACAGATATGAAAGTGAGGAGTATATCAAGAATCAGCACTGGATGAAGCATATTGACAAATACTTTAAAATATGAGTTGAGAAGGTGTGAGTTGTAAGAAAACAAATGAGGTGGATTTATAGTGAAATATCCGACAGAGAAATCAAAATGGATTATCGCATTAATTCGAAGAGGATCATAATTTCCTTAATCGCCGAATAATCAAATCCAATATAGATTACAAAGATTTTCTTTTCGGAGATCAATCGTGATGACGTCAAAAGATACGATGAATCACTATTATCTTATTTCATTCATTTACGATAACTTCACTCACACGCTTCGAGTAATCGAATTATTTTATCCATTCTTCTTGAACATGATAAAACTCTATAATCGTTATAATAATATTCTCATTGTTAGTCATGACGACCTCTATCAAATTTCGGGGACGAAATTTCTTTAACGGGTAGGTACTGTGACGACCCGGAAATTTCCGACCAAATTTAAACTTTAATCTTTATATTATTCCGACAAGATAAGCAAAGTTTGTTAAGTTAAATCTCAAGAATTTTAAACTGTGTTCATACATTCATTATAACCTCGACCAAATTTCGACGATTCACGAACCGTTATATATAAATAGATATGTATATGTATATATATATTATAACTTGAGAATATTAATAAAGTATTAAACGTATAATACTTTACACGAACGTATTTGTTTCAATATGATTTTCGACGAAAAAAAATATATTAAATGATTGAATTATCAGAAACATTGAATTATGATTACAAGTCTCTGTTAAGAGGTCCACTATGATTTGAGTAAATCTATTCCTCTTAACGATATTCAGAATAATTTGTAAAGCTATTTATAAATAAAAACAAAAAGTGTCATTTACGAAAGTTAGACAAAAGTTAGTGGAGAATTGGTTTCCATAATATTCTATTAATCTATTTTCAAACGTACAAAGACGTTTTCAGTTTAAAAAGAATTTTATTATTAAAACGTATATAACTTTTATAAATATCTAGAATCACTTTTGACAACTCATTACTTAACCAGTATAATAAATATAACGATATTTATTGTGACGATCCGAAAATTTTCGACCAAATTTAAACTTAACCTTTATATGTTTCTGACACGATAAGCAGAATTTGTAATGTTGAATCTCAAAAAGTTTGGAACTACATTCATGTAATCAATTACCCTTTGACCGTGTTCGACGAATTCACGAACAATTATGTGTATATAGATATGTATATATAATATATAATATTAACTGAAAACATTAACAAAGTATTATATATATGATACTTTACATAAACATATTTGTTTCGATATATTTATCGACATGATTAAGAGATAATATCAAATGATTGAATTATCAGATACATTATGATATGATTACGGGCCTATGTTATGAGGTCCACTGTGATTTAAGAAATCTATTTTTTTTTGACAACTCGTTACTTAACCAGTATGATAAAGATAACGATATTTATATTTTATTTTATTAATATATATATATATATATATATATATATATATATATATATATATATATATATATATATATATATATATATAACGATTTAAATTAATATTATATATATTTTTATACGCGTATTATACGTACATAGTTTTATACTTTTACTATACTTTAACTTTACCTTTACTTTACTTTTACTTTACTTTAACTTTAATAATTCATACTTTAATAATTCACTTTAATAATTCATACTTTAATAATTCACTTTAATAATTCATACTTTAATAATTCACTTTAATTCATAATTTAATAATTCACTTTAATAATTCACTTTAATAATTCATACTTTAATAATTCACTTTAATAATTCATACTTTAATAATTCACTTTAATAATTCATACTTTAATAATTCAAAAATCTATTATAAATAGAATTCAATAGGTTTCATTATTTCATAGAAACTTGAAAATATATTTCTCTAAACTCTCTCAATCAAATTACATATATATATATATATATATATATATTTACTTAGTATTATTTCAAGATATTATTAGTATACATAAAATACTACGACAGAGTTATATTCAGACGATTTCAAAATAAGTTTTCAAATGGGATAGAGCTAAGGAAATTATGGGTTATAGCTATGAAGGTTATGGGTATTGATCGAGGGTATTGCTCGTGAAGTCAACCTAACGTTTATCATTTTCGTTGCGTCTACGTACTTTCCTGCAATATTGAATCACAATATTGATACGTGAGCATTCATATCTTATCTTTTATATATTAATAGTGTATCCCTGACTAGTGCTCGAGTATATATGATTATGCATGTTTGTATGCTTAGTTTCGTCGTTAAATAGTTTATGATAAATCACAAATTTGATACATATGCTACTGAGATAAGTTATATGATATGCATGTCGTTGAAAATCTGAAGAAAAAATTAATAACTTTTCATTTAGAAATCGTGTGGTTTCGATGAACGGATTAAAAGATATGGTCAATTGAATTATCATTAATATTAATATTATTATTAAAACGATTATTATAACTGTTATCAGTTGATGTTATTACTAAAATTATCTTTATTACTAAAAATTAATATTTTTATTGAAACTATCATTTTATTATTTTTATCATTATTATTATTATTATCAATATTATTTTATCAAATAAATATGCGTACAAAGATATTTTTACCACACGTAATGTAATTACATTAATAATACATACCACTATATTTTTATGATATTAAGTGAATTTTATAAATTTTATTATTTGAGATATATAAAAGTATATTTTTATCATATATGAATTTTAATATAAATTTTTATTTATTAATAAATGACTTGTATTATTTAGTATAATAAGATCTGATAAATATATTTAAATATATAAAACTGCTATATATAAGTTATATAATAAACATGTATAGATTTTGGAAGTCATTTTGGGTCAAGTTGACTTTTGTTGACTTTTGCATGTCGGTCTCGAGCATTAGGATTGTGATACACTACGACTTGACCTAAATTGTTAGACAGATATTGACCAACATATAAATATATATACTTAATATAGGTTCATGAATCCGAGACAAACACTGCACTTGTTCAGTGCCGTCATATACATAATTGCTACGAAATACAGTATTGTGAGTTTCATTTGCTCCCTTTTTATATATATTTTTGGGCTGAGAATACATGCGCTGATTTATAAATGTTTTACGAAATAGGCACAAGTACTAAAACTAATTCTATGTGGGTTTAAACCAGAAATATACCCTTAGCTTGGTAACATTAAACTACTTGTCTATGTACGGTAGTCGCGAATCCTAAAGATAGATCTATTGGGTCTGACAAACCCCATCCTGACTATGGGATGCTTTAGTACTTCGAGGTTATTTTAAACACACCTGATCTGGTGTACTTCAGAGGGTAAAACATGAACGTTAAAGCTTGTTACCGGGTGCCTACAACTTATAGAATACTTTTATACACTTGCGAGTGTAAGGATATTTATAGAAACTGAAATCTTGTGGTCTATTACTATTACGGAAATGATGGATTATGATAAACTAATGAACTCACCAACCTTTTGGTTGACACTTTAAAGCATGTTTATTCTCAGGTATTAAAGAATTCTTCCGCTGTGCATTAGCTCATTTTAAGGATATTACTTGGAGTCATTCAAGACATACTTTGAAAGACGTTGCATTCGAGTCGTTGAGTTCATCAAGATTAATATTAAGTCAATTATAGTTGGATGTAATATGAAATGGTATGCATGCCGTCAATTTTTGATGTAAAGAAAGTTTGTCTTTTAAAAACGAATGCAATGTTTGTAAAACGTATCATATAGAGGTCAAATACCTCGCGATGTAATCAACTATTGTGAATCGTTTATAATGTATATGAACGGGTCCTTTCAGTTGGTATCAGAGCGGTGGTCTTAGCGAACCAGGTCTTGCATTAGTGTGTCTAACTGATAGTTGTTAAGATGCATTAGTGAGTCTGGACTTCGACCGTGTCTGCATGTCAAAAGTTATGCTTATCATTTTTAGTCGGAAATCATCTACTTACCATCCTTAGGAAATTACCTGCTTATCATTCTTAAGTCTAGACGCGTTTTCCAACATTTATTGCATAATAGTGTATAGACGAATTCTTATCTTAGCATATCTGTTACTGTGAACTTTGACTGACATCTTTCAAAGATTCCTCCGTAATTTATGGGATTTTGGTATTATATATACATATGTAAATTATATATTGAAGAATACTAAATCTAAATTCTACAATCTATTTCATACCAAAAAAATTCTTTCCCTGATCATACAAGATGGATCCCTCAACCAGTTCGAGTTCCTCAAATTTCGACAGCTATGCCGATATGGATTTCCACATGAGCTCTGAAAGCAGCGTGATCGGAATGGATCAACCAATTAGCCATCATCTATTCTGGATGAATTGGGGATGGGTTCGTAATCTACTTAACCATTGGAGACAAGAAGAAGGCGATCCCTTTCATCCACCACATTGCCCTCTTGGCAATGAACCTGAAGCACTTACTGGCGAACCTGTCCGAAACACCATTTTCTCTCTCATTTCTAGAGTATCTCGTCATGATTATATACTACACCAAATTCTAGATCTTATTTATCCGCTCGTCCGAACCGACAATCACCCCGGTGTAATAGAAGAAGTCAACGATCTTCGCGCTCGGGTAGTGGCTTTGGAGAATATGGTGCAAAGGTTACAAACACCAGCAGTAGCACCAGCAGCATAACCAGTACCACCATCAATAACATCAACAGTACCATTACCACCACCAACAACAACCGCATCGCAAACCTCAACTTCACAATCTGTCCCACGAGCATCGACGTCATATGAAATGTCCCGTTCTTATTGATTAAAAACGTTCCATATTAATTGATTTCGTTGCGAGGTTTTGACCTCTATATGAGACGTTTTTCAAAGACTGCATTCATTTTTAAACAAACCATAACCTTTATTTCATCAATAAAGGTTTAAAAAGCTTTACGTAGATTATCAAATAATGATAATCTAAAATATCCTGTTTACACACGACCATTACATAATGGTTTACAATACAAATATGTTACAACAAAATAAGTTTCTTGAATGCAGTTTTTACACAATATCATACAAGCATGGACTCCAAATCTTGTCCTTATTTAAGTATGCGACAGCGGAAGCTCTTAATAATCACCTGAGAATAAACATGCTTAAAACGTCAACAAAAATGTTGGTGAGTTATAGGTTTAACCTATATATATCAAATCGTAACAATAGACCACAAGATTTCATATTTCAATACACATCCCATACATAGAGATAAAAATCATTCATATGGTGAACACCTGGTAACCGACAATAACAAGATGCATATATAAGAATATCCCCATCATTCCGGGACACCCTTCGGATATGATATAAATTTCGAAGTACTAAAGCATCCGGTACTTTGGATGGGGTTTGTTAGGCCCAATAGATCTATCTTTAGGATTCGCGTCAATTAGGGTGTCTGTTCCCTAATTCTTAGATTACCAGACTTAATAAAAAGGGGCATATTCGATTTCGATAATTCAACCATAGAATGTAGTTTCATGTACTTGTGTCTATTTTGTAAATCATTTATAAAACCTGCATGTATTCTCATCCCAAAAATATTAGATTTTAAAAGTGGGACTATAACTCACTTTCACAGATTTTTACTTCGTCGGGAAGTAAGACTTGGCCACTGGTTGATTCACGAACCTATAACAATATATACATATATATCAAAGTATGTTCAAAATATATTTACAACACTTTTAATATATTTTGATGTTTTAAGTTTATTAAGTCAGCTGTCCTCGTTAGTAACCTACAACTAGTTGTCCACAGTTAGATGTACAGAAATAAATTGATAAATATTATCTTGAATCAATCCACGACCCAGTGTATACGTATCTCAGTATTGATCACAACTCAAACTATATATATTTTGGAATCAACCTCAACCCTGTATAGCTAACTCCAACATTCACATATAGAGTGTCTATGGTTGTTCCGAAATATATATAGATGTGTCGACATGATAGGTCGAAACATTGTATACGTGTCTATGGTATCTCAAGATTACATAATATATAATACAAGTTGATTAAGTTATGGTTGGAATAGATTTGTTACCAATTTTCACGTAGCTAAATGAGAAAAATTATCCAATCTTGTTTTACCCATAATTTATTCATTTTAAATCCGTTTTGAGTGAATCAAATTGCTATGGTTTCATATTGAACTCTATTTTATGAATCTAAACAAAAAAAGTATAGGTTTCTAGTCGGAAAAAATAAGTTACAAGTCGTTTTTGTAAAGGTAGTCATTTCAGTCGAAAGAACGACGTCTAGATGACCATTTTAGAAAACATACTTCCACTTTGAGTTTAACCATAATTTTTGGATATAGTTTCATGTTCATAATAAAAATCATTTTCTCAGAATAACAACTTTTAAATCAAAGTTTATCATAGTTTTTAATTAACTAACCCAAAACAGCCCGCGGTGTTACTACGACGGCGTAAATCCGGTTTTACGGTGTTTTTCGTGTTTCCAGGTTTTAAATCATTAAGTTAGCATATCATATAGATATAGAACATGTGTTTAGTTGATTTTAAAAGTCAAGTTAGAAGGATTAACTTTTGTTTGCGAACAAGTTTAGAATTAACTAAACTATGTTCTAGTGATTACAAGTTTAAACCTTCGAATAAGATAGCTTTATATGTATGAATCGAATGATGTTATGAACATCATTACTACCTTAAGTTCCTTGGATGAACCTACTGGAAAAGAGAAAAATGGATCTAGCTTCAATGGATCCTTGGATGGCTCAAAGTTCTTGAAGCAAAATCATGACACGAAAACAAGTTCAAGTAAGATCATCACTTGAAATAAGATTGTTATAGTTATAGAAATTGAACCAAAGTTTGAATATGATTATTACCTTGTATTAGAATGATAACCTACTGTAAGAAACAAAGATTTCTTGAGGTTGGATGATCACCTTACAAGATTGGAAGTGAGCTAGCAAACTTGAAAGTATTCTTGATTTTATGAAACTAGAACTTTTGGAATTTATGAAGAACACTTAGAACTTGAAGATAGAACTTGAGAGAGTTCAATTAGATGAAGAAAATTGAAGAATGAAAGTGTTTGTAGGTGTTTTTGGTCGTTGGTGTATGGATTAGATATAAAGGATATGTAATTTTGTTTTCATGTAAATAAGTCATGAATGATTACTCATATTTTTGTAATCTTATGAGATATTTCATGCTAGTTGCCAAATGATGGTTCCCACATGTGTTAGGTGACTCACATGGGCTGCTAAGAGCTGATCATTGGAGTGTATATACCAATAGTACATACATCTAAAAGCTGTGTATTGTACGAGTACGAATACGGGTGCATACGAGTAGAATTGTTGATGAAACTGAACGAGAATGTAATTGTAAGCATTTTTGTTAAGTAGAAGTATTTTGATAAGTGTATTGAAGTCTTTCAAAAGTGTATAAATACATATTAAAACACTACATGTATATACATTTTAACTGAGTCGTTAAGTCATCGTTAGTCGTTACATGTAAGTGTTGTTTTGAAACCTTTAGGTTAACGATCTTGTTAAATGTTGTTAACCCAATGTTTATAATATCAAAAGAGATTTTAAATTATTATATTATCATGATATTATGATGTACGAATATCTCTTAATATGATATATATACATTAAATGTCGTTACAACGATAAACGTTACATATATGTCTCGTTTCAAAATCATTAAGTTAGTAGTCTTGTTTTTACATATGTAGTTCATTGTTAATATAATTAATGATATGTTTACTTATCATAATATCATGTTAACTATATATATAACCATATATATGTCATCATATAGTTTTTTTTTACAAGTTTTAACGTTCGTGAATCACCGGTCAACTTGGGTGGTCAATTGTCTATATGAAACCTATTTCAATTAATCAAGTCTAACAAGTTTGATTGCTTAACATGTTGGAAACATTTAATCATGTAAATATCAATCTCAATTAATATATATAAACATGGAAAAGTTCGGGTCACTACAGTACCTACCCGTTAAATAAATTTCGTCCCGAAATTTTAAGCTGTTGAAGGTGTTGACGAATCTTCTGGAAATAGATGCGGGTATTTCTTCTTCATCTGATCTTCACGCTCCCAGGTGAACTCGGGTCCTCTACGAGCATTCCATCGAACCTTAACAATTGGTATCTTGTTTTGCTTAAGTCTTTTAACCTCACGATCCATTATTTCGACGGGTTCTTCGAGGAATTGGAGTTTTTCGTTGATTTGGATTTCATCTAACGGAATAGTGAGATCTTCTTTAGCAAAACATTTCTTCAAATTCGAGACGTGGAAAGTGTTATGTACAGCCGCGAGTTGTTGAGGTAACTCAAGTTGGTAAGCTACTGGTCCGACACGATCAATAATCTTGAATGGTCCAATATACCTTGGATTTAATTTCCCTCGTTTACCAAATCGAACAACGCCTTTCCAAGGTGAAACTTTAAGCATGACCATCTCTCCAATTTCAAATTCTATATCTTTTCTTTTAATGTCAGCGTAGCTCTTTTGTCGACTTTGGGCGGTTTTCAACCGTTGTTGAATTTGGATGATCTTCTCGGTAGTTTCTTGTATAATCTCCGGACCCGTAATCTGTCTATCCCCCACCTCACTCCAACAAATCGGAGACCTGCACTTTCTACCATAAAGTGCTTCAAACGGCGCCATCTCAATGCTTGAATGGTAGCTGTTGTTGTAGGAAAATTCTGCTAACGGTAGATGTCGATCCCAACTGTTTCCGAAATCAATAACACATGCTCGTAGCATGTCTTCAAGCGTTTGTATCGTCCTTTCGCTCTGCCCATCAGTTTGTGGATGATAGGCAGTACTCATGTCTAGACGAGTTCCTAATGCTTGCTGTAATGTCTGCCAGAATCTTGAAATAAATCTGCCATCCCTATCAGAGATAATAGAGATTGGTATTCCATGTCTGGAGACGACTTCCTTCAAATACAGTCGTGCTAACTTCTCCATCTTGTCATCTTCTCTTATTGGTAGGAAGTGTGCTGATTTGGTGAGACGATCAACTATTACCCAAATAGTATCAAAACCACTTGCAGTCCTTGGCAATTTAGTGATGAAATCCATGGTAATGTTTTCCCATTTCCATTCCGGGATTTCGGGTTGTTGAAGTAGACCTGATGGTTTCTGATGCTCAGCTTTGACCTTAGAACACGTCAAACATTCTCCTACGTATTTAGCAACATCGGCTTTCATACCCGGCCACCAAAAATGTTTCTTGAGATCCTTGTACATCTTCCCCGTTCCAGGATGTATTGAGTATCTGGTTTTATGAGCTTCTCTAAGTACCATTTCTCTCATATCTCCAAATTTTGGTACCCAAATCCTTTCAGCCCTATACCGGGTTCCGTCTTCCCGAATATTAAGATGCTTCTCCGATCCTTTGGGTATTTCATCCTTTAAATTTCCCTCTTTTAAAACTCCTTGTTGCGCCTCCTTTATTTGAGTAGTAATGTTATTATGAATCATTATATTCATAGATTTTACTCGAATGGGTTCTCTATCCTTCCTGCTCAAGGCATCGGCTACCACATTTGCCTTCCCCGGGTGGTAACGAATCTCAAAATCGTAATCATTCAATAATTCAATCCACCTACGCTGCCTCATATTCAGTTGTTTCTGATTAAATATGTGTTGAAGACTTTTGTGGTCGGTATATATAATACTTTTGACCCCATATAAGTAGTGCCTCCAAGTCTTTAATGCAAAAACAACCGCGCCTAATTCCAAATCATGCGTCGTATAATTTTGTTCGTGAATCTTCAATTGTCTAGACGCATAAGCAATCACCTTCGTTCGTTGCATTAATACACAACCGAGACCTTGCTTTGATGCGTCACAATAAATCACAAAATCATCATTCCCTTCAGGCAATGACAATATAGGTGCCGTAGTTAGCTTTTTCTTCAATAACTGAAACGCTTTCTCTTGTTCATCATTCCATTCAAATTTCTTCCCTTTATGCGTTAATGCAGTCAAGGGTTTTGCTATTCTGGAAAAGTCTTGGATGAACCTTCTGTAGTAACCAGCTAGTCCTAAAAACTGGCGTATGTGTTTCGGAGTTTTCGGGGTTTCCCACTTTTCAACAGTTTCTATCTTTGCCGGATCCACCTTAATACCTTCTTTGTTCACTATGTGACCGAGGAATTGAACTTCTTCCAACCAAAATGCACACTTTGAAAACTTAGCGTACAATTCTTCCTTCCTCAATACTTCTAACACCTTTCTCAAATGTTCACCGTGTTCTTGGTCATTCTTTGAGTAAATAAGTATGTCATCAATGAAAACAATGACAAACTTGTCAAGGTATGGTCCACACACTCGGTTCATAAGGTCCATGAACACAGCTGGTGCATTAGTTAAACCAAACGGCATGACCATAAACTCGTAATGACCGTAACGTGTTCTGAAAGCAGTCTTTGGAATATCATCTTCTTTCACCCGCATTTGATGATACCCGGAACGTAAGTCAATCTTTGAATAAACAGACGAGCCTTGTAGTTGATCAAATAAGTCGTCGATTCTCGGTAGTGGGTAGCGGTTCTTGATGGTAAGTTTGTTCAACTCTCGGTAGTCGATACACAACCTGAATGTACCATCTTTCTTCTTGACAAACAAAACAGGAGCTCCCCACGGTGATGTGCTTGGTCGAATGAAACCACGCTCTAAAAGTTCTTGTAATTGGCTTTGCAGTTCTTTCATCTCGCTGGGTGCGAGTCTGTAAGGAGCACGAGCTATTGGTGCAGCTCCTGGTACAAGATCTATTTGAAATTCAACGGATCGATGTGGGGGTAATCCCGGTAATTCTTTCGGAAATACATCGGGAAATTCTTTTGCAATGGGAACATCATTGATGCTCTTTTCTTCAGTTTGTACTTTCTCGACGTGTGCTAGAACAGCGTAGCAACCTTTTCTTATTAGTTTTTGTGCCTTCAAATTACTAATAAGATGTAGCTTCGTGTTGCCCTTTTCTCCGTACACCATTAAGGGTTTTCCTTTTTCTCGTATAATGCGAATTGCATTTTTGTAACAAACGATCTCCGCTTTCACTTCTTTCAACCAGTCCATACCGATTATCACATCAAAACTCCCTAACTCTACTGGTATCAAATCAATCTTAAATGTTTCGCTAACCAGTTTAATTTCTCGATTCCGACATATATTATCTGCTGAAATTAATTTACCATTTGCTAATTCGAGTAAAAATTTACTATCCAAAGGCGTCAATGGACAACTTAATTTAGCACAAAAATCTCTACTCATATAGCTTCTATCCGCACCCGAATCAAATAAAACGTAAGCAGATTTATTGTCAATAAGAAACGT
Organism: Rutidosis leptorrhynchoides; assembly: GCF_046630445.1. Classification (NCBI taxonomy): domain Eukaryota; kingdom Viridiplantae; phylum Streptophyta; class Magnoliopsida; order Asterales; family Asteraceae; genus Rutidosis; species Rutidosis leptorrhynchoides. Next base: position 620,260,122 of record NC_092336.1, on the reverse strand, counting down.
ACCCGTAACAAGCTCCGGGTCTTCCTGTGCCTCTACCGCATTAATATTGAAAACTCTTCCACGGCCTTGTCCATTCGTGTTCTCCTGGTTCGGGCAATTTCTAATAATGTGGCCTGGTTTTCCACATTTATAACAAACTACATTGGCATAACTTGCTCCGACACTACTTGCTCCGCCATTACTCGTTCCGACACCATTTGTTCCTTTCGTTCTATTAACCCCTGGTCCGTAGACCTCACACTTCGCCGCGCTATGACCATTTCTTTTACACTTGTTGCAAAATTTGGTGCAGAACCCCGAGTGATTCTTTTCACACCTTTGGCATAGTTGCTTCTGATTGTTGTTGTTGTTGCGGTTATTATTGTTGTTGGGATGATTGTTGTAGTTGCTGTTGTTGTTGTTGTTGTTGTTGTTGTTGGGCCGTTTGTTGTAGTTGCGATTGATGTTGCGATTGTTGGGATAATTATTGCGATTATTGTTGTAATTGCTGTTGTTGTTGTATTGGTGATTCTTATCACCGTTTTCCTCCCACTTTCTTTTGACTTGCTTCACATTGGCCTCTTCAGCAGTCTGTTCTTTAATTCTTTCTTCAATCTGGTTCACTAGTTTGTGAGCCATTCTACATGCCTGTTGTATGGAGGCGGGCTCGTGTGAACTTATATCTTCTTGGATTCTTTCCGGTAATCCTTTCACAAACGCGTCGATCTTCTCTTCCTCATCTTCGAATGCTCCCGGACACAATAGGCACAATTCTGTGAATCGTCTTTCGTACGTGGTAATATCAAATCCTTGGGTTCGTAACCCTCTAAGTTCTGTCTTGAGCTTATTGACCTCGGTTCTGGGACGGTACTTCTCGTTCATCAAGTGCTTGAATGCTGACCACGGTAGTGCGTACGCATCGTCTTGTCCCACTTGCTCTAGATAGGTATTCCACCATGTTAACGCAGAACCTGTGAAGGTATGCGTAGCGTACTTCACTTTGTCCTCTTCAGTACACTTACTTATGGCAAACACCGATTCGACCCTCTCGGTCCACCGTTTCAATCCGATCGGTCCTTCGGTTCCATCAAATTCCAAAGGTTTGCAGGCAGTGAATTCTTTGTAGGTGCATCCTACACGATTTCCTGTACTGCTAGATCCAAGGTTATTGTTGGTATGTAGCGCAGCCTGTACTGCGGCTATGTTTGAAGCTAGAAAAGTACGGAATTCCTCTTCATTCATATTCACGGTGTGTCGAGTAGTCGGTGCCTTTTCCTTCAAAATAGTCAAATGGAACAAGTTAATCATACAGAATATTAAGAGTAGTTAATAGTATTTCGTAGCATAATATGAACTCATTTATAAAAGCTTTTTCTTCATATTAGCGTTTTATAAGTTTAAATTCGGGTAGTACCTACCCGTTAAGTTCATACTTAGTAGCTAATATACAATTCAACTACTACAATTCTATATGAAAAACTGATTATAATAATATTTTGCGTTCAAACTTTTATACAATATTTTACAAACTTACAATACCGCTTATTTTACATAAAGCATGAAATATAGCACACAATAACTTTGATACAAGATAGTTGTGAAGATAATTCTAGCTAGTACACAAGTCATTCAGCAAAGGCAATAAAGACACGTAATTCATACGTCCAGAAACAAGTCATGCATTTTGGTTTTACTAGGACTACTTCCCATCCTTGGTCTTGTGCAACATAACCGTTATGGCCGTTGATAAGACAGCGTGTTGTAACGTCATCAAAGGGACGAGGGTTACGTAATGTCCAACAGTCCCGTAATAATCTAAAAACCTCATTTCTTACCCCAATTACCGACTCCGTCACTTGTGGGAACGTTTTGTTTAATAGTTGTAGCCCGATGTTCTTTTTCTCACTTTGGTGAGAAGCGAACATTACTAATCCGTAAGCATAACATGCTTCTTTATGTTGCATGTTAGCCGCTTTTTCTAAATCACGAAGTAAAATATTCGGATATATTGAGTCAAAATAATTTCTTAACCCGTTGCGTAAAATAGCATTTGGGTTCCCCGCAATATATGCGTCAAAGTAAACACATCGTAACTTATGGGTTTCCCAATGTGATATCCCCCATCTTTCAAACGAAAGTCTCTTATAAACCAAGACATTCTTGGAACGTTCGTCGAATGTCTTACAAACTGATCTCGCCTTAAATAGTTGTGCCGAAGAATTCTGGCCGACTCTAGACAAGATTTCATCAATCATGTCTCCGGGTAGGTCTCTTAAAATATTGGGTTGTCTATCCGTTTTGTGTTTTTAAACTGTAAAATAGACAAGAGTTAGATTCATAAAAAAATACTTATTAATACAAGCAATTTTTACATATATCATAAAGCATAAGAACACTATATTCCATATATTACACCACACGAATACAACTATCTTATTCCGACTCGCTCGTTTCTTCTTCTTCGGTTTTGGTTCGTTTTGCCAAGTTTCTAGGGATATATGATGTTCCCCTAATACGAGCCGTCGTTGTCCACATTGGTTTAGAAAAACCTGGTGGTTTAGAGGTTCCCGGGTCATTGTTACAACTTAAGGACTTCGGGGGTTGACGATACATATAAAGTTCATCGGGGTTGGAATTAGATTTCTCTATTTTTATGCCCTTTCCCTTATTATTTTCTTTTGCCTTTTTAAATTCAGTTGGGGTAATTTCTATAACATCATCGGAATTCTCGTCGGAATCCGATTCATCGGAGAATTGGTAATCCTCCCAATATTTTGCTTCCTTGGCGGAAACACCATTGACCATAATTAACTTTGGTCGGTTGGTTGAGGATTTTCTTTTAATTAACCGTTTTGTTATTTCCCCCACCGGTTCTATTTCTTCATCCGGTTCCGATTCTTCTTCCGGTTCCGATTCTTCTTCCGGTTCCGACTCTTCTTCCGGTTCCTCTTCGGGAACTTGTGAATCAGTCCACAAATCATTCCAATTTACATTTGACTCTTCATTATTATTAGGTGAGTCAATGGGACTTGTTCTAGAGGTAGACATCTATCACATAATATCAAACACGTTAAGAGATTAATATATCACATAATATTCATATGTTAAAAATATATAGTTTCCAACAAAAATGTTAAGCAATCATTTTTAAAGAAAACACGGTCGAAGTCCAGACTCACTAATGCATCCTAACAAACTCGATAAGACACACTAATGCAAATTTTCTGGTTCTCTAAGACCAACGCTCGGATACCAACTGAAATGTCCCGTTCTTATTGATTAAAAACGTTCCATATTAATTGATTTCGTTGCGAGGTTTTGACCTCTATATGAGACGTTTTTCAAAGACTGCATTCATTTTTAAACAAACCATAACCTTTATTTCATCAATAAAGGTTTAAAAAGCTTTACGTAGATTATCAAATAATGATAATCTAAAATATCCTGTTTACACACGACCATTACATAATGGTTTACAATACAAATATGTTACAACAAAATAAGTTTCTTGAATGCAGTTTTTACACAATATCATACAAGCATGGACTCCAAATCTTGTCCTTATTTAAGTATGCGACAGCGGAAGCTCTTAATAATCACCTGAGAATAAACATGCTTAAAACGTCAACAAAAATGTTGGTGAGTTATAGGTTTAACCTATATATATCAAATCGTAACAATAGACCACAAGATTTCATATTTCAATACACATCCCATACATAGAGATAAAAATCATTCATATGGTGAACACCTGGTAACCGACAATAACAAGATGCATATATAAGAATATCCCCATCATTCCGGGACACCCTTCGGATATGATATAAATTTCGAAGTACTAAAGCATCCGGTACTTTGGATGGGGTTTGTTAGGCCCAATAGATCTATCTTTAGGATTCGCGTCAATTAGGGTGTCTGTTCCCTAATTCTTAGATTACCAGACTTAATAAAAAGGGGCATATTCGATTTCGATAATTCAACCATAGAATGTAGTTTCATGTACTTGTGTCTATTTTGTAAATCATTTATAAAACCTGCATGTATTCTCATCCCAAAAATATTAGATTTTAAAAGTGGGACTATAACTCACTTTCACAGATTTTTACTTCGTCGGGAAGTAAGACTTGGCCACTGGTTGATTCACGAACCTATAACAATATATACATATATATCAAAGTATGTTCAAAATATATTTACAACACTTTTAATATATTTTGATGTTTTAAGTTTATTAAGTCAGCTGTCCTCGTTAGTAACCTACAACTAGTTGTCCACAGTTAGATGTACAGAAATAAATTGATAAATATTATCTTGAATCAATCCACGACCCAGTGTATACGTATCTCAGTATTGATCACAACTCAAACTATATATATTTTGGAATCAACCTCAACCCTGTATAGCTAACTCCAACATTCACATATAGAGTGTCTATGGTTGTTCCGAAATATATATAGATGTGTCGACATGATAGGTCGAAACATTGTATACGTGTCTATGGTATCTCAAGATTACATAATATATAATACAAGTTGATTAAGTTATGGTTGGAATAGATTTGTTACCAATTTTCACGTAGCTAAATGAGAAAAATTATCCAATCTTGTTTTACCCATAACTTATTCATTTTAAATCCGTTTTGAGTGAATCAAATTGCTATGGTTTCATATTGAACTCTATTTTATGAATCTAAACAAAAAAAGTATAGGTTTCTAGTCGGAAAAAATAAGTTACAAGTCATTTTTGTAAAGGTAGTCATTTCAGTCGAAAGAACGACGTCTAGATGACCATTTTAGAAAACATACTTCCACTTTGAGTTTAACCATAATTTTTGGATATAGTTTCATGTTCATAATAAAAATCATTTTCTCAGAATAACAACTTTTAAATCAAAGTTTATCATAGTTTTTAATTAACTAACCCAAAACAGCCCGCGGTGTTACTACGACGGCGTAAATCCGGTTTTACGGTGTTTTTCGTGTTTCCAGGTTTTAAATCATTAAGTTAGCATATCATATAGATATAGAACATGTGTTTAGTTGATTTTAAAAGTCAAGTTAGAAGGATTAACTTTTGTTTGCGAACAAGTTTAGAATTAACTAAACTATGTTCTAGTGATTACAAGTTTAAACCTTCGAATAAGATAGCTTTATATGTATGAATCGAATGATGTTATGAACATCATTACTACCTTAAGTTCCTTGGATGAACCTACTGGAAAAGAGAAAAATGGATCTAGCTTCAATGGATCCTTGGATGGCTCAAAGTTCTTGAAGCAAAATCATGACACGAAAACAAGTTCAAGTAAGATCATCACTTGAAATAAGATTGTTATAGTTATAGAAATTGAACCAAAGTTTGAATATGATTATTACCTTGTATTAGAATGATAACCTACTGTAAGAAACAAAGATTTCTTGAGGTTGGATGATCACCTTACAAGATTGGAAGTGAGCTAGCAAACTTGAAAGTATTCTTGATTTTATGAAACTAGAACTTTTGGAATTTATGAAGAACACTTAGAACTTGAAGATAGAACTTGAGAGAGTTCAATTAGATGAAGAAAATTGAAGAATGAAAGTGTTTGTAGGTGTTTTTGGTCGTTGGTGTATGGATTAGATATAAAGGATATGTAATTTTGTTTTCATGTAAATAAGTCATGAATGATTACTCATATTTTTGTAATCTTATGAGATATTTCATGCTAGTTGCCAAATGATGGTTCCCACATGTGTTAGGTGACTCACATGGGCTGCTAAGAGCTGATCATTGGAGTGTATATACCAATAGTACATACATCTAAAAGCTGTGTATTGTACGAGTACGAATACGGGTGCATACGAGTAGAATTGTTGATGAAACTGAACGAGAATGTAATTGTAAGCATTTTTGTTAAGTAGAAGTATTTTGATAAGTGTATTGAAGTCTTTCAAAAGTGTATAAATACATATTAAAACACTACATGTATATACATTTTAACTGAGTCGTTAAGTCATCGTTAGTCGTTACATGTAAGTGTTGTTTTGAAACCTTTAGGTTAACGATCTTGTTAAATGTTGTTAACCCAATGTTTATAATATCAAAAGAGATTTTAAATTATTATATTATCATGATATTATGATGTACGAATATCTCTTAATATGATATATATACATTAAATGTCGTTACAACGATAAACGTTACATATATGTCTCGTTTCAAAATCATTAAGTTAGTAGTCTTGTTTTTACATATGTAGTTCATTGTTAATATAATTAATGATATGTTTACTTATCATAATATCATGTTAACTATATATATAACCATATATATGTCATCATATAGTTTTTTTTTACAAGTTTTAACGTTCGTGAATCACCGGTCAACTTGGGTGGTCAATTGTCTATATGAAACCTATTTCAATTAATCAAGTCTAACAAGTTTGATTGCTTAACATGTTGGAAACATTTAATCATGTAAATATCAATCTCAATTAATATATATAAACATGGAAAAGTTCGGGTCACTACATCATACGCCATGTAGATACCAAGGAATACCACAACGATGAAGTATTGATTCATAACTTCATTGGGGAAACATTCTACGGTGATTATGTAATTTCTAAAGTTTAGAAATTATCTATCCTAGCCTTAACCATAAATCAAATGAGTTTAATTTAATATTAACTCATTAAATCAATATTACATCTGAAGAAATATACACATATATATTTCCATAAAGACTGTAATAAAATTCTTTTGTACAAAATATTAATTGTGAAAAAAAAATTTTAACGGGTAGGTAATACCCAAGAGATATATAAATTCACAATTAATATGTTACATTCTTCGAATCTGATTCAGCAAATCATCCATTATACTCCCTACTTTCACAACAATATACATTCTTTTATAGAAATCAAAACAACCATACTCATTCAAAATCTAATTACATATTCTGATTTTGAAATCTCAGAATTCGATTCAAGATATAACCGAAATCATCACTCTTAGATTCCTACATCTTTCAAAACTATACTTTGACTTTAAAACTGTCCTAGAACCTCATTTCTATTCATGGAACTCACAAAAATATTTGTATCATTCAAAATCTTAGAACATCATATGTATATTAACAATTACAATATGTGTTCAAACACTTCGAAATTCCTAAAGACATGCGAGATGATGATCCAACCACATATTACCCACTGTCATGCATCTGAAAAGCTCTCGAAACCAAAGTTATAGTTTAACACGTATTCGTGTCAGATCCTTTGATATTTATTACCAAATATAATTTTTCAATCTCTTTTCAAAATAGACAGTTTTGTCACAGCTCCAGCAAATCACCTTCATTTGTTTATACGAATAAACCTTATTATAACAATTACCCCTTCATCATTGTTACCGGGGAACCTTTCATATCTCGCCACATTAGCAGTAAACTTATCAACAACTTCATTAACCTTCGACTTAAGCCTCTCCGAAAAGCCACTATACTTATTCATTAAAACCCCATCATGTACTCACCTACATCCTGTAACAATAATTGTCACACCAACTACTGGGAATTAGCAATCAGTATTTTGAATTTCGCGACAATTTTACGTCAAAAGTTATACATATAACGTCTATCTCCTAGACTTACATACTTCGAATGTGAATTTTCTGAAAAACATCCCAAACTATGAACTAGTTCTCCGAAATTGGAAAAATGCTGATGAAGCAGCAAAAACTGTAAACGACTTTAACAGTCAAAAGTTTGATGATAAAGAATAGTATAGTGGTAATGCTGAGAAAAAGAGAAGGTTTGAAACTAGAAAACGGATTGAGCAGACCATGAAGGAGGCTGTGGACAAATCACAAAGACTAAACCTGCCTTTAAAGGATCCAAATGATTCAGTGTCTACTGAAATCGTTAGCAAACACCTTACTTCTTATTCTAAACCTTCACAGACAAATCTTCTTCATCATCCATATTATTGTATCTTTTATTATAATATCTTCGATATTCCTGAAGATATTTTCACAACTATTCTTATCCGATATCTTTTATCTCTTCGCAATATCTGCGTTACAACATAAAAAGAAACTGTGTTAGTTTCTAAATTTAAAAAAAAATTTGAATTTAAAATAGGAATGTTTTTGAAGTAGTGTTGGGAACTGAAGCATGAGTTAGTATAATATAATAACACTTGATCAACGTGATTATATTACAGTAAGTCATGCTGAGTTTCTAATGGAACGTGATGATTCACAGAACATACCGTCATCATGTACTGTTTACACGACTCTTACATTCTACCCAATTTTCAAACATATTAAGAACATATCATCTTGATAGCTCTATATTTTCGGATATTCTGGTAATTTGCCAAATCAAGATCGTGCCATTACGATTTTCTTCTTGGAACATTAACTATGTTCATCCAAAAATTCATATCTACGAATTCTGGACTATTATCCGCTTGACTTAAGATCGGGAAGAGAAAACGAAAGCATGAAGCTCCGAAATATAATGGAGAATATAAAGCCCGATAACAACCCCGAAATTACAAACTGTGTATATAAATGCGTATAGCAATATAAAGACACGGGAGAATGAAAAACACAATAACCCCAAGGTAATGGTAGAAGAAAATAACTTCCTCCGGTGGTAGATGAAAAAGAAGAATGACAGATATGAAAGTTAAAAGTATATCAAGAATCAATACTGGATGAAGCATATTAACGAATGCTTTAAAGTATGAATTGGGGAGAAAGACTAGAAGGTGTGAGCTGTGGAAATAAAGAAACGAAGGGGGTGGAATTATAGTAAAATATCAGACAGAGAAATCGAGACAGATTATCGCATTTAATCAAAGAAGATCCTGATTTCCTTAATCGCCGAAGAACCAAATCTTATTGCAAAGATTTTCTTTAAATCCCATGAATTCTGGAAATCAATCATAACTACGTCATCGGTTAAAATGAATATACGTTTACTCATTTCACTCTCTTGCGATAGCTTCACTTATACTCTTCGCGTAATCAAATTGTTTTATCTATATTACTCAATGATGATAAAACTCTATTTATCAACTCATATTCGTCATTAAAACATTTTTATAGTTAGCCATGACGACCTCGATCAAATTTCGGGACGAAATTTCTTTAACGGGTAGGTACTGTGACGACCCGGAAATTTTCGACCAAATTTAAACTTAACCTTTATATGTTTCTGACACGATAAGCAGAATTTGTAATGTTGAATCTCAAAAAGTTTGGAACTACATTCATGTAATCAATTACCCTTTGACCGTGTTCGACGAATTCACGAACAATTATGTGTATATAGATATGTATATATAATATATAATATTAACTGAAAACATTAACAAAGTATTAGATATATGATACTTTACATAAACATATTTGTTTCGATATATTTATCGACAGAATTAAGAGATAATATCAAATGATTGAATTATCAGATACATTATGATATGATTACGGGCCTATGTTATGAGGTCCACTGTGATTTAAGAAATCTATTTTTTTTTGACAACTCATTACTTAACCAGTATGATAAAGATAACGATATTTATATTTTATTTTATTAAATATATATATATATATATATATATATATATATATATATATATATATATATATATATATATATATATATAACGATTTAAATTAATATTATATATATTTTTATACGCGTATTATACGTACATAGTTTTATACTTTTACTATACTTTAACTTTACCTTTACTTTTACTTTACTTTAACTTTAATAATTCATACTTTAATAATTCACTTTAATAATTCATACTTTAATAATTCACTTTAATAATTCATACTTTAATAATTCACTTTAATAATTCACTTTAATTCATACTTTAATAATTCACTTTAATAATTCATACTTTAATAATTCACTTTAATAATTCATACTTTAATAATTCACTTTAATAATTCATACTTTAATAATCCACTTTAATAATTCATACTTTAATAATTCAAAAATCTATTATAAATAGAATTCAATAGGTTTCATTATTTCATAGAAACTTGAAAATATATTTCTCTAAACTCTCTCAATCAAATTACATATATATATATATATATATTTACTTAGTATTATTTCAAGATATTATTAGTATACATAAAATACTACGACAGAGTTATATTCAGACGATTTCAAAATAAGTTTTCAAATGGGATAGAGCTAAGGAAATTATGGGTTATAGCTATGAAGGTTATGGGTATTGATCGAGGGTATTGCTCGTGAGGTCAACCTAACGTTTATCATTTTCGTTGTGTCTACGTACTTTCCTGCAATATTGAATCACAATATTGATACGTGAGCATTCATATCTTATCTTTTATATATTAATAGTGTATCCCTGACTAGTGCTCGAGTATATATGATTATGCATGTTTGTATGCTTAGTTTCGTCGTTAAATAGTTTATGATAAATCACAAATTTGATACATATGCTACTGAGATAAGTTATATGATATGCATGTCGTTGAAAATCTGAAGAAAAAATTAATAACTTTTCATTTAGAAATCGTGTGGTTTCGATGAACGGATTAAAAGATATGGTCAATTGAATTATCATTAATATTAATATTATTATTAAAACGATTATTATAACTGTTATCAGTTGATGTTATTACTAAAATTATCTTTATTACTAAAAATTAATATTTTTATTGAAACTATCATTTTATTATTTTTATCATTATTATTATTATTATCAATATTATTTTATCAAATAAATATGCGTACAAAGATATTTTTACCACACGTAATGTAATTACATTAATAATACATACCACTATATTTTTATGATATTAAGTGAATTTTATAAATTTTATTATTTGAGATATATAAAAGTATATTTTTATCATATATGAATTTTAATATAAATTTTTATTTATTAATAAATGACTTGTATTATTTAGTATAATAAGATCTGATAAATATATTTAAATATATAAACTACTATATATAAGTTATATAATAAACATGTATAGATTTTGGAAGTCATTTTGGGTCAAGTTGACTTTTGTTGACTTTTGCATGTCGGTCTCGAGCATTAGGATTGTGATACACTACGACTTGACCTAAATTGTTAGACAGATATTGACCAACATATAAATATATATACTTAATATAGGTTCGTGAATCCGAGACAAACACTGCACTTGTTCAGTGCCGTCATATACATAATTGCAAATACAGTATTGTGAGTTTCATTTGCTCCCTTTTTATATATATATTTTTAGGCTGAGAATACATGCGCTGATTTATAAATGTTTTACGAAATAGGCACAAGTACTAAAACTAATTCTATGTGGGTTTAAACCAGAAATATACCCTTAGCTTGGTAACATTAAACTACTTGTCTATGTACGGTAGGCGCGAATCCTGAAGATAGATCTATTGGGCCTGACAAACCCCATCCTGACTATGGGATGCTTTAGTACTTCGAGGTTATTTTAAACACACCTGATCTGGTGTAGTTCAGAGGGTAAAACATGAACGTTAAAGCTTGTTACCGGGTGCCTACAACTTATAGAATACTTTTATACACTTGCGAGTGTACGGATATTTATAGAAACTGAAATCTTGTGGTCTATTAATATGTTGAAATGATTGTTATGATAAACCTATGAACTCACCAACCTTTTGGTTGACACTTTAAAGCATGTTTATTCTCAGGTATTAAAGAAATCTTCCGCTGTGCATTAGCTCATTTTAAGGATATTACTTGGAGTCATTCATGGCATATTTTGAAAGACGTTGCATTCGAGTCATTGAGTTCATCAAGATTATTATTAAGCCAATTATAGTTGGATGTATTATGAAATGGTGTGCATGCCGTCAACTTTCGTTGTAAAGAAAGTTTGGTTTTAAAAACGAATGCAATGTTTGTAAAATGTATCATATAGAGGTCAAATACCTCGCGATGTAATCAACTATTGTGAATCGTTTATAATGTATATGAACGGGTCCTTTCACATTATAAATAATATTATGATGTATGAATATATCTTAATATGATATATATACATTAAAATGTCGTTACAACGATAATCGTTACATATATGTCTCGTTTCGAAATCCTTAAGTTAGTAGTCTTGTTTTTACATATGTAGTTCATTGTTAACACACTTAATGATATAATTAATTATCATTTTATCATGTTAAACATAGTGTATCTATATCTTAATATGATTCATATGTATTTAGTAATACGTGGTTATAACGATAATCGTTATATATATCTTTTCGAGTTTTTTAATTCAATAATCTCATTTTTATGTATATCACTCATTGTTAATACACTTAGTAAGATACTTACTTATCATAATATCATGTTAACTATATATATATATATCCATATATATGTCATCATATAGTTTTTACAAGTTTTAACGTTCGTGAATCGCCAGTCAACTTGGGTGGTCAATTGTCTACATGAAACTCATTTCAATTAATCAAGTCTTAACAAGTTTGATTGCTTAACATGTTGGAAATATTTAATCATGCAAATATAGTTTTCATTTAATATATAATCATGGAAAAGTTCGGGTCACTACAGTACCTACCCGTTAAATAAATTTCGTCCCGAAATTTTAAGCGGTTGAAGATGTTGACGCATCTTCTGGAAATAAGTGCGGGTATTTCTTCTTTATCTGGTCTTCACGTTCCCAGGTGAACTCGGGTCCTCTACGAGCATTCCATCGAACCTTAACAATTGGTATCTTGTTTTGCTTAAGCCTTTTAACCTCACGATCTATTATTTCGACGGGTTCTTCGATGAATTGAAGTTTTTCATTGATTTGGATTTCGTCTAGCGGAATAGTGAGATCTTCTTTAGCAAAATATTTTTTCAAATTCGAGATGTGGAAAGTGTTATGTACAGCCGCGAGTTGTTGTGGTAACTCAAGTTGGTAAGCTACTGGTCCGACACGATCTATAATCTTGAATGGCCCGATGTATCTTGGATTTAGTTTCCCCCGTTTATCAAATCGAACAACACCTTTCCAAGGTGAAACCTTAAGCATGACCATCTCTCCAATTTCAAATTCTATATCTTTTCTTTTAATGTCCGCGTAGCTCTTTTGTCGACTCTGGGCGGTTTTCAATCGTTGTAGAATTTGGATGATTTTCTCGGTAGTTTCTTGTATTATCTCCGGACCCGTAATCTGTCTATCCCCCACTTCACTCCAACAAATCGGAGACCTGCACTTTCTACATAAAGTGCTTCAAACGGCGTCATCTCAATACTCGAATGGTAACTATTGTTGTAGGAAAATTCTGCTAACGGTAGGTGTCGATCCCAACTGTTTTCGAAATCGATAACACATGCTCGTAGCATGTCTTCAAGGGTCTGTATCGTCCTTTCACTTTGCCCATCAGTTTGTGAATGATAAGTAGTACTCATGTCTAGACGAGTCCCCAATGCTTGTTGCAGTGACTGCCAAAACCGTGAAATAAATCTGCCATCCCTATCAGAGATAATAGAGATTGGTATTCCATGTCTGGAGACAACTTCCTTTAAATATAATCGCGACAACTTCTCCATTTTATCATCTTCTCTCATTGGCAGAAAGTGTGATGATTTGGTAAGACGATCGACTATTACCCAAATAGTATCATAACCACTTGGAGTTCTTGGCAATTTAGTAATGAAATCCATGGTAATGTTTTCCCATTTTCATTCTGGGATTTCAGGTTGTTGAAGTAGACCTGATGATTTCTGATGTTCAGCTTTGACCTTAGAACACGTCAAACATTCTCCTACATATCTCGCAATATCAGCTTTCATACCCGGTGTGATGACCCGGAAATTTCTGACCAAATTTAAACTTAATCTTTAACGTTTCCGACACGATAAGCAAAGTCTATGAAGTTGAATCTCAAAATTTTGAACTATTCAATTACCCTTCGATTGTTCTCAATGATTCGCAAACCATTATATGTAAATAGATACATATATATACTATAACTTGAAAACGTAACAAAGTTTTAATTGTTTAATACCGTACATTAAACTTATTGGTTTAAATATTTATTTGAATATATATGATAAGTTGGAATATTAATTGTATGAATAAATTGCTACGTATATTTAAAACGTGTTTATGAATGTTGAAAATATATATTAACTTGGTCATAAAACGATTTGTTATTATATATCAACAAATAGCGAGACAATGATTTATAGAAGTAAATGACCAAAACACTCGAAAGATTAAGATACACTTTGAATGATATAGTTTATTGATAATTTAAGACTATATTTTGACAAAGGTACAAGTCACAAAACGTAAATTACGAGTTTTCTAAGCGTACGAAAATGCGTTTGAGAAACCGGAACCGGGACATAAGTCGAGTGACAACGTACGAGTCATCGGAACGAAAATTACAAGTCAACCATGCATGTGAATTTAATATAATATATAATTAATTATATAAATTAAATATATTATATATATTATATAAAATTATGTCGACAAACAAAAAGCTAAAAGTTTATGAGCTGGATCAGAGGGCCATGCGATCGCATGGCCTTGAAGCACAAATCCCATGCGATCGCATGGGGTACTTTTTCAGAAAAGGTTCTATAAATTGCGCGATTTTGGCTCAGCTGAATCTATCTCTCTTTCTCTAGTATTATTACTCCGTAATATTTATTTAATTTATTATTTTATTATTATTATTATTATTATTATTATTATTATTATTATTATTATTATTATTATTATTATTATTATTATTATTATTATTATTTATATTATTAAGATTAATATTATTATTAATCTTATTATTATTATTATTAGTATTATTAATTATGTATTATACATAAAATACTTCGACGAGGTCATGAGTGAGTTACTTTCAAAATGAGTTTTCAAGCGGGATAGAGCTAAGGAAATTATGGGTAATGTTCGGGGGTATATTTATGAATCAAACCTAGTGTTTATCATCTCCGTTACATCTACGTACTTTTCTGAAATATTGAATCACAATATTGATACGTAAGCATTTATATTTTATCTTTTATATACTAATAGTGTATCCATGTCTACTGCTCGAGTATATATATTTATACAAGCTTGTATGCTAAATTTTGTCGTTAAACAGTTTATGATGAATCATGAATTAAATACATATATTACTGGTAAAAGGTATATGATATACATGTTTTTGGAAAGCTGGCGAAAAATCAATAACTTTTCATTTAGACACCGAATAGTTTCGATGAACGGATTAAAAGATATGATCAACTGAATTATGATTGACGTTAATTGAAATTTCTTTCGAATCTGCAATTAAGATTTAAACAACTTGTTTACGAGATTGATAAAATGGATTTTTTGAATATTACCAACCGAGTAAATGAATCCTTATATAAGGTACATCTCGTTTTGTTGAACTTTTGTCAAAATTGACTTTTTGAAATGACTTTTGATAACTTTTGTATGTCGATCTCGAGCATTAGGATTATGATACACTATAACCAGACCTAGCTTAATAAACATTTATTGACCAACATATGTTCTCTAGGTTGAGATCTATAATTAATTGGTAATCCGAGTTTCGGTCACATTTTGGTGAACAACTTTATATGCTGCTAAGGTGAGTTTCATTGCTCCCTTTTTAATTGCTTTTGCAATATATTTTTGGGCTGAGAATACATGCAATTTATTTTAAACGCAATGGATACAAGTACATACTTAACTCTACACTGAGTTTAAACCAAAAATCCCCTAGCTTTGGTAACTAGTAACTGCCAGTACATAGGATGTGAAATGGTGGGCGCGAATAACAGTATATGGATCCATAGGGCTTGACATCCCCGTCCGAGCTAGAGCGCTAGCCTTTTAATGGACGCGTGTTATTTGAGTTTAGGACACGTTGGTTTGCGTGTATTAAAACGAATGGGGTATTTATCATTATAACGTTAAAGTTTAGTTACCAGGGTGCTCTGTTATGTAGAATCTATTGATAAACGTTTCTGGATGAAACAACTGAAATCTTGTGATCCACTTTTATATACAAATTATGCGAAACACTAAAACTATGAACTCACCAACCTTTGTGTTGACACTTGTTAGCATGTTTATTCTCAGGTTCTTAGAAGTCTTCCGCTGTTTGCTTATATGTTAGACAAGCTATGTGCCTGGAGTCTTACATGACATATTTTTCAAGGAAACGTTGCATTCACCAAATCATCACCAAGTATCTTATTTTGACTGCATTGTCAACGGAAGTATCATTGTAAACTATTATATTACGGTGATTGTCTATATGTAGAAATCATCAGATGTCGAAAACCTTTGATTTAAATATTCATTTATGGTGTGCCTTTTCAAAAGAATGCAATGTTTACAAAACGTATCATATAGAGGTCAAATACCTCGCAATGAAATCGATGAATGACGTGTTCGTCCATATGGATTTGGAGCGATCGTCACACCCGGCCACCAAAAATGTTTCTTGAGGTCCTTGTACATCTTTCCCGCTCCGGAATGTATTGAGTATCTGGTTTTATGTGCTTCCCCAAGTACTATTTTTCTCACATCTCTAAACTTTGGTACCCAAATTCTTTCGGCTCTATACCGGGTTCCGTCTTCTCGAATATTAAGGTGTTTCTCCGGTCCTTTGGGTATTTCATTCTTCAAATTCCCTTCTTTTACGACACCCTGCTGCGCCTCCTTTATTTGAGTAGTAAGGTTAGTACGAATAATTATATTCATAGCTTTTACCCGCATAGGTTCTCTGTCCTTTCTACTCAAAGCGTCTGCTACCACATTCGCCTTCCCCGGATGGTAACGAATCTCGAAATCGTAATCATTCAATAATTCAATCCACCTACGCTGCCTCATGTTTAGTTGTTTCTGATTAAATATGTGTTGGAGACTTTTGTGATCGGTATATATAATACTTTTGACCCCATATAAGTAGTGCCTCCAAGTATTTAATGCAAAAACAACCGCGCCTAATTCCAAATCATGCGTCGTATAATTCTGCTCATGAATCTTCAATTGTCTAGACGCATAAGCAATTACCTTCGTTCGTTGCATTAATACACAACCAAGACCTTGCTTTGAGGCGTCACAATATATCACAAAATCATCATTCCCTTCAGGCAATGACAATATAGGTGCCGTAGTTAACTTTTTCTTCAACAATTGAAACGCTTTCTCCTGCTCATCCTTCCATTCGAATTTCTTCCCTTTATGCGTTAATGCAGCCAAGGGTTTTGCTATTTTGGAAAAATCTTGGAAGAATCTTCTGTACTAACCATCTAGTCCTAAAAATTGGCGTATTTGTTTCGGAGTTTTCGGGGTTTCCCATTTTTCAACAGTTTCAATCTTCGCCGGATCCACCTGAATACCTTCTTTGTTCACTATGTGACCGAGGAATTGAAATTCTTCCAACCAAAATGCACACTTTGAAAATTTAGCGTACAATTTTTCTTTCCTCAACAACTCTAGCACTTTTCTCAATTGTTCTTCGTGCTCTTGATCATTCTTTGAGTAAATAAGTATGTCATCGATGAAAACAATGACAAATTTGTCAATGTATGGTCCACACACTCGGTTCATGAGGTCCATAAACATAGCTGGTGCGTTAGTCAACCCAAACGGTATAACCATAAACTCGTAATGACCGTAACGCGTTCTGAAAGCAGTCTTCAGAATATCATCCTCCTTCACCCGCATTTGATGATACCCAGAATGTAAATCAATCTTCGAATAAACTGACGAGCCTTGTAGTTGATCAAATAAGTCTTCGATTCTCGGTAGTGGATAACGGTTCTTGATGGTAAGTTTGTTCAACTCTCGGTAGTCGATACACAACCTGAATGTACCATCCTTCTTTTTGACAAACAAAACAGGAGCTCCCCATGGTGATGTACTTGGTCGTATGAAACCACGTTCTAAAAGTTCTTGTAGTTGGCTTTGGAGTTCCTTCATTTCACTGGGTGCGAGTCTGTATGGAGCACGAGCTATTGGTGCAGCTCTTGGTACAAGATCTATTTGAAATTCCACAGATCGGTGTGGAGGTAGTCCCGGTAATTCTTTCGGAAATACATCGGGAAATTCTTTTACGACGGGAACATCATTGATGTTCTTCTCTTCGGTTTGTATTTTCTCGACGTGTGCTAGAACGACATAGCAACCTTTTCTTATTAGCTTTTGCGCCTTCAAGTTACTAATAAGGTTTAGCTTCGTGTTGCTCTTTTCTCCGTACACCATTAAGGGTTTTCCTTCTTCTCGTACAATGCGAATTGCATTTTTGTAACATACGATCTCTGCTCTCTCATTTTTCAACCAGTCCATGCCAATTATCACATCAAAACTCCCTAACTCTACTGGTATCAAATCAATCTTAAACGTTTCGCTAACCAATTTAATTTCTCGATTCTGACATATTTTATCTGCCGAAATTAATTTACCGTTTGCTAATTCGAGTAAAAATTTATTATCCAAAGGCGTCAATGGAAAACTTATTTTAGCACAGAAATCCTTACTCATATAGCTTCTATCCGCACCCGAATCAAATAAAACATAAGCAGATGTATTGTCAATAATAAACGTACCCGTAACAAGCTCCGGGTCTTCCTGCACTTTAACAGCATTAATGTTGAAGACTCTTCCTCGGCCTTGCCCATTATTATCCCCCTGATTTGGACACGCATTTTTGTAATGGCAATTCTTCCCGCATCTGAAACAGGTAATGTCGGCATAACTTGTTCCGGCATTATTTGTTCCTTTAGCCATTGATCCGTAGATTTCGCACTTTGTCGCACCATGGCCCTTTCTTTTACACTTAGTACACACTGCCATACAGAGCCCAGTTGGATGGTATCCTTCACACCTCTGACATGGTTTCTGCCTCTTGTTGTTATTGTTGGGATTGTTGTTGTTGCGGTTGTTATTGTTGTTGAAACGGTTGTTGTAGTTGTTGCTGGGGTGGTTGTTGTTGTTGCGTTTGTTGTTGCGAAAATTGGTGCGATTGTAGTTGTGATTGTTGTGTTGATTGTTAAAATTGTGACCCTTGTCACTAGTTTCTTCCCACTTTCTCTTGACTTGTTTTGTGTTGGCTTCTTCGGCCGCCTGCTCTTTAATTCTTTCCTAAATCTGATTTATGAGTTTATGAGCCATTTGACTCGCCTTTTGTATGGAGGCGGGCTCGTGTGAGCTCACATCTTCTTGAATCCTTTCTGGTAAGCCTTTCACAAATGCGTCAATTTTCTCTTCTTCATCTTCGAACGCTCCCGGACACAATAGGAACAACTCCGTGAATCGTCGTTCGTACGTGGTAATATCAAACCCTTGTGTTCGTAACCCTCTAAGCTCTACCTTGAGCTTATTGACCTCGTTTCTGGGACGGTACTGCTCGTTCATTAAGTGTTTGAATGCTGACCACGGTAGTGCGTAAGCAGCATCTTGTCCCACCTGTTCTAGATAAGTGTTCCACCATGTTAATGCAGTACCCGTGAAGGTATGCGTAGCGTACTTTACTTATGGCAAACACCGATTCAACCTTCTCAGTCCACCGTTTTAATCCGATTGGACCCTCGGTTCCATCGAATTCCAAAGGTTTACCGGCAGTGAATTCTTTGTAGGAGCATCCTACACGAGTTCTCGTGGCGTTAGTTCCATTGCTGGATTCAGAGTTATTGTTATTTTGCATCGCAGCATGTACTGCGTCTATGTTTGCTGCAAGGAAAGCACGGAAATCTTCCTTGCTCATGTTCAAATTCTGACGAGTCGTCGGTGCCATTTCCTTCAAAAATAGCCCAAAAGAATTAAGTTAATCATATAGAATATTAAGAATAGTCAATAGTATTTCGTAGCATAATATGAACTCATTTATAAAAGCTTTTTCTTCATATTAGCGTTTTATAGTTTTAATTCGGGTAGTACCTACCCGTTAAGTTCATACTTAGTAGCTAATATACCATTCAACTACTACAATTCTACATGAAAAACTGATTATAATAATATTTCGCGTTCAAACTTTTATACAATATTTTACAAACTTACAATACCGTTATAATACATATAGCATAAAATATAGCACACAATAACTTTGATACAAAACAGTTGTGACAACAATCCTAGTTAATACGCAAGTCGTTCAGCAAAGGCAATAAAAACACGTAATTCATAAGTCCAGAAACAAGTCATGCATTCTGATTTTACTAAGACTACTTCCCATCCTTGGTCTTGTGGAACATAACCGTTGTGGTCGTTGACAAGATAGCATGTTGTAACGTCGTCAAAGGGACGAGGGTTTCGTAATGTCCAACAGCCCCGTAATAATCTAAAAACCTTGTTTCTCACCCCAACTACTGAATCCGTCACTTGTGGGAAGGTTTTATTTAAAAGTTGTAATCCGATGTTCTTTTTCTCACTTTGGTGAGAAGCGAACATCACTAACCCGTAAGCATAACATGCTTCTTTATGTTGCATGTTAGAAGCTCTTTCTAACTTACGAAGTCCTACGTTGGGATATGTTGAGTCAAAATAGGTTTTTAACCCGTAGCATAAAATTGCATTTGGGTTCCCCGCATTTAACGCTTTAAAGAAAACACGGCGTAACTTACGGTGTCCCCAATGTGATATACCCCATCTTTCAAATGAAAGCCTTTTATAAACTAAGGCATGCCTGGAATGTTCTTCAAATGTTCTACAAACTAATTTTGCCATAAATAATTATGCCGACGAATTCTGACCGACTTTAGACAAGATTTCATCAATTATGTCCCCGGGTAGGTCTTCTAAAATTTTTGGTTGTCTATCATTAACGTCCATTGTGTTTTTTATACTGTAAAACAGACGAGAATTAGATTCGTAAAAGATAATAATACAAGCAATTTTCACATACAACAAGAAAAGTACAAGCATACTTATTTTACATATTTTACACCTCATGATTACAACTCTTTATTCCAACTCACTAGTTTCTTCCTGTAACACCCCAGCTTAACATGACCACAATATTGCCAGCTTTGCCCGCAGGCGCACGGCTTTTTCTTGGGGACCACACACGAGTAGCACTTTCCCAGGAGGTCACCCATCCTGGTAGTGCTCTCACTTGAGCACGCTTAACTGCAGCGTACTCACACATCTGCTCTGCATGTGGTCCCAAAATGCGTTGTGTCATTTAAGCGTGGGTATTACCTTATAATCCCATGATCACTCATGTCTGTGGGCGATGTGGGATTTTCCTAGGGTGTTACATTCACCCCCCCTTAGGGACTCATCGTCCTCGATGAGGTTTGCCTCACCACCCCAACGGCACATGAGTGGCTCTGATACCATTCTGTAACACCCCAGCTTAACATGACCACAATATTGTTCGCTTTGCCCGCAGGCGCACGGCTTTTTCTTGGCGACCACACACGAGAAGCACTTTCTCAGGAGGTCACCCATCCTGGTAGTGCTCTCGCTCGAGCACGCTTAGCTACAGCGTACTCACACATCTGCTCTGCATGTGGTCCCAAAACGCGTTGTGTCATTTAAGCGTGGGTATTACCTTATAATCTCATGATCACTCATGTATGTGGGCGATGTGGGATTTGCCTAGGGTGTTACACTTCCTCTTCGGACCTGTTTCGTTTTGCTAATTTTCTAGAGATATATGATGTTCCTCTAATACGAGCCGTTGTTTTCACAAATGGTTTAGAAAAACCTGGTGGCTTAGAGGTTCCCGGGTTATTGTTACAACTTAAAAAATACGGGTGTTGACGATACATATAAAGTTCATCGGGGTTGAAATCAGGTTTCTCTATTTTGATTCCCTTTCCCTTATTATTTTCTTTTGCTTTTTCAAATTGGGTCGAGGTAATTTCTATAACATCATCGGAATCCTCATCGGAATCTGATTCATCGGAAAATTGGTAATCTTCCCAATATTTCGCTTCCTCGGTGGAAACACCATTGACCATTATTAATTTTGGTCCATTCGTTGAGGGTTTTCTTTTACTTATATGTTTTTCTGTGGTTCCTAATATTTCCTCCTCCGGAACCTCTTCTTCTTCCGGTTTCTCCTCTTCCGGTTCCTCTTCGAGAATTTGTGAATCTTCCCAAACTATATTCGACTCTTCATTATTATTAGGTGAGTCGATGGGATTTGTACTAGAGGTAGACATCTATCACACAATATCAAACATGTTAAGAGATTAATATATCACATAATATTTACATGTTAACTATATTTTTTTTCCAACAAAAATATTAAGCAATCGTTTTTTTTCCAAGTAAATGCGGTCGAAGTCCAGACTCACTAATGCATCCTAACGAACTCGATAAGACACACTAATGCAAATTCCTGGTTCTCTAAGACCAACGCTCGGATACCAACTAAAATGTCCCGTTCATATCGATTTATAAACGTTCCATATTAATTGATTTCGTTGCGAGGTTTTGACCTCTATATGAGACGTTTTTCAAAGACTGCATTCGATTTTAAAATAAACCATAACCTTTATTTTATCGATAAAGGTTTAAAAATATTACGACGATTATCAAATAATGATAATCTAAAATATAGCGTTTTCACACGATTATTACATAATGATTTACAATAATATTACACATCAATTTAAGTCTTCGAATGCAGTTTTTAAACAATATTATACAAGCATGTTGACTCCAACTATTATCCATAAATTAGCATGCAACAGCGGAAGCTCTTAATAATCACCTGAGAATAAACATGCTTAAAACGTCAACAAAAATGTTGGTGAGTTATAGGTTTAACCTATATATTATCAAATCATAATAATATACCACAAGATTTCATTTTTATAACACATCTCATATCAGGCATTTCGCAAACTGCATAGAGATAAAAAATCATTCATATGTTGAACACCTGGTAACCAACGTTAACTTAATGCATAGAATATCCCCAAAACAGAACCTCTCGTCTGTATAATAATCTCGAAGTATTAAACCATCCATAACCTGAATGGGGGTTGTTAAGCCCAATAGAGCTATCTTTAGGATTCGCGTCAATTAGGGGTCATTTCCCTAATTCTTAGGTTACCAGACTTGAAGAGCGATATTCGGTTTAATAATCCAACCATAGAATGTAGTTTTGCGTACTTGTGTCTATTTTGTAAAATATTTATAAAGCTGCATGTATTCTCATCCCAAAAAAAAAATACTAGATTGTAAAAGTGGGACTATAACTCACTTCCACAGATTTTTCCTTTGTTGGAAATAAGACTTGGCCACTGGTCGATTCACGAACCTATAACAAATATGTACATATATATCAAAGTATGATTTAAATATATTCACAACATTTTTTATTACGTTTTTATGATTTAAGTTTGTTAAGTTAGCAGTCCTCGTTAGTAACCTACAACTAGTTGTCCACAGTTAGATGTGCTGAAATAAATCAATATATATTATCTCGAATCAATCCATGACCCAGTGTATACAAGTCTCAGGCTAGATCACAACTCAAAGTATATATAATATTTTGGAATCAACCTCAACCCTGTATAGCTAACTCAAACATTACTGCATATAGAGTGTCTATGGTTGTTCCGATATATATATATATATATATATATATATATATATATATATATATATATATATATATATATATATATATATATATATATATATATATATATATATATATATATATATATATATATATATATATATATGGGTCGATATGATATGTCAAAACATTGCATACGTGTCTATGGTATCCCAAGATTACATAATATGTATAATACAATATAACTTAGTTAGGATATGTTTAGTGTAGATTTGTTACAAAATTTTCGTAGCTAAAACTAGCAAATTTATCCAATTTTGTTTTACCCGTCATTTCTTCGTTTCAAATCCATTTTGAGTGATTCAAGTTGCTATGGTTTCATAATGAACTGAAATTTATGAAACTAAATAGAAAAAGTGTAAGTTTATAGTCGGAAATATACAAGTCATTTTTTAAAGAGGTAGTCATTTCCGTCGAAAAACGACATCTTGATGACTATTTTGAAAAACATACTTCCACTTTGTGTTTAACCATGATTTTTGGATATAGTATCATGTTCATATGTAATATCATTTTTTCATAAAACAAACTTCCAATTCAAATATTAAGATAATTTTTATTTTTCTAACCCAAAACAGCCCCCGGTTTCACTACGACGGCGTATGTCCGGTTTTACGGTGTTCTTCGTGTTTCCAGGTTTTAAATCATTAAGTTAGCATATCATATAGATATAGAACATGTGTTTAGTTGATTTTAAAAGTCAAGTTAGAAGGATTAACTTTATTTGCGAACAAGTTTAGAATTAGCTAAACTATGTTCTAGTGATTACAAGTTTAAATCTTCGAATAAGATAGCTTTATATGTATGAATTGAATGATGTTATGAACATCATTACTACCTTAAGTTTAGTAAGTAAACCTACTGGAAGTGACAAGAAATGATCTAGCTTCAAAAGATTCTTGGATGGCTTGAAAGTTCTTGAAGTAGAATCATGACACGAAAACAAGTTCAAGTAAGATTTCTGCTCGAATTAAGATTGTTATAGTTATAGAAATTGAATCAAAGTTTGAATATGAGTATTACCTTGAATTAGAGAGATAACCTACTGCAAGTAATAAAGGTTTCTTGATCTTGGATGATTACTTGAAATGGATTAGAAAGCTTGGAAGTAATCTTGCAAACTTGAAAGTGTTCTTGATTTTATGAAACTAGAACTTATAGAATATATGAAGAACACTTAGAACTTGAAGATAGAACTTGAGAGAGATCAATTAGATAAAGAAAATTGAAGAATAAAAGTGTTTGTAGGTGTTTTTGGTCGTTGGTATATGGATTAGATATAAAGGATGTGTAAGTTTGTTTTCATGTAAATAATTCATGAATGATTTATAATATTTTTTGTAATTTTGTGAGATATTTCATGCTAGTTGCCAAATGATGGTTCTCACATGTTTAATGACTCACATGGGCTGCTAAGGAGCTGATCATTGAAGTACATATACCAATAGTATATACATCTAGAAGCTGTGTATTGTACGAGTACGAATACGGGTGCATACGAGTAGAATTGTTGATGAAAATGAATGAGGATGTAATTGTAAGCATTTTTGTTAAGTAGAAGTACTTTGATATTTTTCTTGAAGTCTTTCAAAAGTGTACAAATACATCTTAATACACTACATATATATACATTTTAACTGATTCGTTAAGTCATCGTTAGTCGTTACATGTAAGTGTTGTTTTGAAACCTTTAAGTTAACGATCTCATTTAATGTTGTTAACCCATTGTTTATTATATCTAATGAGATGTTAAATTATTACATTATAATGATATTATGATGTATGAATATATCTTAATATGACATATATATATTAAAATGTCGTTACAACGATAATCGTTACATATATGTCTCGTTTCGAAATCCTTAAGTTAGTAGTCTTGTTTTTACATATGTAGTTCATTGTTAACACACTTAATGATATACTTAATCATCATTTTATCATGTTAAACATAGTGTATCTATATCTTAATATGATTCATATGTATTTAGTAAGACGTTGTTATAACGATAATCGTTATATATATCGTTTCGAGTTTCTTAATTCAATAATCTCATTTTTATGTATATCACTCATTGTTAATACACTTAGTAAGATACTTACTTATCATAATATCATGTTAACTATATATATATATATATATATATATATATATATATATATATATATATATATATATATATCATCATATAGTTTTTACAAGTTTTAACGTTCATGAATCGTCGGTCAACTTGGGTGGTCAATTGTCTACATGAAACTCATTTCAATTAATCAAGTCTTAACAAGTTTGATTGCTTAACATGTTGAAAACATTTAATCATGCAAATATAGTTTTCATTTAATATATAATCATGGAAAAGTTCGGGTCACTACACTAACCCTGTAGAAACTGTCAGTAGACGGGAATTCTGTCTACCACCTTTATATCAACGTCGACTACTTTGTAAAAATAATAGTAGACGACAGATAAAGGTGGTAGACAGAAATCCCGTCTACCGAATGGTGTAAAAAGACAATTTTTTTTAAAAAAAGTGTATTTTGTCGGAAGCCTTAAAAAAAGTGTATATTGATCAATTTCCCTTATTACTAGAGTCAACATTAAGCGTCGATTTATTGGTGACTTAACTGTCGCTTAGAGCCTAATTTGAACTTCAGGCAGGTTTAAAACTCATGAAAATTTGATTATATTATTTTCATGGCGTCTCACACTTTTTATTTTTTATTTATTATTATTTTTGTTAACCTACTTATTAGCCGGAGGTTCATTCGGAAGCAATCTTTCTATCCATAGAACATTGAGAGAGACGATTTTTTCTACTCTTAGGGTATTTCACTCTGGGTGGAGAAATGACTTCTCTTTATTCTAAGATAGAGGAAAGATTGTATACATTGTACCTCCCTCATACTACACTTTTGTAGAATTGGGTTTTATTGTTATTGTCTTTTATCCAAACATGTTTCAAAATTATTATCCCTTCAACATTAAACTTTCCCAACTCTTCACCATGAACCTTTTGGACTTTAGGCCTTTGGTATAAGATGTGATTACAGATACGTTTAATTCAACGTGTTAGTATAAGATGTAGATGTACGAGTGTTATATTTATGGGCCTGGTCATATAACGAGCCTGATGATGAACTGGTTGTTAGAAGTTTTATGGATTTGAAATATGTGAAGAAGTACTAGTTGGAGTTTATATATTTTGGTTTGAAATTGATAATGTGTTGTTTGAAGTTGAATAGATTAGGCTTTTGAATTTTTAGAATGATGAAGATGATGAAAAAGATTTAGGAACGGACGAAAATAGCCATTGTGTGTCATGCATATGTCATGATTTAATTGAGTTTTACTAACAATCGTTAGGGTGAGGTATCAACCGCATAATTTACGATAAAATTAAAAACATAAGTGGCAAATATGAAATATGAGACAAACGCGTAATTTTTTCATTATGCATTTATTATTATAGATTTTGCTAATGACTGCCCTTATAAGACAACCCTTATCACTGTCGTTAACGTGCTTTTTATTTTGTATTTGTGATAAACGTCAGTGAGAAAGTGCTTTATTATTTTGTACACATTGTACAAAATAATAATAAATCACGGTTGTCACATTACTCAAATTATCAAATGTTATACTCCCTAACTTATGAGAAACAAGTTAATTTGAATAAAGTACGAGAATAAACACATGACAAAACCACAAAAATTGCAGCTAAACAAACAAAACTTACGGTTAATCAAATTAAAGGTTATTAGCAACCACTAGAATATATAAAATCTCCTAAACGCCTACAAAACTAGTGTAATGGTAGTCCTAAAATTTCAAATAGCAAACTATGTTTAAAACACTTTTTATTCTTATGCGTAACGTTCCCACATTGCAGCCAGAAATAATAAAAGATGAGAAACAATTAGCAAGACGGTCACTACCACAAGAAATACTCCAAGCCAATACCATTTCCTCTTTAATGTTGTTATAAACCCTTTTTTACACGTGTAACAACGGTAGCAAAGCTTGGTAACACTATTCTGCCATGAATCACAATCAATGTCGTATGGTTCATTCAAGCTAGTAGAAACTTGAATTTTCCTTTCCCAATAAGTCGTGTTCACATACTTCATGTCACAAATTGATGGCGGTATGCAACATCCGGACTGAAAAACGGTCGGAAAACAATATTCATTATTATGTGGTACAATTATATAATGCTATTAGTTTTTTTTCTAAAAAACACATAACATTAACGACTTGGTCATTGCTCAAGTGGCCATCAAGAATCCTAGTAAAACTATAGGTCTCGGGTTCAATCTTTGGCAATGTCCTCTTGAGTCTAATTAAGGATTTACAATACAAGAGGCTTTACCTGACATCTAAGTGACGTCTAGTTCTCGATGTTCGAGGTTTATCTACTATGGAGAGCCAATATGATTATTCATAGGGGTTTCTCGTTTAAAAATAAAAAATAAAAAAAAAACGAGTACCTGTATTGGAGAAAGATGACGTCTTGGGAAATCATCGGATGTAACAATGGATGCTTGTATGGCCATATCTTGACATGTTCTTGAATTGTAAATACAAGACTCGATAGCGTTCCAATTATTGTCATTGTTAACCATCACTTTGAGCCACATTGGTGAACCCGGGATCGGCCTGCTCTCTAATGCAAATGCACCTATGAGTGCAGCCCCAATTGTAAGGATCACTATGAGTGGCACCATAACCACAATAAATCCCAACATTAGGAACCGTGACCTCATGAACACTACAACGTTGCTTATTACAAATAAGACAATTAATCCCACAACCACCCCGATATGTAGCTTATGTAACGGTAATAAATGCTCGCATTTACCTTCCCTCGCGTATAAAAGCCATACAATACAAAAGAGGATAGGGAAAGAAAGAAGAAATGAGAGTGTGTTTAGCAAAAACAACATTCGTTTTATTGAGCTTGGCTCGGTTGGAGTCTTGTCGTGTTCTTTGTGGGCAGCACAACTTGTACCTTTATGTGTTTCGGCAGTCATTTTTTATGCTTCTAAACCACAAGGACTACACTTTCTTACGTTATATAGAAATGTTGATAAACTATAAGTGACAGTGTCTAACAAATACTGATCTAACCTGTTTTGGACAATTTAATGAAAGTATTTATACACAAAGTCGGTTGGCGTATAAATGGTTTGGTCAAAGATTTGATTTGTTAATAAAATCTCGGATGGTCAATTGTGTATGTATTCCACGTTGCTATAATTTCTCTTGCAACAGATTATCAAGGATAATTAGTTGGATTAATTAGTCCAACAATATTTTATGAGCTTCGTTTGTTTACTTTCGTTAGTTTATTATTTGTAAATAAAATTAAAATGCAGATATATAAGGGAACGGTTAAAATCGTAGTGTTCTTATTTGCGACTACTTTTGCTAGAAAGCAGGATGTAATATTCGTTGAATATATTGTATAATTTTGAGGTATGATGTGTGATTAAGTGTAGAAGACCAGTAGTAGCCAAATTTATCTTATAATTATTTTTGTAGGTCACGTATATTATATTTAAGTATTGTATTATTTGTAGGTCATTGTCACTCATATATAAATATAATAATTACGTAGAACATACGTTGTTATATCTATATCATATTTGTCTAAAAACTCATCGAAATAATGTAAAAGGAAATCAAGATCAATGTAGTATTTATATTATATATATAACATTGTATAATTAAGGTTGTATTCGATTATGGTTGCGTCTTTATGGTTGCTTTGCCGACATCGTAATGGAGTAATATTCCCGGATTCGGCTTTGAAAAAAGATTTATTTGATTATGTTCATTTGTTTTCTTTTTCATGGTTGCATAATAGGGGTAAAAGAGATGTTGGTTGGAGCAATTGGCTAATAAAGCCATTATAATTTGTTTTTCGTTTGTCCTCTAGTTTCTTGCTAGAGCTTTTATATATATAACGCCGTTCAAAAAAAAAGTAACATTGTATAATTAATTCCAAATAAGGAAGTATTTCTGCCCTTTTACAAATATATTTTTGGTTGAATTTTTA
The DNA here is from genome assembly GCF_046630445.1 of Rutidosis leptorrhynchoides. Lineage (NCBI taxonomy): Eukaryota > Viridiplantae > Streptophyta > Magnoliopsida > Asterales > Asteraceae > Rutidosis > Rutidosis leptorrhynchoides. Next base: position 620,230,492 of record NC_092336.1, on the reverse strand, counting down.
TCATATGAAAATTTTAGTAGCATACTAGCATACAAAACCAAAAAATGTATTTGAATATAGATGAGTAGATGACCTAAATGTATAATCTTTACAAGCTTTTGTAACAAAAACTAAATAAAGAAACATCAAATAATCATCTCTACAAATATATGCCTAATCAGTGACCATTAAGCGTCATTCAAATTACATTTTGGCCATTTTATACAGCAACTTTTTTCAACTCTTTATTCACTAACATTGCAACAGAGTTTAATGTTCATTCGTATGCTAAAAATTACTCATACTACAAACAGAGCAAGTTATCATACCATACACAACTTCACATAACACTTTAAAAATAAAACATTCCCATTGATCAGGTTTAGAAGCAAAATAGAATTGCATTGCACTGTCATTTAAATTAAAATAATTGCTGAAAGGTCTACAAAAACAAAAGGCAAACATAGCTGCCAACATATTACACAAAACTGCTTAAAAAAGAGATGTTCCCTTGCCCTTCTTGTCTCCACCGATTTCAAAATGCTTGCACCTCTGCGCATAAAACAAGACAAATCATTAATAACCAACATAACAGGCATCAAGAATACACCTAAAAGGTTTCGAGGTTAACCTTAATTGGGTGTTGTGACATATGTTTGCAGCTTTGGCATTGCAACCTTAGCACAATCTTCTTGGTGGTTTTAGCCTAAATCATAGAAACAAAGATTAAGACATACCAATAAACTAATCTAATAAATCTTCAGTGAGTGATTGAGTTCCATAAAGATTAACAGATCAACCAAATTGACACAATTCCTGTATTTTCACATGAAAACTTAAATTTACCTTCTTGTGAAAGACGGGCTTTGTCTGTCCACCATAACCAGATTGCTTCCTGTCATAACGACGTTTTCCTTGAGCCGCCAAACTATCCTTACCCTTCTTGTATTGTGTCACCTTATGAAGGGTATGCTTTTTGCATTCCTTGTTCTTGCAGTAAGTCTTCTTGGTCTTGGGAACGTTCACCTGCATAAACAGATATTATACTTTTAAAATAGGTAAGAGATAATTTAAACATTGTGACCTCAAACATTAATATCACATCATATAAGCCCTAAAACAGAATCAAATCCAAGAGAAATTTAGGCGTTGTAACTTTAAACATGTAAACTAATTATATATTTCAACCGTCCACAAACAGCTTATATTCCACTATTGTTACACTCATAAGCTTTAAACACATGCATAATAACAATACAAAGACCCCTAGAAACTTACATACAATAATCAATTCTGTGTATCAGGCTATATTATCTCCACTAAGTTATCAATAAAAGGGCCTTATAAAATAGGATATCAAATATCAATGTAAATGTAAATGTAAATGTAAATGTAAGATGTGAAAATAATAAGATAGCAGAGAAGCAACTCTATCATGATATATTGACATGGCATTCATAGGTGCAATCTAACATCAATAGTTATCTGAAACTTTAGCTATTGATATGGATATTATTAGCATTATTTTTATCAATATTGAAAATTGAAATTATAAATCCAACCTCCTATAGAAAAAAGTACAAATTAACACCTTTTGGCATATAAATACAGAAAGCTTAAAATGTATAAATAAATATAAATATAAATATTTCAAATAAAAACAGAATTAGATGAAGAAAAAACTTAAATATGATGAAACCAGCAATCATTGCAGTTCTCAATTAACAAAATCAAACTATAATACTAACAAACATTTTTAACAGTATCTCAAAATACGACTTAAAACACAGTTAACATATCCTAATCAGATATCATACAAAAATATACTATGATACAAAATAAACATTTGGACATCCAATGCCTATATTATACATATTGTTAAACAGTACGCGTATGTTTTAACATAAAATTAATTTTTTGAAAGATCCATAAATTTACGAAAAACTGAAATAGAAGAGATTGAAGCTGTTATTACCATGGTTGCAGAGCTCCAGAAAGTGAACCGGATAGAATGATGAAGAGCTGCGCTGCGCTTCTAGGGTTCTTCAAATCCTTTTTTGTTTTAAGGCTGGCTTTCAAATTAGGTTTGGACTTGATTTCTGCTGTATTGAGCCCATTTAAAATCCAGGCTAGCCCAGTGAGTTTGTTATTCGAGCCCAAAGTCATATGAATTTGTTCAAAGATCAATAATTTTTCTACTCGTGAACTAATAAAATATTTTAAGAATTTTTAATAGAGCTTAAATTTATATAAGTAATAATTTTAATGGTAACGATAATGTATAATTGAAAATTAATAATAAGTATTTTTATAAATTATAAGCAAAGATTTTTTGAATATTAATAAAGCTTGAATACTATTTAAATTTATATAAATAAAGTATCACTATATTATTATCACTCTATACATTACATGAGAGTCTAGATTAAGTAATAAATATTTTCAAAACTCATTTAATCACCGTTAGATTGGAAAATTACGTTACAATACTTTTTAATTCAACGATCATTAATCATCCACTAAAAATATTAGGTAATAAATCAATTTTGATTCTTAATCTTCCTAAAATGCCCTTTAATTCTAAAATATATGGGGAGAAAATTAACAAAGAAGGAATATAAATCGTGATAAATATTCATGTATAATTGAAAAATACTGAGTATGATAAATAAGTTTTTTTTTATTAAAAAAAAAATTGTATTTAATGGTTATCTTATATCCTTAGGAACCCTTGTTTATATCAATAATAATTTAATTTTATTAACTCATATTATACTATACTATTAATTATAATATATAAACTTTTAAATTATATTAAATTATAATTTATTACATTATATAATTTATCATTTCATCGTTTTATATCAATTAAGTTAAGATTAAGATATGTTTACTTTTCTTCTTCGTATTATTATTGTTTTAAAAGAATTTTTGTTATAAAGTACGTTAATTCATTTTTATTGCTATAAACCAGCCAATCTATAAGAGGCACATTGTTAACATAGCTACGGTGACTATAATTTTTGTTTAGACAAAATTATACATTTCGTCCTGGTGTTTTTTACTTTTTGCCCGTTTCATCCATGTGTTTTATTTTCTGTATTTTTTATCCTTAAAAGCATTTTAAAGTCCCAATTTCATCCCCCACTCTAACGAAGGTTAATTGAGTCCGTTAAAACTATTCACAAGGACTTTCCACGTAATCTTCAAATAATTAAACTAAGAATTGATTTTTAACTTCTTTCTATATATATATATATATATATATATATATATATATATATATATATATATATATATATATATATATATATATATATATATATATATATATATATATATATATATATATATATATATATATATATATAGAGGTAGGATCAAGAGAGAAGTAACCATTCGGGGGGAAGCGGGGGGAAGCAAAAATATTTTTTTTTCGTTTTTTGAAAAAACTTTGTTCACGAATATTATAGATGAGATGAAAATATGAACATTTAGTAGAGACACTTTGTGATAAATGTTTTTATTTTGGCGGGAAAATGCTCGAAGAAGTAATATATAACAATTATCGTGTTTTTCGAGCATATGTTGAGATTTTAGCTATTGGGGTTTAGATATTAGGGTTTATAGGGTTTAGATATTAGGGTTTAGAAATTTAGGGTTTAGATTTAGGGTTTAGATTTAGGATTTAGATTGAGTTTTTAACACGAACGGTTTAGAGTTTAGGGTTTAGGGTTTAGGGTTTGGTGTTTTGGGTTTATGGAATAAACCCAAAACACCAAACCCTAAACCCTAAACCCTAAACTCTAAATCGGGCTAAATTTTACTTCACAAAACATGAAAAAAAGACGTTCATATTCTTCACGAACAATATTATCTTGAATGTTATTTTTGTCGATCGTTTTTCCGCATAAATAATGACATTCATCACGAAGTGTCTCTTCTAAATGTTCATATTTTCGTGTGATCTTGGTGCCGGAAAAAAAAATTCCAAAAAAACGAATTTTTTTTTTTGCTTCCCCCCGATTGGTTACTTCCCCATTGATCCTGCCCCTATATATATATATATATATATATAAATCTAGGAATGGATTCTCATGAAATGTAAGCAATCTGTTGTCATATTTCAACTTCCTAAATCTTCTATGATTATTACATTATTTGTTAAGAGTCCAATTGATCCCCGTGTGATCTTGATAGACTGTTGTGCCCTTTAACCAGATTTACTTTGGCACGTGATCTGATCAAGTTCTATGTTGCTAAAGTAGTTTTTGTATTTACATATTTAAGTTGTTGTCATATTATTCATACGGTAGGGCATATCAGGGAAAGTATAACTATATTATAGGAGAGATTGGAGAGAATATGTATATATATTACATGTTTGATTTGATAAAGATCCTAGGCTTCAGTTAAGCATCGTTAGATTTGACGGTCTGTCCTTCTCGGACACTATGCGTGCCACCATCCGATTGGCTTTGAAAACCTCAACATTCTGTAATAGTGGTCCACATTTATTTACTTTAGGATGTGCAGTTTTTTTGCGGGTAATGATATCATCGGAATTTAGGATGCAAATGTGATATCATCGGAATTAAATATACAAACTAAAAACAAAAACAAAAATCAAAGATCCGAAATTATCAAAAATAATTTCGTTGTCCATGACGGTAACTGGGTTAACGAAGGAGTCCGTCGGAGTCACAGGTGGGAGGTCGGTATATAGTATATACCTTGATGGTTGGTGAGTCATCTCTATAAGAGGCAAAGAAGAAATATATAAACAAATAGAATCTTATTGACTATGTTATAATTGACGGTGATGCAATTTGTTTATACACGAGTATTTGGTATCTGTAAAGTCATGAAAATTTAGAGATAGTGGTGTTTTACGACTGAGAAATTAACCACTTCGATTACAATGTGTCGATATTCCATACACTAGATCATAATTAAGCTTCTATAAAGCTTCTTTCCGACTTTTGAACATTAAGTTATTACCACCTCTTTATAAATTCTTTAGCTTTTGCTGTTCATTTCATGCTTGGAAAGCTTCTCCATAATCTGATTCTGTGATTCTGCACATGCGATAATTGGCCGTTAACAAATTGTAATTGTAATGTCAGAAAAAAGATGAAATATGACCGTTTACCAATACCTAATATAGAAATATTACTTTATAATTTATAATTAGAATTCTATCAACTAATTAAACTACTAAATTAAGGAATTGATTTTTGTAATCTAATTAGTTAAAGATTACGTGGATAGTTCATGTGAATAGTTTTAACGGACTCAGTTAACATTCGTTAGAGTGAGGGATCAAATTGGGACTTTAAAATGCTTTTAAGGATTAAAAATGCAGAAAATAAAATACAAGGATGAAACGGGCAAAAAAATGGAAAACACAGGGACAAAATGGGCAATTTTGTCTTTTGTTTATGATTTTTTAACACAATAAACCAACTACACATTAACAATTTTCAAAAATCAAAAATAAAGGAGTGTGACGCATTTGAAGATCAATCAGTGATGAGAAACTCGACACCGTTCAATCATTGAACCATCTATCTGTATATGATCTGTAACTATCATCAATAAAATATTAATTCTTGTAACAGATATAACCTTTCTTAGTAATTTCGTTTGTAATATGATACTGAACATGCTGAAAATTAACAGGATTCAATTGGTTAGCATAGCATCAAACAAAACTCATGATTAATGCATGTGCTACAAAAAACCACATTCAACGTCTGGATCATGTCGTCCTATAATATTTATCGAATTATTATTCTACGCGATTAAGCTTAACCATTTTACTATAAAATGTCGTATAATTCAACCAGTTTGACAAAATATTCCATAACAATCTCAATACTATATCATCAATCATTAATTGGTTTCATAGCTTACAATTAGCCTATGGCGATTTGTGTATTCATATCAGAACCTAAAATAGATCAGACCGAATTCGTTTGTTGGGACAACAATGGTTCTTCAATATTATATTCCTCAACTAAAACTTGAATGTTCTTGATTTGATCTTTTTGTGACATCATCATCTTCTTCTGCTGTTCTTTCAATTCTTCTAGATCTTTAGCTTTACCCCATAATACCACATACAATCCGATTACGATTCCAACTGCACCTACGACACTAAGTAGATCCAAAAAAATTACATTAGCATACAAGTAAATCCTGCCCCCTTTTTAATGAAAAAACTAGAACAATTTGAAGTTTTGAATTGAATATATATGTACCTTCCGACGTATATTTGTTCTTGTAGAAATATGGAAGCGAAAAATGTGACAATGACCGTGTTTAACGGATTGAACATGGCTGAAAACACTGGACCCCTCTTTTGTATGATCCACGATTGCGCAAATATTGAAATTCCCGAACCAACAATGCCCTGATCATAATTAAAATCCGTCACGCGTTAAGTATTTATATAAGTTGTCAGACATGAAAGAGAGATTTAAATTGTAACACTTAGAAAATGTTATTACCGCATATAACAAAGATCCAAGTTGCAAATAGGAGTCAATTTTCCAAGCATCCAAGTGTGGATCAGTAAACCATACAACAGTAGCCGATTGCACCGTTGCAATACAACACATCCAAGCCGACAAAGATAAGTGGTCAGGATAGTTTCTACTAACCGGTACCTGTCATATTTCAAAATTTTAATATATAACTTTTTAATGTATAACTTTTTATCGTGAAGTCTAAATCATCATCGCGTTATGCACCTGAATAATTAACCAAAATGACCAGCAACAAGCGCTCGCAAAGAGACATAAACAACCGAGTAACCATAGAGTATCACTTTCGGCTGAATTTAACAGTAGGGAATTTGATTGAGGCAAATGTGCATTTAGAAGCTTGGGCCCTTTGATAAGTGCCATTGCAGCTGCACTTGTGACACAAACAGCCGTCCCTATTATTTTTGCGACAGTTCTCAAGCTTCGAAAATTTATTGGTTCATATCTACAAACAGTAAACATTAAAATGCATGAGTTTCTGATCTTGTTTGCATTTTAGTATAATTTCTTTACAAATAAACTAATCAGTACCCAACAATGGAGGCTGCAACAAAGGTGATGGCAGGGACTAAATTGAACATGGCACTTGCTGCTGATGCTGAGGCCAAATATAAGCCTTCTAAGTATATCATTTGATTTGTTGTTATCCTGCAAACAAAATTATGCAATAATTAATACTAACTTTTTTAATGTCTACCACAAAGTACAAACATGAACTATTTGAATGAATCATTTACCCTATCAAAGCTGCCACAAAGATCAACCAGAAGCTCTTCCATCCTATAGAACAACTTGTTTTACTCCTACAATACATCAACCAATATAAAATCAAAAATATGCTTATTCGCTAAACTTTAAGACGGTTATAATCCTTACAAAGGCTTCATGATTAATACATCAAGATAACAACAAAAATACTCAATCCATGAGATGTAGACAATCATTAATCCACAAGAAAGTCATTCCTCGACCTAGGGTAGAGGACTGCTTCTAGAATGACCTCCTACCAGTATATAGTAAAATAGAATTAATATGTCAACACAAAGTTATAAAATGTACCTCGAAAAGTAAGCGATGGGAGATATGACTAAAGTGGCAACGGCTTGTCTATAGACAACAAAAACTCTAGGATTCATTCCTTCTAACAAAGAAGCCCTAGTTGATATAGACACTGCTCCATATGTAAATTGCAACACTAACATAACAAGTAATGGCTTGTACAACTCTACCCACCCCATTTTTTGCTTTGAAGCTAATAGAGTTTGTAATGAGATTTATTAATTAAAGCTCCACAAATTTGACACTTTACTATAACCAAAAAACCATTTATATACACTTTCAAGAATATGGTATTTTTCATCTAGGTTCCATATCTTTGAAGTTTACTTAATTTAGCCCTTGATAGGTGATATAAAGTAACTGCATGATTACGTAGTACACTAGTACTTGCTGAATATTAAATGTTGAAAATTACTCATTGGTATGGAAAAACAAGATCCTCCTTCCAACCAATACATAAATTTGTTCCTATTGTAATTGGTTTTATTTTTATTAGGTGCCTGTGATCAGTCACACATGGTTCAATAATGGACCAATATTTTTTATTTATTTATTTTCTTATAATATCTATCAAAAAAATCTAATAAACTATAAACTTTTGAAAAAGATAATAATATGCGGCCGTGAAATCAAGCACATACTTAGACGAGTTGTATCGGCTCTTGTCCCACGCCGTTGCAGCTGAGTTGGCAAGGGGCCACGCCCCCACTCTTGTTGGAAAATTACGGCCTCACTAATTCCCACCACCCAGCCCAACAATAATAGTAAAGAAATAAGAACAATACACAACACAAGATTTAACGTGGAAACTCCAAAACAGGAGAAAAACCACCGGCCCCCAAAGAGAGAAATACACTATATCACAAATTATTACAATGATATAGACGACTCTCTTAAGCCAACTACACTCTCCAAAATATTTAACTAATACAACTCTCAAACAAGGGTAAGAAAGAAAGAAATAATCAAATACTCAAAGTGTATTGATTGGCGCGATTTGGAATGAAGACTTAGCCCCTCTTATATAACCAAGTCACTCACCCTTCACATCTTCCTCCCACCAATGTGGGATAAACATATCTTCTACTAGCCAAAATAAACCAACAAATCTCCACCTTTTGGATAGAAGAAGATAACCATGCTTCCACATTGCAAGGATAACCGATGTAGACGCTTCCTCGACGACAACTTCAAGATCCTCATCTTCATGCCGTTGACATTATCTCCCAAGAGACAAAACTTGCATCTTCATCGAACATTGTCTAAACCGACAATCATTGTCATCACAGACAATCATAACTCTTAACAAGAATTATCATACTCCACCATAAAGAGTATAGCACTTAGAATATCGCATTCCAAGCATTTCACCTCGGCACATGTTGTTGAACAACCAGCTGAAACTTTATGGTGCAACTTCCCTGTTTGGCTTTCCCGAAAGTCCCATCAGCTACAACATCAGTTTCCACCACACAACCTGCATAAATGCCAAACCAATGCCCATGTGTAATTGTGGAACCGCTAACAAACATCCCTTTCCATGGTGGCGCGGACACACCATGAGGATGACGTGACTTCAGAGGAATTCGTCACTCTCCGTAACAACGGAGACAATGTTAGCGTCTTTGGAGCCATTTGCCGGATTAGCTCCACCTGGACAATTAACCCTTACATGCCCAGTCTTCCCGCACCTCCAGCATACCAGATTCTTCCCAGAGTTTCTCTTTCGCCTATCCAAACACAACACTATCGTATCTTCTGATGACGAGACCCTGTTACCTTCCAGTCTTTTCTCCTTGGATAGGAGCTTGCTAGTAACGTCTTCAAACTTCAGAGTTTCTTTCCCATACATCAAAATAGGTTTCATGTGTTCATAAGACGATGACAAAGATAATATCAACCTCAAAGCTTTATCTTCATCATCCACTTTAACTCCAATAGCTTCAAGTTCTGAAACAATACCATTAAGAATATTTAGATGATCTGAAATCTTTGAACCCCCATCCATACGCAGAGTATGAAATTGTTCTTTAAGACACAACCGATTTGAGATGCCCTTGCCCTGGTACAACTGCTCTAGTTTAACCCAAAGCTCATTTGCCGTTGATAACCCGTGCACATTTGCAAGCACGTTCTTTGCAAGACACAAACGAATCGCACTTGCCGCCCTTAAATCCATATCATCCCATTCTTCTTCATCGAACTTCTTGCTAGAATCACTGCCGGGAACAAGGGTGGGTTTACCCTTCAAAGCCTTGTGTAAACCAGACTGAATCAACACATCCTTGACTTGAACCTGCCATAAGCCAAAATTGATCCTCCCATCAAATTTCTCAACATCAAACCTCATTGGACTGAACTTCGACATCGTATCCGTATCCTATAAACAACACTTTCTCTGATTTTGCTCACGTTTCGAATAGCCAAAAGATGTAGCAGGTAGCCAGGACCCTTTAAATCGGAAATCCACAACTAGGCCACTAACAAATCCAACTATTACTACGAATCAGAAAAAATATTGTCTAACCAGATACCCTATACGATCAATAGAACTCGTTTCTGATGTGGACGATCCACTCACGTGGCAACCACAGAGCATACTCCGACTCCTATAACCGAGACCCCCGTCAAACCTGACGCTCTGATACCAGTTGTTGGGAAATTACGGCCTCACTAATTCCCACCACCCAGCCCAACAATAATAGTAAAGAAATAAGAACAATACACAACACAAGATTTAACGTGGAAACTCCAAAACAGGAGAAAAACCACCGGCCCCCAAAGAGAGAAATACACTATATCACAAATTGTTACAATGATATAGACGACTCTCTTAAGCCAACTACACTCTCCAAAATATTTAACTAATACAACTCTCAAACAAGGGTAAGAAAGAAAGAAATAATCAAATACTTAAAGTGTATTGATTGGTGCGATTTGGAATGAAGACTTAGCCCCTCTTATATAACCAAGTCACTCACCCTTCACATCTTCCTCCCACCAATGTGGGATAAACATATCTTCTACTAGCCAAAATAAACCAACAACTCTTGGGGTATCGATGCGTGGGTGGTAGAAGAAAGGAGACTGCAGGTGGCTCTGCAACGCAAGAAGTCACAAGCGTGGCTATTTTTTTTTGTTTTTTATTATTTTAAAAATCTAATTTTTATCCCCTTTTAATACTTAAATCAATTATATTTTAACACATCATCACAATACTCCTAACTCACACTACAAACACACACCACCACTACTTCACTCAAACAACCCACACGTCCTAGTCATCAAAAAGCAACTCACGCCCCCAACTCACGCCCCCTACCGTTACGAATGGTCTTATAGTGGAACGTCTTTAAAGCTTCTTTGAAGTGTCACCATGAAAACACTACAACAACAACAATGATATCCAATCTCGCACTCGCGAGGTATGGGGAGGTGAGATGTAGACAATCTTTCCTCTAGCCTATAATAAATAGAAGTCATTTTTACACCATGAAAATACTAATGACACTAAATATATTTTCACCGTGTTAACGTGTTTAAGTGGTTACGTTACATACTTGCATAAGTTACGTCTTGGTTAAATTGTTAACTGTTAAGGACGAAAAACAAATGAGATAATCTATTTTTTATTTTTGTTTTGTTTTGCATGTCTAATAAGGATATTAGTGGTAAGTGTGAAGTTCATAAAAGTTCAGTTAATAGTTGATAACATTTTTTTTTTTCAGTCTTTAATTAGTGAAAGGAGAATGATAAGTATACAATATTTAAGTTTACAAACTTTGTTCGATTAATTACAAGTATAAATATTTATTTTATAGTATCGATTTTTCTTATATTAGTTTGGTATTAATATTATTCATAACAGTTTAAGTTATATATATGAAATTAAATTATATATATAATGCTTGATCGTACACCCTAAAGTTAGGGGTGTACGTTCGGTCGGTTTGTGGTTTATTTTGTTTAATCGGTTTGGATAGACCGTTTTTCGAAAATAATTTTATCACCAATAACCGAACCAAATATGCTAAAACCAAACCAATCCAACCAAATATGAATCGGTTTATTTGGATCGGTTTACCATTAAACCAAATTAAAACTCAAGAACTAAAAATTAAACGTAAAGTTATCAACACATGATTCCTAATTCTTAAAATTAGCCGGTAAAAAAAAATCAAAACCAACAATAACACTTAGTTCTAAACAGACTAAATCAAACCAAGATATAATCATACTTAAAACAAACTAACGATTTATACTCGGAGTTTGAGATAACATATTTATAATAGAGAAAACATTCAATCAGTTAAAACTATGGAATTGATTCTTAATGTTAGTACTGAAAGAAACAAAACAACCTACAAAGATATTCGCTTGAATTATATTTTACATAAGAATATCTAAAATGATTTAGTTTTGATTAACCCTACAAACTTACTATTTTAAAAAATATATTCAATAGTTATATTTATATTATGTTTATATTTATATATTATAAGAAAATATAAAACATATTACTACTCGTATATTAATTCGGTTTTTCGGTTTAAACCCGTATTTGTATTTTTAAATCCAAAAACCATTTTATAATTCGGGTGCCATAAAAAATCCGAACCAAATCCAAATTAGCCGAATCCGTTTCACCCAAAATCATTTGGATCGGTCGATTTTTTGGTTAGATCCATTTAATGAACAGCCCTACCTAAAGCTTCCTTTATCAATTTTTTAAAAAAAAATATTAATATGACGCTTACATGCTCAATTTATGAAAAGTATTAGTAATTAATATGATGCTTACATGCTCAGTTAAACTCAATTCTTCAGTTTACTCTCTGGCTGATCTAAGCTACGTGACATGTGTTTGATGGAAAATCGTGTGTACTTTTATTCAGATTAACGCATCGGATAGTTAAAAATAATCTTTTATTATTTTATAAACCTTTTACAAGATTAAATATTCATATATTTAAATTTAATAAAACATGCACATGATTAACGATCCCAATGATTCAGTTACACCACTAATAATTGTCATGAATATAAAACAAAAGAGGAGTTAACGATATTCCTTTCTTGAAGAAACTGATTGAAGGAGAGAAACCTACGATCAAAAATATGACCGTCTCTTAGGATAGTCCACACTACACTTCAAACGACCGTCAATGGATGCTAGTCCAAACCCAAGTAATATTAATCAACCTTTGGTTAATATTATGAAACCAAAATATGTAATATGTGTTTTTGTTCAGTTCACCGAAAGAATGAGAGATTTATTAATATTTCTTGCACCAAATATATATAGATATTTTTTTCAAAACACTCGTGAACCTTTGTGAATTAACCCGTGAATCCAAATTAGACCAAATATATATCATAAAGTCGTATTTCTCAAATACTTTAGGGATATATTATGTAACTTATAATTAATAAGTTCTATCATGTCGCTTTTCATGTGAATAGTAAATTAATTAATTTCGATTCATTTACTATTCATATGAATAGTAAATGAATTAATTTCGATTTACTATTTTGTTACTTGAGTAATATATATACATCATATATATATTTTATTTGACGTCTCGGTGTATATGTGTGTGACCCCGAATGTAGTGACCCGAACTTTTCCATGTTTATATATATTAATTGAGATTGATATTTACATGATTAAATGTTTCCAACATGTTAAGCAATCAAACTTGTTAAGACTTGATTAATTGAAATATGTTTCATATAGACAATTGACCACCCAAGTTGACCGGTGATTCACGGACGTTAAAACTTGTAAAAACTATATGATGACATATATATGGATATATATATATATATATAGATAACATGATACTATGATAAGTAAACATATCATTAAGTATATTAACAATGAACTACATATGTAAAAACAAGACTACTAACTTAATGATTTTTAAACGAGACATATATGTAACGATTATCGTTGTAAAGACATTTAATGTATATATATCATATTAAGAGATATTCATACATGATAATATCATGATAATATAATAATTTAAAATCTCATTTGATATTATAAACATTGGGTTAACAACATTTAACAAGATCGTTAACCTAAAGGTTTCAAAACAACACTATGTAACGACTAACGATGACTTAACGACTCAGTTAAAATGTATATACATGTAGTGTTTTAATATGTATTTATACACTTTTTAAAGACTTCAATACACTTATCAAAATACTTCTACTTAACAAAAATGCTTACAATTACATCCTCGTTCAGTTTCATCAACAATTCTACTCGTATGCACCCGTATTCGTACTCGTACAATACACATCTTTTAGATGTATGTACTATTGGTATATACACTCCAATGATCAGCTCTTAGCAGCCCATGTGAGTCACCTAACACATGTGGGAACCATCATTTGGCAACTAGCATGAAATATCTCATAAAATTACAAAAATATGAGTAATCATTCATGACTTATTTACATGAAAACAAAATTACATATCCTTTATATCTAATCCATACACCAACGACCAAAAACACCTACAAATACTTTCATTCTTCAATTTTCTTCATCTAATTGATCTCTCTCAAGTTCTATCTTCAAGTTCTAAGTGTTCTTCATATATTCTACAAGTTCTAGTTACATAAAATCAAGAATACTTTCAAGTTTGCTAGCTCACTTCCAATCTTGTAAGGTGATCATCCAACCTCAAGAAATCTTTGTTTCTTACAGTAGGTTATCATTCTAATACAAGGTAATAATCATATTCAAACTTTGGCTCAATTTCTATAACTATAACAATCTTATTTCAAGTGATGATCTTACTTGAACTTGTTTTCGTGTCATGATTCTGCTTCAAGAACTTCGAGCCATCCAAGGATCCGTTGAAGCTAGATCCATTTTTCACTTTTCCAGTAGGTTTATCCAAGGAACTTAAGGTAGTAATGATGTTCATAACATCATTCGATTCATATATATAAAGCTATCTTATTCGAAAGTTTAAACTTGTAATCACTAGAACATAGTTTAGTTAATTCTAAACTTGTTCGCAAACAAAAGTTAATCCTTCTAACTTGACTTTTAAAATCAACTAAACACATGTTCTATATCTATATGATATGCTAACTTAATGATTTAAAACCTGGAAACACGAAAAACACCGTAAAACCGGATTTACGCCGTCGTAGTAACACCGCGGGCTGTTTTGGGTTAGTTAATTAAAAACTATGATAAACTTTGATTTAAAAGTTGTTATTCTGAGAAAATGATTTTTATTATGAACATGAAACTATATCCAAAAATTATGGTTAAACTCAAAGTGGAAGTATGTTTTCTAAAATGGTCATCTAGACGTCGTTCTTTCGACTGAAATGACTACCTTTACAAAAACGACTTGTAACTTATTTTTCTGACTATAAACCTATACTTTTTCTGTTTAGATTCATAAAATAGAGTTCAATATGAAACCATAGCAATTTGATTCACTCAAAACGGATTTAAAATGAAGAAGTTATGGGTAAAACAAGATTTGATAATTTTTCTCATTTTAGCTACGTGAAAATTGGTAACAAATCTATTCCAACCATAAATTAATCAACTTGTATTGTATATTATGTAATCTTGAGATACCATATACACGTATACAATGTTTCGACCTATCATGTCGACACATCTATATATATTTCGGAACAACCATAGACACTCTATATGTGAATGTTGGAGTTAGCTATACAGGGTTGAGGTTGATTCCAAAATATATATAGTTTGAGTTGTGATCAATACTGAGATACGTATACACTGGGTCGTGGATTGATTCAAGATAATATTTATCGATTTATTTCTGTACATCTAACTGTGGACAACTAGTTGTAGGTTACTAACGAGGACAGCTGACTTAATAAACTTAAAACATCAAAATATATTAAAAGTGTTGTAAATATATTTTGAACATACTTTGATATATATATATATATATATATATATTGTTATAGGTTCGTGAATCAACCAGTGGCCAAGTCTTACTTCCCGACGAAGTAAAAATCTGTGAAAGTGAGTTATAGTCCCACTTTTAAAATCTAATATTTTTGGGATGAGAATACATGCAGGTTTTATAAAGGATTTACAAAATAGACACAAGTACGTGAAACTACATTCTATGGTTGAATTATCGAAATCGAATATGCCCCTTTTTATTAAGTCTGGTAATCTAAGAATTAGGGAACAGACACCCTAATTGACGCGAATCCTAAAGATAGATCTATTGGGCCTAACAAACCCCATCCAAAGAACCGGATGCTTTAGTACTTCGAAATTTATATCATATCCGAAGGGTGTCCCGGAATGATGGGGATATTCTTATATATGCATCTTGTTAATGTCGGTTACCAGGTGTTCACCATATGAATGATTTTTATCTCTATGTATGGGATGTGTATTGAAATATGAAATCTTGTGGTCTATTATTATGATTTGATATATATAGGTTAAACCTATAACTCACCAACATTTTTGTTGACGTTTTAAGCATGTTTATTCTCAGGTGATTATTAAGAGCTTCCGCTGTCGCATACTTAAATAAGGACGAGATTTGGAGTCCATGCTTGTATGATATTGTGTAAAAACTGCATTCAAGAAACTTATTTTGTTGTAACATATTTGTATTGTAAACCATTATGTAATGGTCGTGTGTAAACAGGATATTTTAGATTATCATTATTTGATAATCTACGTAAAGCTTTTTAAACCTTTATTGGTGAAATAAACGTTATGGTTTGTTTTAAAATGAATGCAGTCTTTGAAAAACGTCTCATATAGAGGTCAAAACCTCGCAACGAAATCAATTAATATGGAACGTTTTTAATCAATAAGAACGGGACATTTCAGTTGGTATCAGAGCGTTGGTCTTAGAGAACCAGAATTTTGCATTAGTGTGTCTTATCGAGTTTGTTTGGATGCATTAGTGAGTCTGGACTTCGACCGTGTTTACTTGAAAAATGATTGCTTAACAAATTTTGTTGGAAACTATATATTTTTAACATGTGAATATTATGTGATATATTAATCTCTTAACGCGTTTGATATTATGTGATAGATGTCTACCTCTAGAACAAGTCCCATTGACTCACCTAATAATAATGAAGAGTCAAATGTAAATTGGAATGATTCGTGGACTGATTCACAAGTTTCCGAAGAGGAACCGGAAGAAGAGTCGGAACCGGAAGAAGAATCGGAACCGGAAGAAGAATCGGAACCGGATGAAGAAATAGAACCGGTGGGGGAAATAATAAAACCGTTAAGTAAAAGAAAATCCTCAACCAACTGACCAAGGTTAATTATGGTCAATGGTGTTTCCGTCAAGGAAGCAAAATATTGGGAGGATTACCAATTCTCCGATGAATCGGATTCCGACGAGAATTCCGATGATGTTATAGAAATTACCCCAACTGAATTTAAAAAGGCAAAAGAAAATAATAAGGGAAAGGGAATAAAAATAAAGAAATCTAATTCCAACCCCGATGAACTTTATATGTATCGTCAACCCCCGAAGTCCTTAAGTTGTAACAATGACCCGGGAACCTCTAAACCACCAGGTTTTTCTAAACCAATGTGGAAAATGACGGCTCGTATTAGGGGAACATCATATATCCCTAGAAACTTGGCAAAACGAACCAAAACTGAAGAAGAAGAAACAAGCGAGTCGGAATAAGATAGTTGTATTCGTGTGGTGTAATATATGTAATATAGTGTGCTTATGCTTTATGATATATGTAAAAATTGCTTTTATTAATAAGTTTTTTTTTTTTTTATGAATCTAACTCTTGTCTATTTTACAGTATAAAAACACAAAATGGATAGACAACCCAATATTTTAAGAGACCTACCCGGAGACATGATTGATGAAATCTTGTCTAGAGTCGGTCAGAATTCTTCGGCACAACTATTTAAGGCGAGATCAGTTTGTAAGACATTCAAAGAACGTTCCAAGAATGCCTTGGTTTATAAAAGGCTTTCGTTCGAAAGATGGGGGATATCACATTGAGAAATCCATAAGTTACGATGTGTTTACTTTGACGCATATATTGCGGGGAACCCAAATGCTATTTTACGCAATGGGTTAAGAAATTATTTTGACTCAAAATATCCGAATATTGGACTTCGTGATTTAGAAAAAGCGGCTAACATGCAATATAAAGAAGCATGTTATGCTTACGGATTAGTAATGTTCGCTTCTCACCAAAGTGAGAACAAGAACATCGGGCTACAACTATTAAACAAAACGTTCCCACAAGTGACGGAGTCGGTAATTGGGGTAAGAAATGAGGTTTTTAGATTGTTACGGGACTGTTGGACATTACGTAACCCTCGTCCCTTTGACGACGTTACAACACGCTGTCTTATCAACGGCCATAACGGTTATGTTCCACAAGACCAAGGATGGGAAGTGATCCTAGTAAAACCAGAATGCATGACTTGTTTCTGGACGTATGAATTACGTGTCTTTATTGCCTTTGCTGAACGACTTGTGTACTAGCTAGAATCATCTTCACAACCATCTTGTATCAAATTTATTGTGTGCTATATTTCATGCTATATGTAAAATAAGCGGTATTGTAAGTTTTATAAAATATTGTGAAAAAGTTTGAACGCGAAATATTATTATAATCAGTTTTTCATATAGAATTGTAGTAGTTGAATTGTATATTAGCTACTAAGTATGAACTTAACGGGTAGGTACTACCCGAATTTAAACTTATAAAACGCTAATATGAAGAAAAAGCTTTTATAAATGAGTTCATATTATGCTACAAAATACTATTAACTACTCTTAATATTCTGTATGATTAACTTGTTCCATTTGACTATTTTGAAGGAAATGGCACCGACTACTCGACACACCGTGAATATGAATGAAGAGGAATTCCGTACTTTTCTAGCTTCAAACAAAGCCGCAGTACAGGCTGCGCTACATACCAACAATAACCTTGGATCTAGCAGTACAGGAAATCGTGTAGGATGCACCTACAAAGAATTCACTGCCTGTAAACCTTTGGAATTTGATGGAACCGAAGGACCGATCGGATTGAAACGGTGGACCGAGAAGGTCGAATCGGTGTTTGCCATAAGTAAGTGTACTGAAGAGGACAAAGTGAAGTACGCTACGCATACCTTCATAGGTTCTGCGTTAATATGGTGGAATACCTATCTAGAGCAAGTGGGACAAGACGATGCGTACGCACTACCGTGGTCAGCATTCAAGCACTTGATGAACGAGAAGTACCATCCCAGAACCGAGGTCAATAAGCTCAAGACAGAACTTAGAGGGTTACGAATCCAAGGATTTGATATTACCACGTACGAAAGACGATTCACAGAATTGTGCCTATTGTGTCCGGGAGCATTCAAAGATGAGGAAGAGAAGATCGACGCGTTTGTGAAAGGATTACCGGAAAGAATCCAAGAAGATATAAGTTCACACGAGCCCGCCTCCATACAACAGGCATGTAGAATGGCTTACAAACTAGTGAACCAGATTGAAGAAAGAATTAAAGAACAGACTGCTGAAGAGGCCAATGTGAAGCAAGTCAAAAGAAAGTGGGAGGAAAACGGTGATAAGAATCACCAATACAACAACAACAACAGCAATTACAACAATAATCGCAATAATTATCCCAACAATCGCAACATCAATCGCAACTACAACAAACGGCCCAACAACAACAACAACAACAACAACAACAGCAACTACAACAATCATCCCAACAACAATAATAACCGTAACAACAACAACAATCAGAAGCAGCTATGCCAAAGGTGTGAAAAGTATCACTCGGGGTTCTGCACCAAATTTTGCAACAAGTGTAAAAGAAATGGTCATAGCGCGGCGAAGTGTGAGGTCTACGGACCAGGGGTTAATAGAACGAAAGGAACAAATGGTGTCGGAACGACTAATGGCGGAGCAAGTAGTGTCGGAGCAAGTTATGCCAATGTAGTTTGTTATAAATGTGGAAAACCGGGCCACATTATTAGAAATTGCCCGAACCAGGAGAACACGAATGGACAAGGCCGCGGAAGAGTTTTCAATATTAATGCGGCAGAGGCACAGGAAGACCTGGAGCTTGTTACGGGTACGTTTCTTATTGACAATAAATCTGCTTACGTTTTATTTGATTCGGGTGCGGATAGAAGCTATATGAGTAGAGATTTTTGTGCTAAATTAAGTTGTCCATTGACGCATTTGGATAGTAAATTTTTACTCGAATTAGCAAATGGTAAATTAATTTCAGCAGATAATATATGTCGGAATCGAGAAATTAAACTGGTTAGCGAAACATTTAAGATTGATTTGATACCAGTAGAGTTAGGGAGTTTTGATGTGATAATCGGTATGGACTGGTTGAAAGAAGTGAAAGCAGAGATCGTTTGTTACAAAAATGCAATTCGCATTATACGAGAAAAAGGAAAACCCTTAATGGTGTACGGAGAAAAGGGCAACACGAAGCTACATCTTATTAGTAAGTTGAAGGCACAAAAACTAATAAGAAAAGGTTGCTATACTGTTCTAGCACACGTCGAGAAAGTACAAACTGAAGAAAAGAGCATCAATGATGTTCCCATTGCAAAAGAATTTCCCGATGTATTTCCGAAAGAATTACCGGGATTACCCCTACATCGATCCGTTGAATTTCAAATAGATCTTGTACCAGGAGCTGCACCAATAGCTCGTGCTCCTTACAGACTCGCACCCAGCGAGATGAAAGAACTGCAAAGCCAATTACAAGAACTTTTAGAGCGTGGTTTCATTCGACCAAGCACATCACCGTGGGGAGCTCCTGTTTTGTTTGTCAAGAAGAAAGATGGTACATTCAGGTTGTGTATCGACTACCGAGAGTTGAACAAACTTACCATCAAGAACCACTACCCACTACCGAGAATCGACGACTTATTTGATCAACTACAAGGCTCGTCTGTTTATTCAAAGATTGACTTACATTCTGGGTATCATCAAATGCGGGTGAAAGAAGATGATATTCCAAAGACTGCTTTCAGAACACGTTACGGTCATTACGAGTTTTGATCATGCCGTTTGGTTTAACTAATGCACCAGTTGTGTTCATGGACCTTATGAACCGAGTATGTGGACCATACCTTGACAAGTTTGTCATTGTTTTCATTGATGACATACTTATTTACTCAAAGAATGACCAAGAACACGGTGAACATTTGAGAAAGGTGTTAGAAGTATTGAGGAAGGAAGAATTGTACGCTAAGTTTTCAAAGTGTGCATTTTGGTTGGAAGAAGTTCAATTCCTCGGTCACATAGTGAACAAAGAAGGTATTAAGGTGGATCCGGCAAAGATAGAAACTGTTGAAAAGTGGGAAACCCCGAAAACTCCTAAACACATACGCCAGTTTTTAGGACTAGCTGGTTACTACAGAAGGTTCATCCAAGACTTTTCCAGAATAGCAAAACCCTTGACTGCATTAACGCATAAAGGAAAGAAATTTGAATGGAATGATGAACAAGAGAAAGCGTTTCAGTTATTGAAGAAAAAGCTAACTACGGCACCTATATTGTCATTGCCTGAAGGGAATGATGATTTTGTGATTTATTGTGACGCATCAAAGAAAGGTCTCGGTTGTGTATTAATGCAACGAACGAAGGTGATTGCTTATGCGTCTAGACAATTGAAGATTCACGAACAAAATTATACGACGCATGATTTGGAATTAGGCGCGGTTGTTTTTGCATTAAAGACTTGGAGGCACTACTTATATGGGGTCAAAAGTATTATATATACCGACCACAAAAGTCTTCAACACATATTTAATCAGAAACAACTGAATATGAGGCAGCGTAGGTGGATTGAATTATTGAATGATTACGACTTTGAGATTCGTTAGCACCCGGGGAAGGCAAATGTGGTAGCCGATGCCTTGAGCAGGAAGGACAGAGAACCCATTCGAGTAAAATCTATGAATATAATGATTCATAATAACCTTACTACTCAAATAAAGGAGGCGCAACAAGGAGTTTTAAAATAGGGAAATTTAAAGGATGAAATACCCAAAGGATCGGAGAAGCATCTTAATATTCGGGAAGACGGAACCCGGTATAGGGCTGAAAGGATTTGGGTACCAAAATTTGGAGATATGAGAGAAATGGTACTTAGAGAAGCTCATAAAACCAGATACTCAATACATCCTGGAACGGGGAAGATGTACAAGGATCTCAAGAAACATTTTTGGTGGCCGGGTATGAAAGCCGATGTTGCTAAATACGTAGGAGAATGTTTGAAGTGTTCTAAGGTCAAAGCTGAGCATCAGAAACCATCAGGTCTACTTCAACAACCCGAAATCCCGGAATGGAAATGGGAAAACATTACCATGGATTTCATCACTAAATTGCCAAGGACTGCAAGTGGTTTTGATACTATTTGGGTAATAGTTGATCTTCTCACCAAATCAGCACACTTCCTGCCAATAAGAGAAGATGACAAGATGGAGAAGTTAGCACGCCTGTATTTGAAGGAAGTCGTCTCCAGACATGGAATACCAATCTCTATTATCTCTGATAGGGATGGCAGATTTATTTCAAGATTCTGGCAGACATTGCAGCAAGCATTAGGAACTCGTCTAGACATGAGTACTGCCTATCATCCACAAACTGATGGGCAGAGCGAAAGGACGATACAAACGCTTGAAGACATGCTACGAGCATGTGTTATTGATTTCGGAAACAGTTGGGATCGACATCTACCGTTAGCAGAATTTTCCTACAACAACAGCTACCATTCAAGCATTGAGATGGCGCCGTTTGAAGCACTTTATGGTAGAAAGTGCAGGTCTCCGATTTGTTGGAGTGAAGTGGGGGATAGACAGATTACGGGTCCGGAGATTATACAAGAAACTACCGAGAAGATCATCCAAATTCAACAACGGTTGAAAACCGCCCAAAGTCGACAAAAGAGCTACGCTGACATTAAAAGAAAAGATATAGAATTTGAAATTGGAGAGATGGTCATGCTTAAAGTTGCACCTTGGAAAGGCGTTGTTCGATTTGGTAAACGAGGGAAATTAAATCCAAGGTATATTGGACCATTCAAGATTATTGATCGTGTCGGACCAGTAGCTTACCGACTTGAGTTACCTCAACAACTCGCGGCTGTACATAACACTTTCCACGTCTCGAATTTGAAGAAATGTTTTGCTAAAGAAGATCTCACTATTCCGTTAGATGAAATCCAAATCAACGAAAAACTTCAATTCATCGAAGAACCCGTCGAAATAATGGATCGTGAGGTTAAAAGACTTAAGCAAAACAAGATACCAATTGTTAAGGTTCGATGGAATGCTCGTAGAGGACCCGGGTTCACCTGGGAGCGTGAAGATCAGATGAAGAAGAAATACCCGCATCTATTTCCAGAAGATTCGTCAACACCTTCAATAGCTTAAAATTTCGGGACGAAATTTATTTAACGGGTAGGTACTGTAGTGACCCGAACTTTTCCATGTTTATATATATTAATTGAGATTGATATTTACATGGTTAAATGTTTCCAACATGTTAAGCAATCAAACTTGTTAAGACTTGATTAATTGAAATATGTTTCATATAGACAATTGACCACCCAAGTTGACCGGTGATTCACGGACGTTAAAACTTGTAAAAACTATATGATGCCATATATATGGATATATATATAGATAACATGATACTATGATAAGTAAACATATCATTAAGTATATTAACAATGAACTACATATGTAAAAACAAGACTACTAACTTAATGATTTTTAAACGAGACATATATGTAACGATTATCATTGTAAAGACATTTAATGTATATATATCATATTAAGAGATATTCATTCATGATAATATCATGATAATATAATAATTTAAAATCTCATTTGATATTATAAACATTGGGTTAACAACATTTAACAAGATCGTTAACCTAAAGGTTTCAAAACAACACTTACATGTAACGACTAACGATGACTTAACGACTCAGTTAAAATGTATATACATGTAGTGTTTTAATATGTATTTATACACTTTTTAAAGACTTCAATACACTTATCAAAATACTTCTACTTAAAAAAAATGCTTACAATTACATCCTCGTTCAGTTTCATCAACAATTCTACTCGTATGCACCCGTATTCGTACTCGTACAATACACAGCTTTTAGATGTATGTACTATTGGTATATACACTCCAATGATCAGCTCTTAGCAGCCCATGTGAGTCACCTAACACATGTGGGAACCATCATTTGGCAACTAGCATGAAATATCTCATAAAATTACAAAAATATGAGTAATCATTCATGACTTATTTACATGAAAACAAAATTACATATCCTTTATATCTAATCCATACACCAACGACCAAAAACACCTACAAACACTTTCATTCTTCAATTTTCTTCATCTAATTGATCTCTCTCAAGTTCTATCTTCAAGTTCTAAGTGTTCTTCATATATTCTACAAGTTCTAGTTTTTAATCAATAAGAACGGGACATTTCACCGAAGGCTCAAATGAGGTTGGCCATATAGTTATATGTTGTACATTGCACATTAATCCTACAGACTCCCACTTCTGCATGGCATAACACCAAGTAACTATACAAATAATGGTAAGCGTCTAGCAACACGTCATTGTACCCAAATTCATGTGAGGGTAGTTTCTCGAAACTGTGTATGGTAAGTTTTAAATGTCATTCGTCCTTTTGTTTCAGATACTTTAGTTAAACTTGAGATATGGATCATCGGTCATTCTCATTTGTTTAACATTTTTGTTTCTCGATCTTAGAACTGAATTAGATCACCAAATTAATTAAGTATCATCTTAATTACATCTGATTGCGGCCACACAAATATCTTATTCATTCATCGAGGAGCTCAAAAAGTATCTAACTCCAAACATTTTAGAGGAACAAATCCTATATTGCTGTAACACCCCGTCAAAATTGACATTGACGCAGATGTTAACTCTGGTCCCAGTGCATGGCTTGACTTCTAAGTACATCAAAGTTCTACAGTGGAAGCATAATATATAAGTACCTGAGACAAAACATGCTTAAAAGTGTCAACCAAAAGGTTGGTGAGTTCATAGGTTTATCATAAACAATGATTTTGATAATAATGATAGATCACAAGATTTAGTTTAAAGTTGATTGATATAGAAATATCAATCTAAAAGTGTTGGTGCAGTTTATAATATCGCTACTAAACAAAATTTACCCTGAGACACCTTGTACTGTCAGTGTCGTGGAATCATTATTATGTAACCAAAGACCAGCGGTCAAATGGTTAGAGACGTTACTCTCAATAGATCTATTCACAATAATTAAGTTTGCATTTAAACGTAGCAATTAACGATATTACGGTAGGGATTTAGCATGAATCAAAGCATGACAGCGTAGTTAACAATTTAGTACTTGTGTCTAAGTGTAAAACAGTTATAAAGCAAGCATGTGTCTCACCTCAAAAGTTATAAAAACAGTTATGAAACAGTAAAAAGTGGGGCTATAAAGTTCACCTTAGTAGCAAGTAAGTTATTCCACGCAAAGAAGAATGAACGGAGTAAGTGATCGGAGATCTTAACCTAGAGATATAATCTTTGATTAGTTAATATCTAACAGACATAAAGTTTGTTTATTAATATAGCAACTATATTAACAGTGATGGTTTTCGAGAAAAGTTTCTATTTCTCAAAAGTTTCTATTTTTAGAAACCTACTATTTATGAAAATATTCCACTTGTAGTAAGCTCCTAGTTTAAAGAAGTCCGGGTTATAATTCTGCACAAAGATGTTGTACAATCTTGTCCAAACTTCGTTTCTATCATGCAAGTCACTCGAATGATCTGTTGTTACCGGGCGCCTAGGATTCTTGACCAGAATCTAAGTCATGGCATTCGAAATCCACAAGCGGTTCCCATAAGGCAACAAGGACCACTCTAGGCCACAAGTAGCAGTGAGGTTCGTACAAAGTGCACGTTATCTTTTAATTATAACCTTTACGTTATAGGTGTATACACACAACGAATTATTAATGTACTTAAAAATTATATATGTGATAATATAACCTAAGTATTATTTAATATTTAGTTATTATACCTTAGTATGTTTTATATATATTAAATATAATTACCTTTAAATAAATACATAAATTACTTCAAAAATAATAGTGTTTTATTAATCGAACATTATCCAAAAATGTCTAAATAATTAATTAAATATCTAAAAATTATATACATAAATTTTATAGTCTTAGTTAATCATATAGATTAGTAAAAAAATTTAAGAAAACGTTTTTATTATATTTTTGTATTTATTTTTGTTTTTACCCTTAATTTATTCACAAAACAAGTTTAATTCTACATAATTACTAAATAAACCCAAAAAATTATTTTTATAATTTTTATAAGTTTCTATCAGTCTAATAACCTATAGAAAAAATATTTAAAAAATATTTTTTATTATTTTATATTTATTCTTAATTTACTTTCGAATTATATAATAATAGATTTTAATTATATAATAATTATCAATTCGACCCAAGTAATTATTTTTATAATTTTCGCAGATCTATATAAGTTTTATAAACTCAGAAAAAAATTATATATATTTTATTTTTTGGTTAAAAATATTTATTACGAATTTTACATTGTTTTTACGTTTAAATACTACACAATTCGTATTTAATTATAAATAATATTCCATAAATTATCAAAATTATTTTTATACATCAAAATACTTATAATACTAATTATAACATATAAACATAATTAATTTCGAATTTTACAAAGAATATACAATAAATATAAATATAATCGACAATATTAAAAAAAAAAAAATAAAAATATAAAGTACCTCAAATTTTCTTCAAGGTTTTGAGAGAATAACTTAAGTTTTTGTTTTTGACAAGAAAAAATGAATGAGGAGCCATGTATTTATAGGTAAAAATGGTTGGTGAAAAGAAAAAAATTAAATAAAATAAAGGTGCCAATTTTGACAAAAAAAGAAAACATGTTAAAAATGTTTTTAATAAGTTTTATCTTTGAAAATATTTAGTCAAAATTCATGGGCTCATTATTTAATTTATAAAAAAAATCTCTTTTTTTTATAAGCTAAATATATATATAATGATTAAAATAACTTATCATTTAATTAATAATTATGTTACATATAGTTTTAAATATAATACGCATTAATATTAATATTAACTAGAGTTATTTTATATAATTAGTGTAAACTTAAGTTAACAAAACGTGTTGACTAAAAATATATATTTGATCAATGTCGAATTTAATTATATATTACATATGGATAACAACCCTAGGGGCAAATTAGTCAATTCAAGTATGGAAATGTGAGGGTTGTTATAATTGCATACACGTGTCTATCACGAGCTTTACATTATACCCAATAATGGCCTTTATAACAGCCTTATTCAGGATAGCGTTTAACCATATCAAATTACAATGTTCCACACATCAAAACTGGCGTGCATCTCAAGTCCAAGGACATAAAGACATAATCACTAAAAGATTCACTACTGACAATGATCCATGTAGTGACATCTCGGGTGGGTCATTCCAACATTCATCATCAATGAATACATATGAATTTTGGTCTCTACAAGTTAACTATTTATCATCAATAAATATAACCAAAACTTCATATTAATCTTAATTCATGTTATTCCCATAACATGATTGATTATGGAGATTTTGAATAATCGACAATTACTCATGGATTAAACATGCTAATATAGAACACAGTGATATATATGAAAACGATCATACCATCAATATATCAATTCATTATGATAAAACTGTTTAATGTTCTAAAAATATCCAAATACTAAATTACAAATTAAAAATATCAGCAGCATAACGAAGTCCAATACTACTAGCATGATCATCATGCTTGTTGTGTGTCATGGGCTTCGTGAACGGGTCAGCCACATTATCATCTGTATGAACCTTAAGAATACTAATATCATTCCTCTCAACGACTTCTTGAATGTAGTCAAACTTTCGAAGAATGTGTCTGCTACCTTTACGTACACGTGATTCTTTCGCAAGTATAATAGCACTTGAATTATCACAGTACATTTCCATAGGGGATTCAATGCTGGGAACTACTCCGAGTTCAGCAATAAACTTCCTAATCCAGACAGCTTCTTGAGCAGTTTCTGAGGCAGCAATGTATTCTGCTTCCATTGTAGACTGTGCAACTGTGCTCTGCTTTGAGCTTCTCCAATCAACTGCCCCGCCATTCATGACAAAGACATATCCTGACTGGGATCGAGAATCATCTTGATCAGTTTGGAAACTAGCATCTGTATAACATATAATACTCAACTCTTCTTCCAAACCACCGTAAACCAAGAACATATCTTTAGTTCTCCGCAAATATTTAAGAATGCTCTTAACAGCAATCCAATGTTCTTCACCTGGATTCTGTTGATAACGACTCGTTAAACTCAAAGCTAACGAGACATCAGGTCTAGTACATAACATGGCATACATAATGATCCTATAGCCGAAGCATACGGAACACATTTCATTCATCTTATCTCATCAGGTGTGATAGGACTTTGAGACTTGCTCAAGGTTATGCCCTTTTGCATGGGCAATGCTCCGCGCTTGGAGTTTTGCATGTTAAATATTCGCAAGATTTTGTCAATGTATGTACTTTGGCTCAAACCAATAAGCCTTTTGGATCTATTTCTATAGATTCTGATTTCAAGAATATACTTAGCTTCTCCAAAATCTTTCATGGCAAAACATTTTACAAGCCAAGATTTGACATCTTGCAAAGTTGGAATGTCATTTCCAATAAGTAGTATGTCATCAACATACAAGATCAAGAAGACAACTTTTCTCCCACTAGCTCTAATGTAAACACAGGGCTCATCTTGGTTTTGAAAAAAACTAAACTCTTTGATTTTCTGATCAAACTTAAGATTCCAGCTCCTGGATGCTTGCTTTAATCCATAAATGGATTTTAGAAGCTTGCATACTTTAGTAGGATGCTTAGGATTCACAAACCCTTCCGGCTGAACCATATATACGTCCTCGCTTAGGTCACCATTTAAGAAAGCGGTTTTGACATCCATTTGCTATATTTCATAATCATGAAAAGCAGCTATGACAATAAGTATCCTAATTGATTTAATGCTCGCGACTGGTGAAAAAGTTTCCTCATAATCAATTCCTTGAGTTTGAGTATAACCTTTTGCCACCAATCAAGCCTTAAAAGTGTTTACATTATCGTCCATGTCAGCCTTCTTCTTGAAGACCCATTTACTGCCACTGTCTTGCAATTGGGTGGAAGATCAATCAAGTCCCATACTTGATTATCTTTCATGGACTGCATCTTTGCCTTCATAGCATCTCCCCATTTGTCAGATTGTGAATCTGACATGGCTTCACCATAGCTAGAGGGTTCATCATAATCCCCTAGATGAGGTTCATCTGAATTAATCAGAAGATTGATGAGGAGTTCTACTAGATCTACGGATTACAGGTGCAACACGTTCTGGCTCACCAACAATGTGTTCAGCTTCAACGTGCGGTCGGCTAGTGCCTTCAGAAGGTATGTTACTTTGTGATTCTTAAATTTCTTTAAGATCTACTTTACTCCCACTGACTTCTTGTAAGCAAAGATCTAATTCAAAGAATTCGGCAAACCGAGCAGTAAACACTTTGTTTTCAGCTTGGTAGTAAAAATAGTAACCCATTGTTTCCTTTGGGTATCCCACAAAGTGACATTTGATACCTCTGGTTCTAACTTGTTTGAAGTGTCACGTTTCACATACGCATCACAACCACAGACTTTCAAATAAGACAATTTAGGACTCTATCCATACCATAACTCATATGGTGTTTTTTCTACCTTCTTGGTTGGAACCATATTGAGTATGCGTGAAGTAGACTCTAATGTATAACCCCAAAAAGACATTGGTAGAGTAGTTAGACTCATCATAGATCGAATCATATCAAGTAAAGTTCGATTCCTCCGTTCCGACACACCATTGTGTTGTGGTGTGTAAGGTGGAGTGAACTGTGAGACAATCCCACAATTCTCCAGGTGGTCCAAAAACTCTTGACTCATATATTCCCCTCCCCGATCAGAGCGAAGGGATTTAATGGTCTTTCCAAGTTGATTCTCTACTTCATTTTGGAAGATTTTGAATGTTTCAAAAACTTCATGTTTATGTTTCAGCAAGTAAACATAACCATATCTACTATAATCATCAGTAAATGTAACGAAGTATGATTCACCATTTCTAGACATAGTTCTAAAAGGGCCACATACATCAGTATGTATTAGTCCTAAAAGATCTTTAGCTCTTTCACCTAAACCGGAGAAAGGAGTCTTTGTCATCTTTCCACATAAACATGACTCGCATACATCAAATGACTCAGAGACAGTTGATTCCAAAAGCCCATCAGATTGGAGTTTTGAAATGCGTTGTTTGTTTATATGACCAAGACGACAATGTCATAGATATGTATTATTCAAGTCTTGCTTGACTCGTTTGGCAGTACAGGTATATACAGAATTATTATTTGAAATCACACCATGCATATCAATTTCAAAAATACCATCACGTGGAATAGCATTAAAATAAAATACATTATTCTTAGAGACTGAAATACCAAAGTGCGTAAATGTAAGTTCAAAACCAACATTTTTCAAAAGAGAAACTAAAATTACATTGCTCGTAATACTAGGAGCATAATGACATTGTTCCAACAAAACAATAAGACCACTAGGTAGAGTAAGCTCATAGGTGCCAATAGCTTCGACAGCAGCTCGAGCCTCATTGCCCACTCTTAAGTCTAGTGTGTTGTTCTTCAGTCTCTTACTTCTTCTCATTCCCTGCATATTGTTACAGATGTGAGTACCACAACCAGTATCAAAAATCCAGGAATCACTAGAAAAAGTATATAACTGTATATGAAATATACCTAATTTACTGGTTTGGCCAGCTTTGTCTTTTCTCAACTCAGATAGGTAGGAAGGACAGTTCCTCCTCCAGTGGCCAACCTTTTCACAGTGGAAACATTCGGCGTCTTTCGCTGGGTTTTCTTTCTTGGGAGGTGGTGGAATCTTTTTCTTAGCAATTGACTTGCCTTTTCCTTTTTTCCAAGTTTTCGGCTTATTCTTTTTCACCTTACCATCCCTAATCATCAGGACACCTGGATTGAAAAACTTATATGGAATATCATGTTGAGCAGTTTTGAGCATCGAATGCACATCTGCCAGAGATTTCTCCTAACCTTGCATATTGTAATTCATCACAAATTGGTAATACAATTTTGGTAGTGAAACTAAAACTGTGTTCACAGCCAAGTTAGGCGGCAAGGTAGTTCCAATTTTTTCCAATCGGTCAATGTAGCTTTTCATTTTCAAGACATGAGAGCTCAATGATTGACCCTCCTCCATTTTGCATGTTTGAAAAAGCTTATAAGTTTCATATAACTCTTGACTAGCCTGTTTCTGAAACATATTTTTCAGCTCAGTCATCATATCGTATGCTGTACTATCTTCCATTTTCTTTTGGAGGGCAGAAGTCATACTAGCAAGCATGATTAAAGCTATCTTCTCTTGCTCATCAAACAACTTCTGATAAGCACTCTTTTAAGCAGCAGTAGATGTCTCAGGAGGAGCTTCGGGTAAGGGTTTTTCAATTTTGTTCAACTTCCCTTCATATTTGAGAACAATTCTCAGGTTGCGGTACCAATCGAGGAAGTTTGAACCATTGAGTTTCTCCTTCTCCAACAAAGAACGGAGGGTGTTTTGATTTACGTTTTAATTGTTTGACATCTATAAAAGAACAAGGTTCAATTTTAATATTTTCGATATAATACTTTAATAAATAATAAATTAATTACCCAAGTTTTAATATATTTAAAAACAATTAATTTACGAAAGCCTAAGATCCATATAGAGGTTCCATAACTACATCAGTTGATCATCTAGCAGTTATAGAGTCTATTGGTAGGTAGCGAGTACTAATTGCATCACAGATGCAACTCTTAGATCTTTATGGGACCTAGAAATATGTGTAGTCCAACAAACCACTATTATTTATTGGTATGTTTGTCCCATCCTTGCCTCGAACTCAGGTCTCACCGTGAATACGATTAAGTCGTCCAATTTGGAAACAGTGGAAATTCAGCCTAGTCTCACTCGTAACTGAAAATCCACCTCGTGGCTATAATTCGATTAGGTCTCACCGTAATCAAAAAATAACGAGGAGTGTTTGCAAGCTCATTGGATGGCATGACTTAAATTTGACGGGTATTTTGAAAATGTTTGTGTTAACGAATAATGCATGCACACAAGATTCACTACACTATTTGTTAAAAATCATTCTAACCAGTTTTATATATGTCGATCGTGTTTATGCGTCTAGTTTGTTATTTTATTTTATATAAAATAATAACAAATACACATTGTGTATCATTTTAAAACATTTTTAAAAGATGTCGCCCATATATATTATTTGAGTTTCAAAAAAAAATATTTAACTTTAAACTCGTTAGATTTTAACTTTTTAAAATCATCAATTTTAACCTTTGAAACTCGTTACTAGTTTTATTTGATGTTTTCATCAAAAACATTTAGCATACATTATAATCAACAATTAAATATAAATACGTAAAAATAAAACACAACCATACCATGCATCACACACACATAGCCTAGTCCAAAAATCCTATGCTTGATCCCATGAGCCGACATGGGATCAATAGGTCAAACTAAGGGTAATATCATAGCTCCCACTTAATTCAAGAATCAAGTGAAAACTTGACAAACGCCATTGTTGTAAACTTGACCTGTTCGCCATCTTTTAAGTCAAACTCCATGTTGCATCTTTATCTTTAATCTTCATCTTATTACATAAATTTAAAATTGAAAAATACAACTAATCTAGTACTTTTATAGTTTATAATAAACTTAAATAAAATACTATGAAAATTAAAAAATAAATATAATACAACTTTGGCTTCAAAATGGTCTTTCTAATAAATAATCAACATGACATAATATTGTCATAATCAACAATCACAACAATCATACATAGGTCGGGGCATTATGGGCTATGTGTGCAATCACAATTTTAATAACTACATTATTAAAACCTACATATGGCTTGTCCATGGTTACAATGCATGTGTACAACCATGGAATGAAATAAACAACAATTATTCAAGCCATAAAAAATAAATTCAAAATTTATAACAGTGATTTTTTCAGATCTTATTCGTGCGTCATGAGGTAATCAACAAAGTTGACTTTCAAAACCATAAAGGTTTTGACTGTTACCAGTTCACCACAAAGCCAAATCTAAAGAAAATCACGTGACAATTAAGATGATGTAAAAGCAGCTCTGATACCACTGATGGAAAATCGTGTGTACTTTTATTCAGATTAACGCAGCGGATAGTTAAAAATAATCTTTTATTATTTTATAAACCTTTTACAAGATTAAATATTCATATATTTAAATTTAATAAAACATGCACATGATTAACGATCCCAATGATCCAGTTACACCACTAATAATTGTCATGAATATAAAACAAAAGAGAAGTTAACGATATACCTTTCTTGAAGAAACTGATTGAAGAAGAGAAACCTACGATCAAAAATATGACCGTCTCTTAGGATGGTCCACACTACACTTCAAACGACCGTCAATGGATGCTAGTCCCAACCCAAGTAATATTAACCAACCTTTGGTTAATATTATGAAACCAAAATATGTAATATGTGTTTTTGTTCAGTTCACCAAAAGAATGAGAGAATTATTAATATTTCTTGCACCAAATATATATAGATATTTTTTTCAAAACACCCGTGAACCTTTATGAATTAACCCGTGAATCAAAATTAGACCAAATATATATCATAAAGTCGTATTTCTCAAATACTTTAGGGGTATATTATGTAACTTATAATTAATAATTTCTATCATGTCGCTTTCATGTGAATAGTAAATTAATTAATTTTAATTTACTATTTTGTTACTTGAGTAATATATATATATATATATATATATATATATATATATATATATATATATATATATATATATATATATATATATATATATATATATATATATATTATTTGACGTCTCGGTGTATATGTGTGTGACCCTGAAGGCTCAAATGAGGTTGGTCATATAGTTATATGTTGTACATTGCACATTAATCCTACAGTGTTGCATGATATTGTTAATATTTTTGAATTAATATTTCGTTACATTATTATTTATTATATTATATAATAAAATTATGAATTAGTTTTAAGTATTAGCCAACTTAACAAAATCATTTTAAGAATTCAACTTTAAATAGCCATATATTTATAACTAGTTTTCGAACCCTCACTTCGCGCCGGGAGTTCGGTTTTCAATGTATTTTAGTGCGTTTAGTTTGTAAAATTATTTCGTGGCTAACGTTGATGTCGTTGAAGCGCAACTCGATTCGAACTAAAAGGTATAACCCGTGAAAGATTTAAATGTTATTTTAAATTAACAATATAAGTGCATCTCCGCGTTTCGCTATGAAATTGTCGACTTTTAAAAATTTAACACAAAATCAACGTGTATGAAAAGTATCCCAAATATTTAGCGTTTTTTAAAAAGCGTCCGTTTTGCGTATAGTCAGTGACATTGTGTTCCTAAAATTATTTCGAGTTTAATGATGGTGTCGGAAAAATTTAACTCGTTGCGAGCGAGAAAATATGACATGTTGAATATTTGGGTGGAGTTTATTTAAGATTTTTTTATGAAACTGGTTATTTGACACTTTACCTTCCTGTTTGAGGGATCGATTTGAATTTGTGAAAAAAGTGTGGGGGGTGATGTAATGAATTTTAGTTAAAAGTTAAAGAAAAAAAAAATTAAAGGACGAAAATGACCCTAATTACTATTCATAACTTTTGTCTATTTGATAATATGGTAATTTCCCAATAAAGAACTCGGTTTTTGGACAAATTGCAACAATATTGAGCTACAATTATAATCTATAATCTATAATCTATAATATGATTATAATATCGAATCGAATGTAAATAAAACATCAAAACTAATTGAGTCGTGACGAATATATAAAACCATAAAGAAATGAGCTTGAATATGTGGCATTGAGGTGGACGATGTTTGATTATTTGACTAGCAAAGATCGAATTGAAGTTGTCATTTGCCACTTGAACTTTGATTGTTAATGAATTAAATTAAATGTTAATAATAATAGTTACGAATATATTATGCACCCCTTTTTGTCATTTTCATCGAATGTAATAACAAGACAGAGTAATTATGAATATATTATGCACCATTTCTTTTTTCATTCTTCATCATTTTGCAATATGCATCTAAACTGCCTAATTATGCGAATTTGACCCTTTGATCTCTTTCATGTCATCGTCACTCTTATCTTTGTCTTTATAAATATAGAACTATAAATTAAGTGTTAGTTTTAAAGTAGGAGATCATAATTAATTCATTATTTTAAAGAAAGTTAAGAAAAAAAAGACCTACGTGAACGGTTATTTTATGAGTATTAATATTCATGCTAACGACAGTCCTAAGGGTTGTCTTTAACATGCTTTAAAATGTTGTAAATTTTGATAACCTCCTTTATAAAAATGACTAATAACCGCCATGTACAATTACTTAATACATGTTAACGACAACCCTTAGGGCTGTCGTTAGCATTTTCCTATTCTTATATATTATAAAATTTGTGTATTTTTTTTTGGGAAAAAATGAAAATTTTATTTTGAATATAGAACTTTCACCAAAGGTGAAAGAACCTATTTAAAAAAAAAAAAAAAAAAAAAAAAAAAAAAAAAAACAAGATTACAATAACCAACAAGGATTCCGCCTCGCCCAAAGAAAACATAAACACAAACAAAAGCTATCTTGAGGCGAGCCGAACCCGATCAAAAAACAACACTCACAAGCATAAACCTAAAAACAACCATGTACCCAACACGATATCAAAAGATAGAACAAAATGCACAACCATAAACAACAAAGAAATACCCTTAAGCAAATTTAACGGCTCGCACAACAATAAAATTTGATAATTTTAACAACATATATAATAAATACTTGTATTCTACACATATAAAATGTATAATTGTAATGAAATTCTCAAATTTAATGAGAGATATATCACTGTAATTATTAATTATGATAAATTTATCACAAATCTTTGTTATTGTCAACCAAGTAGCGTTTTAGGCCCTTGTGAATCCGTAAATCTAATGAGCAGGTAGGTAAGAAATAAGATATTGGTATATTTAAGGATTAAGGATATAATTGATACTTGTTTACTTGTGTCCAACGTTGCAAAATTCGCTATTCGGGGATTAATCGGTCGGGACTTTGAAAGGATTAATCGATAATTCGGGAATTAATCGGAGATTAATCGGATTGTACTGTATACTGATATGGCAGAAACGGACGGTTTTTATTCGCGCGGTGTCGTCAGGCCGCGGCTCGCCAGGATCAGTCACTCGTGGGAGGAAGGTACTGTTTTAAATTTATATTTAGCGGAGCCTAAATCTTACTACTCCTTATAAGTAACGGAAGTATGACCTAGAATCGTATTTTTGAGATATCAGTAGAATCGAACCTATATTTAAGCCTAAGATAGTTAGGGAGTAGTGAATATTTATTTTTGGATTTTCTAATTTTTAAGACAGATAAAGTAAATGCGATAAAATTCGTAATTCAGATAAGGTCAAAGTGAGTGCATACTATGACTTCATCAGTTATTCTGCCGAGATTATGGAATGCTGGCACATGAATAGGCAGGGGCCCTGTATTCATTACACTGGTCCTAAACGCCCCTGTCATAAGACATGTCACTGGGTACTGCGTTAGGCTTGAAGATTCTGAATAGACAGCAACGTCCCTTACCCCCGACGCCCGTGCAGTTTTACTACAGGCATACATGTTCAGACGGATCATCCATTTGAGCGACTCGGTTGGGTGACGTATTAACATTCCAAAATGGTCTAAACTTTCTTAAGCATAATAGAATACATGGTTTACCATATCCGAGAGACGTGATGCGTTTCAATGCTTTTGTTAATGATAAGTAAAAGGTAGTTAGGCCCTTAAAAAGAGTTCAACCATAAAGAACACCATGGCGCAGTCAAGCTGACTTCCATGAACACGTTCGGTTATCCTAACGGTCCAATCCTTTTTGTGTCTAAACAAACAGTTCCTTAATTAACTAAGAATCCCTCAAGCGGGGTGCAATGCTTGAGACCGCGTTATGGTGCAGTGTACTGGTCAACAATAACCGGGTTCCATGGCCTTACTTAGCAGAGGTACAGCTTACAACAACCGTTGTGCTTCAACGTGCACGTACAAAGTTTATATGCTTGGTGACTACACTAGCATGGTCTAGGACCGACAATGTACTAAGGGTCTAGTCAGATGTTTCACTACGAAAGAGTCCTCAGTCGGAATCCAAAGCTCGATAGACTTACTACAATCGGTGTGCCTCGGTCGATCTTACGTTGTATCCGATAGACTTCTTTTACCAAGGGGTGACACAGATAGTGTACTCTGAATTGGGGTTCACGACTTCCCAATAACAGAGCCTATAACTACGTTCTATTAGTTGAAAAAGCGATTGAGTTTAAAGCATAATCGGAAAGCATTTCAACAGCATACACAGACTATAATATTATTTCTGCATTATAACTGCTTACATCATAGCATACACTAAAGATAACTGCTCGCTAATCATGGCAACAATATCATAAAACATTATATGAGATAAAGGATAGAAGTACCAGTAGATTAAATGAGTTCCGAATACAAAAGTGACAACTTCAAGACTCCAGACCGCTCCTAATACAATCTTCAGCGTTCTTCTCCAGGTACTAGGTTTCCCGCACGGAGTCGAAGGCCTTGAGAGTATGACTAATATTGTACAAGGGAGAGAAAGAAGTGAATTGAAGTGTGTGTTGGAATGAATGACAAAGACCCTTTAAATAGACTAGGATTTTGCCAAAATACGGCTGGCAGGCCGTATGGCAGGCCGTATGGTGGCCCGTATTTGGCAGCCCGTTTGACTGGCAGCCCGTTTCTTGGGGGCATTTGCTGGGTCGTTTGGCAGGCCGTACTCCATACTGGCAGGCCGTATGGCAGGCCGTTTTTGGTGCTGGTCAGCCTTGATTTCCTGGATCGTAACTTGATTTCTTGTCTTTCACCGTATTTGCTCTAGAATCTTCGTTTTAGCTCCGATTCTCTTGATTCTTTTTGCACTGCCTTCGTAATTACTTGTTCTTCAATTCTAACTGACGAAGTGGGTATTTTGCCGACAAAGTTCGAATCTTTCTTATTTTTGGGCCTTAATACCGGGGTGAAAACGTGACTTTTTAGCCGATATCAAATATCCCACACTTAGACTTTGCTTGTCCTCAAGCAAATTCTCATTCTTAAGAATCTTTTCGGTGTTTCTTTTC
Organism: Rutidosis leptorrhynchoides; assembly: GCF_046630445.1. NCBI lineage: Eukaryota > Viridiplantae > Streptophyta > Magnoliopsida > Asterales > Asteraceae > Rutidosis > Rutidosis leptorrhynchoides. The sequence continues at coordinate 620,192,379 of NC_092336.1, read as the reverse complement.
TAATAGTCTAAGCGGTTTGCTTTTATTATAAGAGCAAAAAGATAAGGTGAGTTATCTATATTAGGTTTGAAATTATCTCTGCAAGCATGCGAGGATGTTACATGACATAGGTTAGCTTTCACGGGTCACTCAAATCACTCAAGTGTTTAGGGTTCCCTATAGATCTAAGAAATGAATACACTCATAGCCAGTCATGCTGCACCCATCATCATAGGCTTGATAAAGACTCAAATCCTTGCTGCTAATGCGAGAGCGGTAGTAATCTCAGCTTTATAGGTCATTTGTCAATGATGGGAAAGGAATTTTGGAGTGGTAGTGAAGTTGTTTTTGAGGGGTGAGATAAAAGGGTAATGCAGTCTTTATACAGACTTTTATTCAGATAGATAGGAGTGCTGAAGTATTTTGAGAAGCACTTTGGAACTTTCTTCATTTAATAATTATTTTCCGTCGAGTTCTCTTCGGCGTTTCTCTTATATAGTTCTGCTCCTTTTTTCAGAACTTGAAAATCATTTTTTTTTGGAGACTTCATCTCGAGAAACTTTTTGCCGGTAAATTTTTTTCAAGACCTTTGCCATGATACTTGAGAGGTTTATAACATCGAGTTTTCGGAAGGAATCTCATTTTCTAGATTTTTCAAGAAATAGTGATGTGGATGTGGTGGTGGAGTAGAAGTAGTGGAGGTGCGGAAGGTTTATGTTTGACAAATGGCTAGCTATTTTGATTACAACTAAATCACGTTTCGCTGCTTGGAGATGTAGATCTAAAGCAAGTTCTGATTCTGAGCACAGACATCGGCACTCTCAACGGAAAATAGTGAAGCATTAAAGATGAATGCTGGTCTTATTTGGGGTGCCTCACCATAATCAATTTAGGTCGATAATGCCTTAGTCATGCAATGTTCTATTAGAGATTTCAATCTAACAAGATTTCCACCTTACTTAAGCCTTATTTTTATTGACAAACGTTTCAGGTTTTCAAAAATACTCTTTCGAAAAGGGTTTCTTTTGCAAAAAATTTTAAAATTTGGCTTAAGGACTTGGAATCATCGTAATGGGTTATTATAATACAGCATAAAAAGATACCAACATCCCACACTTAGACGAACATTGTCCTCAATATTCCTAGTGTATCCCACACTTGGAGATTTGGGAGTATTTGTCTAGTGCTTTTATTGGGTGTTATCCCACACTTAGTGATAAGCTAGGATGTGGCATAGTTTGAATCTTGAGCTAGTAGTGAAAAGAAAGAAATACCCATAGCAGATGCGGCTGGTTTCCAATCCTTGCGTCTTTATCGGCTCATTTGTCATTCTTTATTCTTCTACTCTACTTTATTGCACGGGTTGCCTCCCTAAAAGCTCTTTTGTTTAAGGTCGTGGCTCGACCGTAGTGATGCTTCAAAAAGCAAGCATTCCTCGCTGATGGTTGTGATCTTGGTCTTCTCGAGGGAATGTGAGTCTTGGTGGATAAATCCTGAGAAAGTGTCGGACCAATAGTGGTAACAGATCCGGTACTTCTCTTGAAGATCTTCTGAAAGATAAGTAGTGCGCAGTTTCGGCTCTTGATAAGTCTTGAAGTCTGATGAGAATATGATCCACAGCTCTGCTGGTTGACCCATGAATGTCAATCATAGAAGCAGTGCTGGTGTTGATGATTTCTCTGATGGGATGCTCATTTCGAAGGTCTTCAAACAATGTCAGAAACTGTATCTTTAGAATTTCGAAGTCTTCGGAACGGTGATCTCCACAGTAAGAGTCTGTTGCTTTGCACATATTAGTTAAGAGATGAAGCTGGAAAGAAGTGAACAGCAATCCTGATCCGAGTATTAGGTTCACCGTCTTTGAGTATATCTCTCGACATCCAGCTTTAAATGTGAAACTAGGATCTGTGGATTCGTGAAAGATACGTGATAGCTGCTTTGTAACATAGGTGGCAATGTTGACTCGATTTGGTTCAAGATGAGAGAACGGATTGGTTCGCCTTGCTTCCTCCATAACAGCATCTCGTAACTCTTTGATAATCAGATCAGCGTGGTGATCAATTGTTCTTAAATCACTAGTCTGTGTGGTATGCTTTCGAAATTATCTCTATCCAAAAGAGTGAAAAAGCTGTGAATATCCTCGATCATTTGCAAATCAGAGTGATAAGTCGGGTGTCCGGTGGAAAGATCCATATGCTTCCGGATAAGAGTCAGTAGTGCTCGTTGGTTTTGTGAGAACGGAAGTGCAGATCCGGCTAAGGCATTATAAACCCTAGAGTAAATGATCTTCTGATCTCGACAGAATCCTGTCTCAAAGGTAGTGTGAACCACTGAATTGTGCTCTCATTGCCTTTCTTTGTGATAGATATGATCGTGAAGAGAGTTGATAAAGTCTTGAATGCGTTCTTCTAGGATTTCAACATCATTGTCTTCTCTTCGGAGATAGAGGTGGTGTTCTTCTCTGATAGCCATAATTCGTTCTGTTAAGCGTAGTGAAAAATCAATGGTTGATTTTCGGATGGCTTCGATAATGTATTCAAATTCATCGGTATCATTGATGAAGGTGATCATGTCTGCATGTGTGGATATAACCGGAATTCGATCTGAGGAAGAGTCCGGCTCCCCTTGACCTAGTTCGGTTGGAGAGTGCGAGTTATTCAGAATGTCTTCATGTTGCTCTTCCTCGTCATCAACTGTATCTTGTTCCTCTGAGGATGCGTCTGATGAATGGGTTTCTTCAGTATTCTGATTCTCCACTTTGATACTTGCAGGATCAATTTCTATGTCCTTAACCTCAGCCTTATCGGTCTTCTTCTTGAAACGAATGATTAAACTGTGATCTGTCGTCTCAAGCCTCATTATTTCTTCATGACTCTCAGTGCTTGGATCGGGTATTGTCGCAGTTTCTTTTACGTCTTCCTTTTTCTCTTCCTCTTCAGATTCCTCCTTTTCCTCTATTTCTTCGCTGGGATCCTCTTCTTCCATTTCTGGGTCGTCTACAGACTGTGATTCAGCACCCATCTTGACATCATCGGCTGGTGGTGAAGACTCGTCATCGGAAGTGATCCGTCTGGTGGAAATAGCAAACATCTCTGCATGTCCAGAAAGATCGATTGGTCGGTCAATTTTGAAGGTAATGCTCTCCCCATGTGATCGTAAGATCAAGGTTTGATTGTACACATCAATGACAGTCCTAGCCGTATTCATGAAAGGTCTTCCTAACACTATTGGTGTGTATAGGTCTTCCTTAATATCCATCACTACGAAATCTGTAGGATACAAGAATTTGTCGACTTTCACCAAGACGTTCTCAACTATGCCCTTAGGATATCGAATTGTATGATCGGAAAGTTGGATTGTCATTTTGGTTGGTGATAAGTCTCCTAACTCTAATCTCTTGTAGAGAGAGTAGGGTATTAGGTTGATACTTGCTCCTAAATCTGCTAGCACATGAATGGTTCCAGATTGGTAGATTGAACACGGGAAAACGAATCGGCCCGTATCCCCTAGCTTTGGTGGTAGAGAGTTTCTGAGTAATGCAGAGCATTCTTCACTCAGTGGAATTTTGTTAGAGTCTGGTATCCTCTCCTTTGTAGAAAGAAGCCTTCAGATGTATCTCTTCTGGTTGGGAACTTTGGACATAGTGTCCATGAATCTTCCATCAAGTTTGAAGGAATCGAGCTTGGATGGTTCTTCTTGTAGCCTTCCAGGATAAGGTATGCGAACTGGAGTTTCAGGAGTCAGCTTCTGAGTATATGTCGATTTGTTCTTGAGCCTAGTTGACCTTCTCCGCGGTTCTTCCTCTGGGATTACGGAATCCATTTGCTTTGTTTCTTCTATGTGGGGATTTTGGATAGTATTACTTGGCAATCTTCCCTGCGGTCGGGTTTCAAGGCGTTGTGATAACTGTCCGAGCTGCGTTTCCAAACTTTTGAGCAGAGCCAATTGATTTCTCATTAATATCTCCGTCTGATCTTGTCTGGTTGCAGTTCTCTGGTTTAACTATTGTTGCCCTTGAATGAACTGAGTTAACTGATCATCAGCTCCGAGAGTGGGGTTAGTTGCTTTTGTAATCTGGGTGGTAGGGGAATTTTCCTCAACTGGGGGATCAGTGAGTGGAAGTGGTTGATCGTAGGTCAATTGAGATTGTTGGGCTGGATAAGGTGGATAGCGATAGCGAAAAGGTTGATTGCTTCGCTGAAATTGATTAACCCTAGGTGGTTGATGAATTCGGGATTTGGTGGACGAGCTGGTTGATTGCTTCGCTACGTTAAATACGGATATGCAGGCCGAAAACCCGCCGCATCTCGCGGGCTGATCGGGACTAGTTAATCGAATTTGAATTCACTTTTATTCCGGTTAAAATCCAAAACCAAAACCATAGTTTAACAAAAATTAATCATAAATCTAAATATATTTTTTTTTTTTTGAGTTTGAAATCTATTCGTGATCTATATATATTAATAATAATTCAATCATTTTCAACTTAACGAATTCAATATATTATTCCAGTTTTCAATTTATCTTTTTAATAAGTAAATCACAACCAGATTTCTAGTTAGGACTTACTGAGGGATCAATTTTCTCACCCTCATTTCCAGAGAGAGAATCATGCTGCACAGAAGGGGAGATCGATATGAGATTTCAACTACATTGCATTGCTAGAATGTAGGGATAAGTTCGACGACTCACCAGCAGTGTGAAATTTTCTTTCTCAAGGAGTGCTTCCCAAAGCACGATCGAAGAGAGTAAAGAAAAAAAAGTCTTTTTCCTTTTTGATTATACTTTTCAGAACTTGGATTAAATATAGAAACACTGAAAATCAAAATTAGATTTAAATCAAATTCAGTTTATCAAAAAAAAAAAGGATCTATCAAATCGTAACAACAAGAATGATTGTTGTTGGACTAAAATTCGTTCCTGGAAAACATCTTCTCGAATGATGAATCTCAAGAACGTCGCAAGAAAGGAGCAATCGAGTAGGGGTGATATTTGTTCCAGATGCACCTCATGTGCAGAAGTAGAGAGATTAAGTCGGAGTAACTGCAATTCGAAGAGTAATTCGACATCCAATGACCCGAGTGACTCATCTTTCTCGGTTAATAGTACTGGATTGCACGATTTTGGCTGTAGGCTAGGCTTGAGATGGAAAGACAAACCTGTCATGTAAGTTCCTGTCACAGTTCCTCTCTCGTCTATTAATTGTTCTTATGAAGGTCCTTTCTTTAAACATTAGAGGTTTCGGGGATGGCAAAGTAAATAAATTCGGGTGGGTTAAAAAGCTATGTCGGGTGGAGAAGCCAGATGTTCTGTTATTGCAGGAAACTAAACTCGACTTAATTGATTTCAAATGGGTTTACGCTCTTTGGGGTAACTGCAATTGTAACTTCATTCAAAAAGCAAAGGTTGGGAAATCGGGGGGTCAATTAATCAAATGGTTTAGTTGCTAATGATGCTTTTGTGTCTGACTTTTTCATTGGTGTGCGGGGAGTTTGGAAAAATTCTTGTCTGCCATACAACATAATAAACATATATGGGCCACACAATGATGCGAACAAGCAAAAATGTTTTAACAGCTTTTCATGTCTGTTGAGTAATGTTGATGAACCGTGGGTTATAGGAGTCGATTTTAATGAAGTTCGAGACAAAAAGGGTAGATTTAACTGTAATTTTATCGAATACATAGCTAGGTGGTTCAACGAGTTTATAGATAACTGCAAATTAATTGATCTTCCTCTTGGGGGAAGAAAGTTTACTCGTATTAGTGACGATGGAACCAAGTTTAGCAAAATTGATCGTTTTATGATAAATGAAAAGTTCCTGGCTAGTTGGGAGTTCCTATCAGTTGTTGCATTGGATCGTTATCACTCCGATCATTGTCCAATTGTTATCAAGGATGATGATAAAAACTTTGGCCCTAAGCCGGTAAAGGTTTTCGAGGAGTGGTTGGAGATGGACGGGGCTGAAAATATTATTCGAGATAAATGGGCAGAAGATGTGGGTGGTGGTACTAGAAATGATTGTATTCTTAGAAACAAGTTAAAGAGTGTGAAGTTTGCCCTAAAAGAAGCAAGTGCAATGAATTTTGGGGGTCTAGACGAAGAGATCGGCTTCTTTAAAAAGCTTACTCATAACCTGGAGTTAAAAGCGGAATCCAACACACTTAATGAGGCTGAGATGGAATTATGGAGGAATGCAAGGAAAGTGATAGTGCTCCAAATGAACATATATTTAGTCGCAATATCATCCCAATATGTAAAATTTTCAGTTGCAATTGTTCTATTTTCAAGTAATATTCGTTTAAATAAATAAGTGCGAAGACAAAAGGCGAAAACGAAGAATTGAAGAAAAAGTGCCACTAAAGCTGAAAAAGTGTCTGCGCGTACGAAAAGACGTTCGAAAATCCGGAACCGGTACCCGAGCCAACTATCAACGCCCAACTCAACGGACCAAAAATTACAAGTCTACTATGCACAAGAATATAATATAATATATATAATTATATAAATTATATATATATTATATATATTTATATATCATGTCGACAAGCTAGTGTCCAATGCAATGTGAGCTGGATTTCTATGCCATGCGATCGCATGGAAATAACAAAGGGGAGCCATGCGATCGCATGGCCCCAAAAGTTTGGTCACATCTATAAAAGGCAACGAATTCGGCCAGTTTTAAAGCACCATCAATCTATCTCTCTGTCTATAATATATAATAAATATATATATATATATATATATATATATATATATATATATATATATATATATAGTATAGGTTAGTTTTATATTAGATTAGTTTGGGTTATGTAAAGGTTAATTTACGGGTTCTAAAGTCGAAATTCTGTCCGTGTAACACTACGCGATAAATAATCAATGTAAGTTATGTTCTCCTTTTTAAATTAATGTCTCGTAACTAAGTTATTATTATGCTTATTTAAATCGAAGTAATCGTGATGTTGGGCTAAAAATTAAAGATGGGGTAATTGGGCTTTGTACCATAATTGGGGTTTGGATAAAAGAACGACACTTGTGGAAATTAGACTATGGGCTATTAATGGGCTTTATATTAAATTAATGTTACCTCGTTAAATTAATATAAAGGTTACAATTTGACGTATCTATATATAACCACATACGCTTAATCGAATACGATGGGCGGGATATTTATAAATACAAATTATCATTCATTTGACCGGACACGGGGATGGATTAATAGTCACTGGACTCATTAAAACAAGGGTGGATTACATTCAAGGGTAATTGGTGTAATTGTTAACAAAGTATTAAAACCTTGGATTACACACAGTCGATAACCTGGTGTATTCATTAAACAAAGTATTAAGACCTTGTTACAGTTCGAATCCCCAATTAGTTGGAATATTTGACTTCGGGTATAAGGTTAAATTTGCCAAGCATTTTATAATTATTACCGATGAACTATTATGGGCAAAACCCAAATAGGTTTCAAATACATTCAGGACAAAGGACAATTAACCCAGGATATTAAATTAAAATCAAAACGTCAAACATCATGGTTACGGAAGTTTAAATAAGCATAATTATTTTATTTTATATTTCATCACACTTAAATTATCGTCATTTATATTTTTCATTAGGTTTTAATTGTGACTTAAAATATAAAATCGACAAACCGGTCATTAAACGGTAAACCCCCTTTTATATTACTATAATATATATAAATATATATTTTGTACAAATATAGTTGTTTAAAAATATAGTGTAAAATAAGTCGTCTCCCTGTGGAACGAACCGGACTTACTAAAAACTATACTACTCTACGATTAGGTACACTGCCTATAGTGTTGTAGCAAGATTTAGGTATATCCCATCTATATAAATAAATAAAACTTGTGTAAAATTGTATCGTATCTAATAGTATTTTCTTGTAAATATTAATAGTATTTTATACCCCTTCGCGCACACATCAGAAAGAATGGATGCATAAGGATAAGATTAAAGCAAACATGTTAAAACAAAAGGCTAGGATTAGATGGATTCTTGGTGGTGATGAGAATACTAAGTTCTTTCACTCGGTGATCAAAAGAAACTTCAACAAATGCAACTTAAGGGGGTTAAGCATTGATGGTGTATGGAATGAAAATCTGGTTGACATCAAAGAAGCGACATACAACCACTTTAAAAGCATTTTTGAAGAAAAAAAAGATTCTAGACCGAGTCTAGAAGATCTTATGTACCCGTCATTACATGAAGTCGAAAGTCTGGAAGAGGCAGTAAGTGAATCGGAAATCATTAAGGCAATTCAAGATTGTGGCGGATCAAAAGCCCCCGGGCCGGATGGGTTTAGTCTTCGTTTCTTTAAGAAATTTTGGGACATCGTTCGGGTTGAAGTTATTGAGGCTATTTCTTGGTTTTGGGAACACGGTGAATTCTCACATGGGTGTAATGCATCATTTGTTACTTTAGTACCCAAAAAGAATGATCCTATCGGTCTTGGCGATTATCGTCCGATTAGTTTAATTGGGAGTTACTACAAAATCATTGCTAAGATCCTATCTAATAGACTTAGGAAAGTTATTCCTTGGCTTATTGCGTCGGAACAAATTGCCTTCTTAAAGCATAGGAATATTCTGGATGAGGTTCTTATAGCAAATGAATCGTTGGAATTTATGAAAAGCAATCGTGTTAAAGGATTAATTTTTAAGGCAGACTTTGAAAAGGCTTTTGATAGCTTGAATTGGGATTTTCTCATGGAGGTTATGTATTGCATGGGTTTCAGTTCCAAGTGGCGCAAATGGATTATGGCTTGCCTTAAATCGACATCTATATCCATTTTGATCAATGGGTCACCTACCCGTGAGTTCACTATCAGTAGAGGGGTGAGGCAAAGTGACCCTTTATCACCGTTTCTCTTCATCCTAGCCGCGGAGGGGTTGAACATCCTCACGAAGGCTGTGGTTGATAGAAATTTAATTAAAGGGGTGCGAATTGGGGGCGACAATGTGTTAATCTCGCATCTCCAGTATGCGGATAATACCATGTTCTTTGGTGATTGGTCAATGGTAAATGCCCGGAACTTAATCAACATCCTTAAATGCTTTGAATTATCGTCTGGGCTTAAAGTGAACTTTCAAAAAAGTTATCTTTATGGTGTTGGTGTTTGCCATGATGAGGTGGAATTGTTAGTAAGAAGGATGGGATGCCAAGCGGGTAAACTACCCTTCATCTATCTTGGATTGCCAATGGGGGCAAAGATGAATACAGTGAGTGATTGGGGTCCGGTTATCGATAAATTCAATACAAGACTCTCGGATTGGAAAATGCATACGTTGTCTTTTGGTGGAAGATTGAATCTCATCAAATCGGTGATCAATAGTCTCCCGTTGTATTATTTCTCGCTTTTCTGTGTCCCGCCTTGTGTGCTTAATCTTCTTGAGAAAGTGAAACGTTCATTTTTTTTTTGGGTGGGGACTCTTCGGGTTCAAAAATCTCGTGGGTTAGATGGGAAAATACGATTACAACCTATGGGGCGGGGGGGTCTCAATATTGGTTATCTTAAAAGTAAATATCTAGCCTTACTAGGCAAATGGTGGTGGAGGTTTAATACCGAAACCACATGCCTTTGGGCTAGAATTATTCGAAGCATTTATGGAATTGACGGTGGCCGTCGGTCGGTTAATGGGCTTGCTCATATCTCGACCGTTGGTATTTGGAATAACATTTTGCGTGCAGGTCTTCAGATAGATGACTTACATATTCCTTTTAGGTTCTCGTTCAAAAAAAGCAATCGGTGATGGGAGTTCTACCTTCTTTTGGCGGGAGCATTGGTGTGGTTCAGACGCGTTTTGTAACATGTTCCCAAGAATTTTCAGACTTGAAGTTCAAAAAGATGCTGCTGTTAAGGATAGAATTGCATTCCCTGCAGGTGCTCCTCAGCTAGTGTTTTCGTGGAATTGGGTCAGACCACCCATGGGCCGTACGCTGACCGAGTTGCTGAAATTGGAGGAGCTGCTGTCGACTGTAAGATTAGGCTCAGATCCACCAGACTCTTGGCCATGGGAATTGGATTCGAAAGGGGTCTTCACTGTAAAAAAACTTTCATCCCTCATCGATGACCAACTTCTAAACAATGCAGGTTCGGGTTTAAATGTGCAGGAAACTCTAAGGTGCAATCTGGTACCCAAAAAAGTCGAGGTGTTCGTGTGGAGAGTGGCCAAAAAAAGGATTCCCGTTCGTGTTGAACTAGACAAAAAAGGAATTGATTTGCATAATGTTTGATGCCCCATCCGTGACAACGACATCGAATCGGTGGAACATTTTCTATCATCTTGTAGCTATTCCTCGGATGTTTGGGCTCGTGTTTTTAAATGGTGGAACGTTGGTAACCTCTCTACTGCCAAAATGTCCGATTTGCTTTAAGGAAAGTTATAGCATTCCACATCATCCTTAGGATCAAAAATATGGAAATGTGTCATTTGGGTGTCTGTTTACTTACTTTGGAAGAACCGAAACACGATGGCTTTTCAAAATAAGGTTGCGTGTGTTCCGGTCACTTTCAATGAAATTCAAGTGAAGTCTTTTGAATGGATCTCGCAAAAGGTTATCAGAAAAAGTTAGAGTGGCTAGAGTGGTTAACAAATCTGGATGTTTATCTCAATTTAGCTTAGTTTTAAGGGGTTGCTTACTCTGCTACCCCGTTCGTGTATGTCTGTAATCTAGTGTAACTGGGTCTCCCCTATCCAAGCAAAAGGGGCATATTCGGCTTCGATCATTCACCCATATAATGTAGTTTCAATTACTTGTGTCTATTTCGTAAAACATTTATAAAACTGCATGTATTCTCATCCCAAAATATTATATTTTAAAAGTGGGACTATAACTCACTTTCACAGATTTTTACTTCGTCGGGAAGTAAGACTTGGCCACTGGTCGATTCACGAACCTATAACAAATATGTACATATATATCAAAGTATGTTCAAAATATATTTACAACATTTTTATTACGTTTTAATGATTTGAGTTTATTAAGTCAGCTGTCCTCGTTAGTAACCTACAACTAGTTGTCCACAGTTAGATGTACAAAAATAAATCGATATATATTATTTTGAATCAATCCATGACCCAGTGTATACACGTCTCAGGCTAGATCACAACTCAAAGTATATATATTTTTGAAATCAACCTCAACCCTGTATAGCTAACTCAAACATTACTGCATATAGAGTGTCTATGGTTGTTCCAAATAATATATATACATGGATCGATATGATATGTCAAAACATTTGTATAAGTGTCTATGGTATCCCAAGATTACATAATGAAAGGACCCGTTTATATACATTATAAACGATTCACAATAGTTGATTACATCGCGAGGTATTTGACCTCTATATGATACATTTTACAAACATTGCATTCGTTTTTAAAAGACAAACTTTCTTTACAACGAAAATTGATGGTATGCACACCATTTCATAATATATCCAACTATAATTGACTTAATAATAATCTTGATGAACTCAATGACTCGAATGCAACGTCTTTCAAAATATGCCATGAATGACTCCAAGTAATATCCTTAAAATGAGCTAATGCACAGCGGAAGATTTCTTTAATACCTGAGAATAAACATGCTTTAAAGTGTCAACAAAAAGGTTGGTGAGTTCATAGGTTTATCATAACAATCATTTCAATATATTAATAGACCACAAGATTTCCTTTTATAAATATATGCACACTCACAAGTGTATAAAAGTATTCTATAAGTTGTAGGCACCCGATAACAAGCCTTAACATTCATGTTTTACCCTCTGAAGTACACCAGATCAGGTGTGTTTAAAATAATCTCGAAGTACTAAAGCATCCCATAGTCAGGATGGGGTTTGTCAGGCCCAATAGATCTATCTTTAGGATTCGCGCCTACCGTACATAGACAAGTAGTTTAATGTTATCAAGCTAAGGGTATATTTCTGGTTTAAACCCACGTAGAATTAGTTTTAGTACTTGTGCCTATTTCGTAAAACATTTATAAAAACAGCGCATGTATTCTCAGTCCCAAAAATATATATAAAAGGGAGCAAATGAAACTCACTTTTGCCTTGAAGGTATTTAATTCGACTTGGTCTCCGATAGATATCACGAACCTAACCATATATATAATATATCAACATATTTTCTTTTTAAGTAATCGTTACATATATATATATATATATATATACTTTTAATACTTTTAATATTTTCTTAGTCCGTAGTTAGCAGCCCGATGTTAGTGGTCCACAATTAGTTGCTTAAATAAAATAAATAAAGACCCCATCGTATTCGTATTGATCAGAATTAATCTCGACCCATGGTACCATGTTGTCAAATGACGTGTTGCGTACATAAAGTACCGTGTTGTCAAATGACGTGTTGCGTACAATCATGAGGTCTTATGATTAATTTTCTCGTGTTGTTTACGGGTGGTCCTGAAATATATAAAATCAAATCATAAGTAATTATATATAAAATATCATATTAATTAGAAAAGATATGATTAATTTACTTTTTCTCCAAATATTTTCGTAGCTAAACTAGCTTCGGATACCCAATCTTGTTTTAGTCGTAGTTTCTTCATTACAACTCCGTTTTTGTTGGTTCAACTTGCCACTTCCTTGGATCGAGTCAAATTTTAAGAATATGAACTGAAAATATCTTAGTTTGTATTCTAAATCATAGGTTATAGGTCAAACTTTGGTGAAACTTATGAAAGTGATCATTTTCCATCATAAAAACAACATTTAATGATCATTTTTCTAAAAATACTTACACTTTGAGTTAAACCATGAAATTTTTATGTGTTAACATATTCATAAGAAATATCATTTTTCCAGAACATGAACTTCCAATTCAAAGTTCAAGATGGTTTTTAATTATCCAACCCAAAACAGCCCCCGGTTGCACTCCGACGACGTAGATTCAGTTTTTAAGATGTTCTTTGTAAAACCAAGTTATATCTTGTTAGGTTAGCATATCATTATGATATATTACAGGTCTTGAAGTGTTTTAAAAGTCAAGTTAGAAGGATCTATTTAGTTTGCGAACAAGTTTGAAATCATTCAAACTATGTTCTTGTTGTTAAAATTTTATACCACAAAATAAGATAGCTATATGAATATGAATTGAATAAGATTATGAACAAGGTTACTACCTCAAGTTACTTGGAAAAATTTACTGCAAAAGATAAGAAATAATCTTGGAATCAAAGAGTGGTGGAGTTAGATCAAAAGGTTGGAAGTAAACTTCTTCAAATAGGTGGTTATTTTTATATGTTCTTGAAAGAGTTTTCTTATGGTGTTTAAGGCTTGTAATTGAAGCTAAATGATGGGGAAAATGCTTGAAGATGATCAAGTATGAAGTTAAGAGTATTTTGAGAGAGAAATGAGGGTGTAGGTATGAGAAAATGGAGTGAAGAAATGGTGTTCATTTATAAAAACGTTTTTAGTTTATAAAGAAAGAAAAGGATTCCTAATTTTGTTTTCTTACTAATAATTCATATTACTTAACAAATCCTAGTTACCTCATATCTAGGGCAGTAATAATGTTGATTAGGATGTTGATTTGATGTGTATATACCAATAGTAAATACGTATAGAAGCTGGGTATGATACGGGTACATATACCCTAGATATACGTATAGAAATCTTGAGGAAACGGAATGAGAATTCAAATATAGCTATCTTTTGTGAATATACTTATATTGTTTTATGTATTTAAGTCCTTAAAAAGTGATTAAATACATTATATATACGATACATGTATAAGCATTATAGATTATAAGTATATATATCAGAGAATGTTACGTATAGTTATCGTTTTGAAAACTTAAGTTAGTAGTTTCAAAATATACTTATAACTCATTGTCATTAGTACACAATGAGATGTTAAACCATCCTTAGATCATGTTAAATATATATAAATACATATATATACACAAACGTATAATTATCGTATGTTATATAGTTCGTGATATCATCGGTCATATTGGACGGTCAAACGTTGTGTAAAACTCTTTTCAAAAACACAAGTCTCAACAATTTGGATTGCTTATCTTGTTGGTATGGTTTAATTTATGTAAATATTAATCTTATAAGTATAATTTGGTCAGAAAATTCCGGGTCATTACAGTACCTACCCGTTAAAGAAATTTCGTCCCCGAAATTTGATAGAGGCTGTTATGGATAACAATAAGAAGGTTTTCATGACAAATATAAGATGATAATGGAGTTTTATCATCATTGAGTAATGTAGATAAAACGATTCGATTATGCGAAGAATATAAATGAGACTATCGTAAAAGAGTGAGATGAGTAAAATATATTCGTCTTAACCGATGACGTAGTTATGAATGATTTCCGGGATTTAAGGGATTTAAAGAGAATCTTACGTAACAAGATTTGGTTCTTTGGTGATTAAGGAAATCAGGATCTTCTTTGATTATATGCAATAATCTGTTTCGATTGCTCTGTCGGATATTTCACTATAAATCACCCCTTCGTTTCCTTATTTTCTACGACTCACACCTTCTATTCTTTCTCCCTTGATTCTTACTTTAAAGCATTCATCAATATGCTCCATCCAGTCCTGATTCTTGATATACTCCTAACTTTTATATCTGTCATTCTTCTTTTTCATCTAACACCAGAAGAATCACTTTACTTCTACAATACTCTTGTGTTTATAGTATTTCTAATTCTCCCGTGTCTCTATATTGCTATCTGCATCGATATACACGGTTTGTAATTTTGGGGTTATTATCGGAGTTTATATTCTTCATTATTTTTCGGAGCTTCATGCTTTCGTTTTCTCTTCCCGACTTCGAGTCAAGCGAGTAATGGTCCGGAATTCGTAGATATGAAATTCAGAATGAACATAGCTAATGCTCTAAGAAGAAAATGGTAATAGAACGATTTTGATTTATTAAATTACCAGAATACCCTGGAGAAGACCGAGTCATCCAGAAAAATATTCTCTTGATATGTTTAGAGATTAGATAGAATGTAAGAGTCGTGTAAATGGCACATGATGACGGTACTGTGAATCATCATGCTTCATTAGAAACTCAGCATGACTTACTGTAATATAATGACGTTGATCAAGTGTCATTATATTATACTAATCCATGCTTCAGTTCTCAACACTACTTCAAAACATTCATATTTTAAACTCGAAGGTTTCAGAATTTAGAAACTAACACATTTTCTTTTATGTTGCAGATATTACGGAGAGATAAATGATCTTAGATAAGAATAATTGTGAAAATATCGCCAGAAATATGGAGGATATTTATAATAGAACATACGAGAATATCTTAGAATTTCTAATATCAATGGATGATGAAGAAGATTTGTCTGTGAAGGTTTAGAATGAGAAATAAGATGTTTGCTAACGATTTCAGCAGGCACAGAATAATTTAGATTCTTTGAAGGCAAACTTATTCTTTGTGATTTGTCCACGACTTTCTTCATAGTTTCGCATAATCCGCTTTTTGGTACTAAATTTTCTATCTAGCGTTCCTAACACTCCTTTCTTTATCATCAAACTTTTGGCCATTAAGATCATCTACAACATGCTGCTTCGTCAGCATTTTCAAAGTTAACTGATCTGGGTCATCGGTTATCAAACCGAGGTAGTTTCAGGAGAATTGTGTTTTTAGAATGATTAATCGCTGATGGTAATATTGTGGAATATAAAAGGTTCCCCAGTAACAATAAAGAGTACGCATATATATCGCGGTTATAATAAAGTTGTTTCGGATGAAAAGTCGAAGTTGACTTGCTGGAGCTGTGACAAAATTAGCTACTTTGAGAAGGGATTGCAAAACGATCTTCGGTAATAACAATGTCAAAGGAACTAGAACAGATACGTGTCAAACGTTTACTCAGTTTCCGAGGGTTTTTTTGCAGGTGCATAACTATATGCATCAATCTTTTCTTCCGTAGATGAAGTGCGGTTGGTTTATCCTCTCGATTGAGGTGTTTTTAAGAATCATGATAGATTTGAACGCTGATTGTAATCATCGAGATACAATGAGGTTTAAGATGAAATCAAGTGGCAATCGTGAAGAAATGTTTAGTTTCATATGTTATAATCAATATTTTAATTCATTTTAATTGTCCAATGTCATTAGTCCACAGTAACAGTCCAATAATTCATATATAGTTTAATATATAATATACGAATTAATTAATACGTGTCGTGACCCGTATACGTCTCAGACTCGATCACAACTCAAACTATATATATTATTGTAGAATCAACCTCAACCCTGTATAGAGAACTCGATCATTACTGCATATAGAGTGTCTATGTTGATTCCAAATAATATATATAGATGCGTCGATATGATATGTCAAAACATTGTATACGTGTCCCGATATTTAAAGTGCGTAAAATAATTACAGAAATTAAATGACGATAAATAAAAGTGCGATAATTAAATTGCGATAAATAAACTGCGATAAATAAAATGTAATCAGTTAGCTAGAAACAGTTAGCTGGAACAGTTAGCGTGGATTCTTAACAAAATTTTTCATAGTTAATTTGTTTGTTTCTAACAGATTTTATTTTGTCATATGTTTTCTTCATATGCCACTTGTTGGATTCTGGGAAGTCAAAATCCAAATATGAAATTGAATGAAAATGGCTATTCTGCGGTGAACGGATACGTATATCGGTGGTTGTAAGTAGGATAGTAAATGACTGTTGAATCAGCTTCGACGAATGTACAATGTAACTTATTAAGATGAAATCTAATTATTCCTCAGGTATTACCTACCCGTTAAAAAAAAAAATTTTCACCATTAATGTTTTGTACAAAAGAACTTTTAATTACAATCTTTATGAAAACATATATACATATATATTTTCTTCAGATGAAATCATGAATTTAATGAGTTAATATGATATTAATCTCATTTGCTTTTCGGTTTGAGCTAGAATAAGAAATCTCTAAAACTTTTTGAAACCACATATTTTTCGCAGAATATCAATGAAGTTATGGATCAATACTTCATCGTTCATTATTGTTGGTACTCCTTGGTATCTATGGTGCGTATGATGTTGATGTTTGTGGGACAGATTATGATGTCGAGACGTGTGATGCGGATGTTGTTTGTTAGTGGTGATGATGGTATTGTTGATGTTATTGATGGTGGTGCTGATTATGCTGCTGGTGCTGCTGCTGGTGTTTGCAACCTTCGTACCATGTTCTCCAAAGCCGTCACGCGAGCGCGAAGTTCGTTAACTTCTGCTAGTACACCGGGATGATTGGCGGTTGGAGCGAGCGAATGAACAAGATTTGTAATATGGGATAGTATATAATCGTGACGAGATACTCTAGAAATGAGAGAGAAAATGGTGTTTCGAATAGGTTCGCCGGTAAGTGCTTCAGGTTCATCGCCAAGAGGGCAATTTGGTGGATGGAATGGATCACCTTCTTCTTGTCTCCAGTGATTTAGTATATTACGAACCCATATCCAATTCATCCAGAATAGATGATGGGAAATTGGTTGATCCATTCCGATGACGCTGCTTTCGGAGCCCGAATGGAAATCCATATCGGCATAACTGTCGGAATCTGAAGAATTCGAACTAGATGCGGAATCCATCTTGTATAATGGGGAAAATGAATTTTTGGTATGGAATAGATTATAGGAGTTAGATTTGGTACTCTTCAATACATAATTTACATATGTATATATAATACCAAAATCCCGTAAATTAGGGAGAATCTTTGAAAAGATATCAGTCAAAGTTCGCAATAACAGATATGCTAAGATAAGAATTCGTCTATACACTATCAATGCAGTAAATGCAGTAAAACGTGTCTAGACTTATGAATGATAAGCAGGTAATTTCCTATGGATGATAAGCAGATGATTTCTGACTAGAAATGATAAGCAAAACTTTTGACATGTAGACACGGTCGAAGTCCAGACTCATTAATGCATCCTAACAACTACTAGTTAGACACACTAATGCAAGACCTGGTTCGCTACGACCACCGCTCTGATACCAACTGAAAGGACCCGTTCATATACATTATAAACGATTCACAATAGTTGATTACATCGCGAGGTATTTGACCTCTATATGATACATTTTACAAACATTGCATTCGTTTTTAAAAGACAAACTTTCTTTACAACGAAAATTGACGGTATGCACACCATTTCATAATATATCCAACTATAATTGACTTAATAATAATCTTGATGAACTCAATGACTCGAATGCAACGTCTTTCAAAATATGCCACGAATGACTCCAAGTAATATCCTTAAAATGAGCTAATGCACAGCGGAAGATTTCTTTAATACCTGAGAATAAACATGCTTTAAAGTGTCAACAAAAAGGTTGGTGAGTTCATAGGTTTATCATAACAATCATTTCAATATATTAATAGACCACAAGATTTTCGTTTATAAATATATGCACACTCGCAAGTGTATAAAAGTATTCTATAAGTTGTAGGCACCCGATAACAAGCCTTAACGTTTATGTTTTACCCTCTGAAGTACACCAGATCAGGTGTGTTTAAAATAATCTCGAAGTACTAAAGCATCCCATAGTCAGGATGGGGTTTGTCAGGCCCAATAGATCAATCTTTAGGATTCGCGCCTACCGTACATAGACAAGTAGTTTAATGTTACCAAGCTAAGGGTATATTTCTGGTTTAAACCCACGTAGAATTAGTTTTAGTACTTGTGCCTATTTCGTAAAACATTTATAAAAACAGCGCATGTATTCTCAGTCCCAAAAATATATATAAAAGGGAGCAAATGAAACTCACTTTTGCCTTGAAGGTATTTAATTCGACTTGGTCTCCGATAGATATCACGAACCTAACCATATATATAATATATCAACATATTTTCTTTTTAAGTAATCGTTATATATATATATATATATATATATATATATATATATATATATATATATATATATATACTTTTAATATTTTCTTAGTCCGTAGTTAGCAGTCCGATGTTAGTGGTCCACAATTAGTTGCTTAAATAAAATAAATAAAGACCCCATCGTATTCGTATTGATCAGAATTAATCTCGACCCATGGTACCATGTTGTCAAATGACGTGTTGCGTACATAAAGTACCGTGTTGTCAAATGACGTGTTGCGTACAATCATGAGGTCTTATGATTAATCTTCTCGTGTTGTTTACGGGTGGTCCTGAAATATATAAAATCAAATCATAAGTAATTATATATAAAATATCATATTAATTAGAAAAGATATGATTAATTTACTTTTTCTCCAAATATTTTCGTAGCTAAACTAGCTTCGGATACCCAATTTTATTTTAGTCGTAGTTTCTTCATTACAACTCCGTTTTTGTTGGTTCAACTTGCCACTTCCTTGGATCGAGTCAAATTTTAAGAATATGAACTTAAAATATCTTAGTTTGTATTCGAAATCATAGGTTATAGGTCAAACTTTGGTGAAACTTATGAAAGTGATCATTTTCCATCATAAAAATAACATTTAATGATCATTTTTCTAAAAATACTTACACTTTGAGTTAAACCATGAAATTTTTATGTGTTAACATATTCATAAGAAATATCATTTTTCCAGAACATGAACTTCCAATTCAAAGTTCAAGATGGTTTTTAATTATCCAACCCAAAACAGCCCCCGGTTGCACTCCGACGACGTAGATTCAGTTTTTAAGATGTTCTTTGTAAAACCAAGTTATATCTTGTTAGGTTAGCATATCATTATAATATATTACAGGTCTTGAAGTGTTTTAAAAGTCAAGTTAGAAGGATCTATTTAGTTTGCGAACAAGTTTGAAATCATTCAAACTATGTTCTTGTTGTTAAAATTTTATACCACAAAATAAGATAGCTATATGAATATGAATTGAATAAGATTATGAACAAGGTTACTACCTCAAGTTACTTGGACAAAGTTACTGCAAAAGATAAGAAATAATCTTGGAATCAAAGAGTGGTGGAGTTAGATCAAAAGGTTGGAAGTAAACTTCTTCAAATGGGTGGTTATTTTTATATGTTCTTGAAAGAGTTTTCTTATGGTGTTTAAGGCTTGTAATTGAAGCTAAATGATGGGGAAAATGCTTGGAGATGATCAAGTATGAAGTTAGGAGTATTTTGAGAGAGAAATGAGGGTGTAGGTATGAGAAAATGGAGTGAAGAAATGGTGTTCATTTATAAAAACGTTTTTAGTTTATAAAGAAAGAAAAGGATTCCTAATTTTGTTTTCTTACTAATAATTCATACTACTTGACAAATCCTAGTTACCTCATATCTAGGGCAGTAATAATGTTGATTAGGATGTTGATTTTATGTGTATATACCAATAGTAAATACATATAGAAGCTGGGTATGATACGGGTACATATACCCTAGATATACGTATAGAAATCTTGAGGAAACGGAACGAGAATTCAAATATAGCTATCTTTTGTGAATATACTTATATTGTTTTATGTATTTAAGTCCTTAAAAAGTGATTAAATACATTATATATATGATACATGTATAAGCATTATAGATTATAAGTATATATATCAGAGAATGTTACGTATAGTTATCGTTTTGAAAACTTAAGTTAGTAGTTTCAAAATATACTTATAACTCATTGTCATTAGTACACAATGAGATGTTAAACCATCCTTAGATCATGTTAAATATATATAAATACATATATATACACAAACGTATAATTATCGTATGTTATATAGTTCGTGATATCATCGGTCATATTGGACGGTCAAACGTTGTGTAAAAATCTTTTCAAAAACACAAGTTTCAACAATTTAGATTGCTTATCATGTTGGTATAGTTTAATTTATGTAAATATTAATCTCATAAGTATAATTTGGTCAGAAAATTCCGGGTCATTACACATAATATATTAGCATATATGTATTATACAATATAAGTTAGCTAGGATATGATTAATATAGATTTGTTACCAATTTTCACGTAGCTACAACAAGCAAAATTTTCCAATCTTGTTTTACCTATAACTTCTTCGTTTTAAATTCGTTTTGAGTGATTCAAGTTGCTATGGTTTCATATTGAACTTAAGTTTATGAATCTAAACAGAAAAAGTATAAGTTTATAGTCAGAAATACAGGTTACAATTCAATATTATAAGAGGTAGTCATTTCAGTCGAAAGAACGACTTCTTGATGACCACTTTGAAAAACATACTTCTACTTTGAGTTTAACCATGATTTTTGGATATAGTTTCATGTTCATAAGAAAAATCATTTTCCCATAAGAACAACTTTTAAATCAAAGTTTATCATAGTTTTTAATTAACTAACCCAAAACAGCCCGCGGTGTTACTACGACGACGTATATCCAGTTTTACGGTGTTTTTCGTGTTTTCAGGTTTTAAATCATTAAGTTAGCATATCATATAGATATAGAACATGTGTCTAGTTGATTTTAAAAGTCAAGTTAGAAGGATTAACTTTTTTTTGCGAACAAGTTTAGAATTAACTAAACTATGTTCTAGTGATTACAAGTTTAAACCTTCGCATAAGATAGTTTTATATATATGATTTGAATGATGTTATGAACATCATTACTACCTCAAGTTTTGTGGATAAACCTACTGGAAATGAGAAAAATAGATCTAGCTTCAAAGGATCCTTGGATGGCTTGAAAGTTCTTGAAGCAAAATCATGACACGAAAACAAGTTCAAGTAAGATGTCCACTCGAAATAAGATTGTTATAGTTATAGAAATTGAATCAAAGTTTGAGTATGAGTATTACCTTGAATTAGAAAGATATCTTACTGTAAATAAGAAAGATTTCTTGAGATTGGATGATCACTTGAAATGGATTTGCAAGATTGAAAGTAAGCTAGCAAACTTGGAAGTGTTGTTGGTGTGTTCTTGAGTAGTTATTTTGTAACTTGGTTTATATATGGATTTATGAACTAGATTGAGCTAGATTTTGATGAAGATGATGAAGAACACTTAGAACAATGGAAGAACACTTGAGAGAGTTTAGTTTGATGCATAAAAATTGAAAAATGAAAGTGTTTATGGTGATGATTGAAAAGTGATGTAGTTACTCCATATAAGGTCACATTAGTTTGTAATTTTGTGTAATCATTCATTCTAGTTGCCAAATTATGGTTCCCACATGGTTAGGTGACTCACATGGGCTGCTAAGAGCTGATCATTGGAGTGTATATACCAATAGTACATACATTTAGAAGCTGGGTATTGTACGAGTATGAATACGGGTGCATACGAGTAGAATTGTTGATGAAAATGAACGAGGATGTAATGGTAAGCATTTTTGTTAAGTAGAAGTATTTTGGTAAGTGTATTGAAGTCTTTAAAAAGTGTATGAATACATATTAAAACACTACATGTATATACATTTTAACTGAGTCGTTAAGTCATCGTTAATCGTTACATGTAAGTGTTGTTTTGAAACCTTTAAGTTAACGATCTTGTTAAATGTTGTTAACCCATTGTTTATTATATCTAATGAGATGTTAAATTATTACATTATCATGATATTATGATGTATTAATATATCTTAATATGATATATATACATTTAAATGTCGTTATAATGATAATCGTTACATATATGTCTCGTTTTGAAATTCTTAAGTTAGTAGTCTTGTTTTTACATATGTAGTTCATTGTTAATACACTTAATGATATGTTTACTTATCATTTATCATGCTTAAATATAGTGTATCAATATCTTAATATGATTCATATGTATTTAATAAGACGTTGTTATAACGATAATCGTTATATATATCGTTTTCGAGTTTCTTAATTCAATAGTCTCATTTTTATGTATATAACTCATTGTTAAAATACCTAATGAGATACTTACTTATCATAATATCATGTTAACTATATATATATATATATATATATATATATATATATATATATATATATATATATATATATATATATATATATATATATATATATATATATATATATATATATATATATATATATATCCATATATATGTTATCATATAGTTTTTACAAGTTTTAACGTTCGTGAATCGCTGGTCAACTTGGGTGGTCAATTGTCTATATGAAACCTATTTCAATTAATCAAGTCTTAAAAAATTTGATTGCTTAACATGTTGGAAACACTTAATCATGTAAATATCAATTTCATTTAATATATATAAACATGGAAAAGTTCGGGTCACTACAGTACCTACCCGTTAAATAAATTTAGTCCCGAAATTTTAAGCAGTTGGAGGTGTTGACGTATCTTCTAAAAATAAGTGCGGATATTTCTTCTTCATCTGATCTTCTCGTTCCCAGGTGAACTCGGGTCCTCTACGAGTATTCCATCTAACCTTAAAAATTGGTATCTTGTTTTGCTTAAGTCTTTTAACCTCACGATCCATTATTTCGACGGGTTTTTCGATGAATTGAAGTTTTTCGTTGATTTGAATTTCGTCTAACGGAATAGTGAGATATTATTTAGCAAAACAATTCTTCAAATTCGAGACGTGGAAAGTGTTATGTACAGCCGCGTGTTGTTGAGGTAACTCAAGTCGGTAAGCTACTGGTCCGACACGATTAATAATCTTGAATGGTCCAATATACCTTGGATTTAATTTCCCTCGTTTACCAAATCGAACAACGCCTTTCCAAGGTGCAACTTTAAGCATGACCATCTCTCCAATTTCAAATTCTATATCTTTTCTTTTAATGTCAGCGTAGCTCTTTTGTCGACTTTGGGCGGTTTTCAACCGTTGTTGAATTTGGATGATCTTCTCGGTAGTTTCTTGTATTATCTCCGGACCCGTAATCTGTCTATCCCCCATTTCACTCCAACAAATCGGAGACCTACACTTTCTTCCATAAAGTGCTTCAAACGGTGCCATCTCAATGCTTGAATGGTAGCTGTTATTGTAGGAAAATTCTGCTAACGGTAGGTGTCGATCCCAACTGTTTCCAAAATCAATAACACATGCTCGTAGCATGTCTTCAAGCATTTGTATCGTCCTTTCGCTCTGCCCATCAGTTTGTGGATGATAGGCAGTACTCATGTCTAGACGAGTTCCTAATGCTTGCTATAATGTCTGCCAGAATCTTGAAATAAATCTGCCATCCCTATCAAAGATAATAGAGATTGGTATTCCATGTCTGGAGATGACTTCCTTCAAATACAGTCGTGCTAACTTCTCCATCTTGTCATCTTCTCTTATTGGCAGGAAATGTGCTGATTTGGTGAGACTATCAACTATTACCCAAATAATATCAAAATCCCTTGCAGTCCTTGGCAATTTAGTGATGAAATCCATGGTAATGTTTTCCCATTTCCATTCCGGGATTTTGGGTTGTTAAAGTAGACCTAATGGTTTCTGATGCTCAGCTTTGACCTTAGAACACGTCAAACATTCTCCTACGTATTTAGCAACATCGGCTTTCATACCCGGCCACCAAAAATGTTTCTTGAGATCCTTGTACATCTTCCCCGCTCCAGGATGTATTGAGTATCTGGTTTTATGAGCTTCTCTAAGTACCATTTCTCTCATATCTCCAAATTTTGGTACCCAAATTCTTTCAGCCCTATACCGGGTTCCGTCTTCCCGAATATTAAGATGCTTCTCCGATCCTTTGGGTATTTCATCCTTTAAATTTCCCTCTTTTATAACTCCTTGTTGCGCCTCCTTTATTTGAGTAGTAAGGTTAATGTGAATCATTATATTCATAGCTTTTACTCGAATGAGTTCTCTGTCTTTTCTGCTCAAGGCGTCGGCTACCACATTTGCCTTCCCCGGGTGGTAACAAATCTCAAAGTCGTAATCATTCAACAATTCAATCCACCTGCGCTTCCTCATGTTCAGTTGTTTCTGATTAAATATGTGTTGAAGACTTTTGTGGTAGGTATATATAATACTTTTTACCCCATATAAGTAGTGCCTCCAAGTCTTTAATGCAAAAACAACCGCGCCTAATTCTAAATCATGCGTCGTATAATTTTACTCGTGAATCTTCAATTGTCTAGACGCATAAGCAATTACTTTCGTTCGTTGCATTAATACACAACCGAGACCTTACTTTGAGGCGTCACAATATATCACAAAATCATCATTCCCTTCAGGTAATGACAATATAGGTGCCGTAGTTAACTTTTTCTTTAACAATTGAAATGCTTTCTCTTGTTCATCCTTCCATTCAAATTTCTTCCCGTTATGCGTTAATGCAGTCAAGGGTTTTGCTATTTTGGAAAAATCTTGGATGAATCTCCTGTAATAACCAGCCAGCCCTAAAAATTGGCGTATGTGTTTCGGAGTTTTCGGGGTTTCTCACTTTTCAATGGTTTCAATCTTTGTTGGATCTACCTGAATACCTTCTTTGTTCACTATGTGACCGAGGAATTGAACTTCTTCCAACCAAAATGCACACTTTGAAAACTTAGCGTACAGTTTTTCTTTTCTCAGCAACTCTAGCACTTTTCTCAAATGTTCTTCTTGCTCTTGATCATTCTTCGAGTAAATAAGTATGTCATCGATGAAAATAATGACAAACTTGTCAAGATATGGCCCACACACTCGGTTCATGAGGTCCATGAACACAGTTGGTGCGTTAGTCAATCCAAACGGCATAACCATAAACTCGTAATGACCGTAACGCATTTTAAAAGCAGTCTTCGGAATGTCATCCTCCTTCACCCACATTTGGTGATATCCAGAACGTAAATCGATCTTCGAATAAACCGACGAGCATTGTAGTTGATCAAATAAGTCGTCGATTCTCGGTAATGGGTAATGGTTTTTGATGGTAAGTTTGTTCAACTCTCGGTAGTCGATACACAACCTGAATGTACCATCTTTCTTCTTGACAAACAGAATAGGAGCTCCCCATGGTGATGTACTTGGTCGAATGAAACCACGCTCTAAAAGTTCCTATAACTGACTTTGTAATTCTTTCATTTTGCTGGGTGCGAGTCTATATGGAGCACGAGCTATTGGTGCAGTTCCTGGTACAAGGTCTATTTGAAATTCAACGGATCGATGTGGGGGTAATCCCGGTAATTCTTTCGGAAATACATCGGGAAATTCTTTTGCGACGGGAACATCACTGATGTTCTTTTCTTCAGGTTTAACTTCCTCGATGTGTGCTAGAATGACGTAACAACCTTTTCTTATTAGTTTTTGCGCCTTCAAACTACTAATAAGATTTAATTTTGCGTTGTTCTTTTCTCCGTACACCATATCGCATTTTTGTAACAAACGACCTCTGCTCTCACCCTTTTCAACCAGTCCATGCCAATTATTACATCAAAACTCCCTAACTCGACTGGTATTAAATCAATCTCAAACGTTTCATCCCCCAGTTTAATTTCTCTATCCCGACATATATTATCTGCTGAAATTAATTTACCATTTGCTAGTTCGAGTAAAAATTTATTATCCAAAGGCGTCAATGGGCAATTTAATTTAGCACAAAAATCTCTACTCATATAGCTTCTATCCGCACCCGAATCAAATAAAACATAAGCAGATTTATCGTCAATAAGAAACGTACCCGTAACAAGCTCCGGGTCTTCCTGTGCTTCTGCCGCATTAATATTGAAAACTCTTCCACGGCCCTTCCCATTAGTATTCACCTGATTCGGGCAATTTCTAATAATGTGGCCCGGTTTTTCACATTTATAACAAACAGCGTTGGTATTACTTGCTCTGACACTATTCGTTCCGGCATTACTTGTTCCGACACTATTTGTTCCTTTATTTCTATTAAACCTTGGTTCGTAGACCTCACACTTTGTCGCGCTATGACCATTTCTTTTACGCCTGTTGCAAAATGTCATGCAAAACCCCGGGTGATTTTCTTCACACCTATGACATGACTGATTTTGGTTTTTGTTGCCGTTGTTGTTATAGAGGTTGTTGTTGGGATTGTTATTGTTGTTGAAACGGTTGTTGTAGTTATTGTTGTTGTTGTTGGGACGTTTGTTGTAGTTATTTTTAGGATTGCGGTTATTGTTGCGATTGTTGTTGTGGTTGTTGGGATAGTTGTTGCGATTGTGGTTGTAATTGTTATTGTTGTTGTACTGGTGACTCTTATCACCATTTTCCTCCCACTTTCTCTTGAGTTGTTTTGTGTTGGCTTCTTCGGCCGCCTGCTCTTTAATTCTCCCCTCAATCTGATTTATGATTTTATGAGCCATTCGACTTGCCTTTTGTATGGAAGCTGGCTCATGTGAACTCACATCTTCTTGAATCCTTACTGGTAACCCTTTTACAAACGCGTCGATCTTCTCTTCTTCATCTTCGAACGCTCCGGGACATAATAGGCACAACTCTGTGAATCGTCGTTCATACGTGGTAATGTCGAGCCCTTGTGTTCGTAACTCTCTAAGCTCTACCTTGAGCTTATTGACCTCATTTCTAGGACGGTATTGCTCGTTCATCAATTGCTTGAATGCCGACCACGGTAGTGCGTAAGCAGCATTTTGTCCTACCTGTTCCACCACCACGTTAACGCAGTACCTGTGAAGGTATGCGTAGCGTATTTAACTTTGTCATCTTCAGTACACTTACTTATGGAAAACACTGATTCGACCTTCTCGGTCCACCGTTTCAATGTAACAGACTGAAACTGGGGTTAGAAGTTAGATTACTTAATTGCCCTTAGGTTTATAGTTGTGTTTAAATATGCTTTTATTTTAATAATATGTGTATTATCAATTGATTATGTAGTTAAGACCAGTTTGTGACAAGGGTCACAGAACAGGTTCGTTTGTTTAATTTGGACTTCATTAGGGCCTCCTAACGAGGTACGAAAGATATTTGATAACTGGTAAATACCCCTGTGTTATGGGGTATGGGATTATAACCCATTTAGAGTGTAATATCTGCTTTATTCTTCTCATTTCTAAAGAATTCCCAAAATAAATACGTACCTTAACTCTTTCACTCTCAAACCCTAATCTAATCCAAAATAGAAATTGGATTGTAAGGCTTTAAGGATGGATTTATATCATCTTTGTGATCATTAATCCAGGTTTGTGTGCTTGAATTCGTGGTTTAATTCTTAGAAATTGGGTTTGGGGTGCAAAGTGAGTTTTTGATGAAATTAAGCTTGAATCTTCATATTATGTGTTTGTTATTCTTAATTGATGTTAGTGATAGTTGTTATATAGTTTATATGATGTTTTTCAAGTGGTTTTGGTGTTAGAACTTGCGAAAATCGAGTTTTTGGGCCAAAAACGCGAAAATCAGCGTGCAGGAGCTGTTCTTCAGGACCCACACTTTTGACAGGTCACTCGTATGAGTGACCACACTTTTGAGGCTCAACCATGCGTGTGAGGACTCACTCGTACGAGTGAGGCCTCTGTCACTCGTGTGAGCACGGGGTCAGATTTGTGGAAACTTGTTTTGGTCATAACTTTCAAACCGTAACTCCGTTTTTGATGAATCAAGTATCGTTGGAATCGTAATGAAAAATCCTTTCCAATGGTAAACTTTTTAGAAGCTATATCAGAATGTATTTGGTTCAAAAATAGAGATATTAGCGTGTGTGTCTAGTGTGCATGCGTTAATATGTTATTATGGGTTGAATTCTTGATATAGGCTTATGAATGATTGAATATATGATGAATATAGGTTGGAAAATGTTATTACATGTTGTTATTGATGTTCCTTATCACTCGTATAAGTGAGCCTTCACTCGCACGAGTGAGCTTTCACTCGTACGGTTGAGGCGGTCAACCGCATGGTGAACCGCACGAGTGAGTGACTACTTGAACTAGTATATTTGAAAGTTGGATCGTACATTTGAGATGTGACTCGTACGAGTCATATGTCACTCGTGTGGTCAACCGTACGGATCCACTGTTGTTTAATTAGATAATTGGCCAAGGATCAAATGTGCGAGTGAGGTGTCAACCGCACGGTTGAGGTTCCTCAAATGTGCGGGTGAGTGTCACTCGTACGGTTGATTGGTCGGGTGATTAAGTGTTCAAGTGTTTATATATTGATGTTATTGTCTTGATGCTGAGATGATATCAAGACATAATTACTGACTTGGTTATGTTTATTCTCAGGTGAAAAGGATAAAGAGAAAGCTCAGTAGTTAGAATCTGAGCCGTTGCTGGTAATTGGTGAGTGGGTCTATCTTCGAATAGAGTTTAAGTAGCAAATCATGCTACTGTGGATTACTCTGATTACCTCGTGTAGTGTAGTGATTGCCATGCTAGATAGATAGTTGCATGCTATGTGATCTATACATATTGTATATGTGCACTGTGCTTGACACCAGCCATGCCTAGGGCGGTTGGGGTCTTTCAACCATGCCTAGGGCGGTTGAAGTTCGTGTGAGGTCAACCATTCCAAGGGAGGTTGAGTCCAAGTCCTACAGTTTGTTAGTATAGCATAGAAGAATGCATGTGTTGTGTTTGGATAGTTATGCAGAGACTTGGTAGGAAGGACTATCGGTAGACTCTAGTTCGATCGGCTAGGATTCGTGTGCCCGTACAAGCCGCCGAGCCTCATATTGTCGTTGTTTGTATGCTTGATGGTTGTAAGCATGTTAGTTAACTGTTGTATGAGGGATTGCTTAAGCTTAATCTGTAGACAGATTCCATTCACTTAGCAATGCGCTAATCTCCCACATTCCTCCCCCTGCAGGTTTAGGTACTGTTGATGGGATCGGAACTTGATGTAAAAGACATGTTTGACTAGCAACTCTGATGTGGACATTTGTAACCGTGTTTGTAATAAAGTAACATCGTTTGTGAAAGTTAAACTTAAGCTTTTGTACTAATGTAATTAATGTGGTGTTTTATTAACTAACACTTCCGCTGTGTTATAAAAAAAATGGCCGGTGTTACAAGTTGGTATCAGAGCATAGGTTTGACAGCAAGTACATACGTGTATCTTGTTCTCAAACCCTGAGTGTAGTCAAACATGTCCGTGGGTGGGGTTAAGTGAATGCAGAATAGTATGTGCGTTAGTTGTGATTGAACTAACCTATTATCTACTAAGTTTTTGTGTGAAGTGATGCGATAAGACAGGTATGAAGATCGATCAAATCCTGCAGATGCCCCGTTGACCCTCAGCATTGTCAGAGATCCGTTGATGACATCAAGATTGATTTTGATTAGCCAGGAGTGTCGCATTAAAGTATCAAGTGGATAAAGATGGATATGAATTGCAGTGATAAAGGAAGTTACGAGATACAAAAAAAAAAAAGATAAATGACATGGAACAATGACAATTAAAATTGATTCTGGCTACCATTGCTGCAGTGATTGTAATCAATAGTAGAGTGGGTCCGGGGTGCAGGCGGGATCGATGTGTTGATAGATAAGAAGATGTCTTCTTTCTTATGAAGGTGCGTTCTCATTATATTGTTGTAATTAGTAGTGTAATATTGGATTGTAAACATGTGGTTATGTGTGCTTGTAATCTGTTGTAATTAGTGGGGATCATGGTAATGTAATTGTTATTTCTATAACAAAAATAGTCGATGGTTTGACGGTCCAGTTACCTTAGATATGTCTGGAGCTACCATCAACATTATCGGGATCTTGTTCCCTTTGATGTGGTTTCATGCTTTTTGTGATGGACATGTTCTCTGAGGCTTGTCAGATGTGATTGCATTAGACATGCTTACCATGATTAGTGAAAATTGTTGGTTTTATATTGGGATAGTACATTTTAATGGATGATTAATTTGAACATGGCGTTCCGTTGTTATGTTTTATGTGATTGCATGATATGTCGGTCGGAACTGAACTGCGATATGTGATAAGTGCCATGTTGTGTAGTTATGCATGGGATCTAATTTAAGTGACATGTTGCCATGCTTTTAGTAAATTGTCCATTAGTCTAAGCCTGACATATTGTTATGTGTGTCCTGATAAGTGTTGCATAGGGCTTATATGAAGTGTTGTTCCATTATAGTTGACGGGTGGGAAGTACGTAGTGACTCGTAGGGACTGATTAGGGTAGTAGTCCCCTTAATTGTTGACCAGTGATTGGGATTCTATTAGGTGACTTTATGAGGTGATTAGTCTATATGCTTAATAGACCGTGACTGAATCACTGAGTGTGACTAGTTTAGTGATATCATAGTATGATTGGGCTTATTGTGTAGGACCCGTAGGGTTGTCCAAAGGATATGTCTTCCTTTCGTGGCCTGATATGACCTTTCATGTGGTTCTTAGAATAAATGTGGGCGACTTTCTTGAATTGGTCTCTTGGGAAAATAGAGACGAACTTTGACCTAACTGAGGACCGAGTTTTTGGGTTTGTGTTGACCTTGAGTCTCGGGCGTGAGTTAGACTAAGATTAGGATTTGTGAGTAGTGTTCTGTGGGTTATCTTTAGATAACATGGAAACCCTTGATTTAATGGGGGTTGGTATTGGGTAGATGCTAAGACCCGAAGATAATGTCGAGTGTTTGACCCCGTTTGGAATTGTGATCAGTATGTCAATAAGCTGGAATGACTTGACATGATAAATTCTTATGTTATGGGAGTCGTGTAACAGCTTCAATTGATGGTTGAAATCTTTTGGAAATTAACTTGTAGTAACTGGTTAATTATTGCATTATTGAACCTTAAAAATCGGTAAATCTAGGTTCGACGATCATGGAATTATTGATGTGAGCGTGTGACTGCAAATAATAATTGAACCTATTTTGAGATAGTATATGTTTATGGGTTGATTGTGTTTTGAACTGAGAGTTCTTACAAATTGTCATATGTTGTCAGAGTGACCGATTCATTGTTGAAGTTAACCAAAGAAAGATTTGACCTTAGGTGGAACTTAAAACAGAGATTGACTCTTCCTGTACTGTATAGCTAAAAGTGATTTAAGACTGAGTTCTTGGGAACTGTTGGATGTTATCAGAACTGGTTATTATACAGTTGAGTTAGAAAGCGATGTTAGATATTTAATCTTCAGGATAGTTCATAGTTCAGAAAACCTGAGGTTGTAAGAAGCACTAGAGTGGGATTTTCAGTATGAACCCAGAACGGTGTGATAGTGAATGAGGTGTCAACAAATAGTAAGTGTTATAATTGTGTGTTAAAGTATAGGTTTGTCAACCTTGTGTTCTTTGGAATTGTTTATTGTTAGTTGGTTGTAACTAACAGTGACTCGTGAACGTAGTAATGGATAGACTGATGAACATGATTAGGATCTTGCTCCGAGATATTTGAAATGAAAGTATGATTTGAGACAATGTATTGCGTCTGGCCAACGAAAATACATTGTAGTAAATCATATAGTAGTTTTGAAAGTCGGAGAAGATATAGTAGGTGATGGATATGATGTTGTTTGACAGTGTTGTATGTTATGACCAGGTGGGATTGGATATATTAATTGGAAAACATTGTTTCAATGGGTTGAAAATTTTAAGTTACATTGAGATCAATATTATCTTCTCGGGGGAAACTTGATGAGATTTGACATATGATTATTTGTGGAATTTTCCTTAATGTCGATTTATTGCGATTTTCTGAAGAACTTGACAGGAAGTTAACCTTTCAGACATGGTAAAGATCGTTGTGTTGGATCTAGATGTTGATTTATTATTGGTAATCAGGGTTAAATTGCGAGTTCTGATGGAGTTTTAACTAAGTGATGACTTTACAAAAGCTGAGTGGGTGGTGTCAAATTCGTGTACCGATGTTATTTGATGGAAATAACTTGTTGATATTTGTACCATGGCAATATTAGTAAATGTCTGCTATCAGAAACCATTAATGGTATGATTTAAAGTGATTTGAAAATTGTGTTCGTAATAATACTTACTATTGACGGTATGATCAAAGACATGTTTTAGCTGATGGAACATCTGGTAA
The DNA here is from genome assembly GCF_046630445.1 of Rutidosis leptorrhynchoides. NCBI lineage: Eukaryota > Viridiplantae > Streptophyta > Magnoliopsida > Asterales > Asteraceae > Rutidosis > Rutidosis leptorrhynchoides. Next base: position 620,159,549 of record NC_092336.1, on the reverse strand, counting down.
GTAACGACTTTATTGCGAGAAGTATGAGAAATTTCTTAAATACCGGGTTGAGAATGAGTAATTGATTATAGATTTGGGTAATTTCAATGAAATTAGTACTGTTATTGTAAGGAAATTAGTGTTGATATTGTGTTTTCATGTGAAACAATGGCATCAGATTGATGACATGGAACGACAAAATTGGAAAATTTGATGGAGTCATCTTATGGATGATCTCGAGAACCTGACTGAATGGTTTGGTTAGATAGTTTATAGGTGGATTACCGATGGTATCTATGAGAATTGGTGTGCAATGTCAGTTTTGACGTGGACTTTTCATAAAACACCATAGAAACCAGATTGTTGTTATAAATTGATGGGTTAAATAATGGACAGTCACCTATGATTCTAGAATTTAGTAGGTAAATAGAAACTAGATATGACTCACTTTGTGGAAATTTATTAGATCGATGACGGGTCAATATATTGTGTATGAGTTTTCTCATGTTGAAATGGTGCTAATCGTAATTGAAGTAGAATTGATGGATCGTTATCCTTTTAACTTAAACACTCGGGTAGAAAATGACTTGTGTAGTTTTTGGTATACGTCTGATTGTTGGTATGTGGTTACTTCGGAAAAGGACGAGTGTGATACTGTAGGCAATCGTGTGATAGATTGTCTGACTGTTGTGTTGGGTAAATGGAAATAGTGGACCAACTTATGTCAGAATTAACCATTTGATGGTAATCATAATTGAAAAGTTGGTGTTTGACTCGGTGACAGTAAGAGTTCAATTTGATAAATTTGGATGTTGAGTTGCTAATTGAGAAGACTTGTTGAGTAATGAACCTACTTAGGTAATGCATGTAGCTGTAATATGTGTTTTGATTTGGTTCTCGATGTGACCATTGGTGAGGATGGTTGCTACCTTTGACCCTTGTGCCTATGAATGACCAGATTCCGAGGACGGAATCTCTTTAAGGGGGGTGGATTTGTAACAGACTGAAACTGGGGTTATAAGTTAGATTACTTAATTGCCCTTAGGTTTATAGTTGTATTTAAATATGCTTTTATTTTAATAATATGTGTATTATTAATTGATTATGTAGTTAAGACCAGTTTGTGACAAGGATCACAGAAAAGGTTCGTTTGTTTAATTTAGACTTCGTTAGGGCCTCCTAACGAGGTACGAAAGATATTTGATAACTGGTAAATACCCGTGTGTTATGGGGTATGGGTTTATAACCCATTTAGAGTGTAATATCTGCTTTATTCTTCTCATTTCTAGAGAATTCCCAAAATAAATACGTACCTTAACTCTTTCACTCTCAAACCCTAATCTAATCCAAGATAGAAATTGGATTGTAAGGCTTTAAGGATTGATTCATATCATCTTTGTGCTCATTAATCCAGGTTTGTGTGCCTGAATTCGTGGTTTAATTCTTAGAAATTGGGTTTGGGGTGCAAAGTGGATTTTTGATAAAATTAAGCTTGAATCTTCATATTATGTGTTTGTTATTCTTAATTGATGTTAGTGATAGTTGTTATATAGTTTATATGATGTTTTTCAAGTGGTTTTGGTGTTAGAACTTGCGAAAATCGAGTTTTTGGGCCAAAAACGCGAAAATCAGCGTACAGGAGCTGTTCTTCAGCACCCACACTTTTGACAGATCACTCGTACGAGTGACCACACTTTTGAGGCTCAACCACGTGTGTGAGGACTCACTCGTACGAGTGAGGCCTCTGTCACTCGTGTGAGCACAGGGTCAGATTTGTGGAAACTTGTTTTGGTCATAACTTTCAAACCGTAACTCCGTTTTTGATGAATCAAGTATCGTTGGAATCGTAATGAAAAATCCTTTCCAATGGTAAACTTTTTAGAAGCTATATCAGAATGTATTTGGTTCAAAAATAGAGATATTAGCGTGTGTGTCTAGTGTGCATGCGTTAATATGTTATTATGGGTTGAATTCTTGATATAGGCTTATGAATGATTGAATATATGATGAATATAGGTTGGAAAATGTTATTACATGTTGTTATTGATGTTTCTTGTCACTCGTATAAGTGAGCCTTCACTCGCACGAGTGAGCTTTCACTCGTACGGTTGAGGCGGTCAACCGCATGGTGAACCGCACGAGTGAGTGACTACTTGAACTAGTATATTTGAAAGTTGGATCGTACGTTTGAGATGTGACTCATACGAGTCATACGTCACTCATGTGGTCAACCGTAAGGATCCAGTATTGTTTAATTAGATAATTGGCCAAGGATCAAATGTGCGAGTGAGGTGTCAACCGCACGGTTGAGGTTCCTCAAACGTGCGGGTAAGTGTCACTCAAACGGTTGATTGGTCGGGTGATTAAGTGTTCAAGTGTTTATATATTGATGTTATTGTCTTGGTCGGGTGATTAGGTGAGTCGATGGGATTTGTACTAGAGGTAGACATCTATCACACAATATCAAACACGTTAAGAGATTAATATATCACATAATATTTACATGTTACAATTTGTAGTTTCCAACAAAGAATATTAAGCAATCATTTTTTTAAAGAAAACACGGTCAAAGTCCAGACTCACTAATGCATCCTAACAAACTCGATAAGACACACTAATGAAAATTTTCTGGTTCTCTAAGACCAACGATCGGATACTAACTGAAATGTCCCGTTCATATCGATTATAAACTTTTCATATTAATTGATCTCTTTGCGAGGTTTTGACCTCTACATGAGACGTTTTTCAAAGACTGCATTCGTTTTTAAAACAAACCATAACCTTTATTTTATCGACAAGGTTAAAAAGACACCACCTAGATTATCAAGAAATGATAATCTAAAAATATCACACTTACAAACTACCAATACATATTGGTTTACAATATTAATATGTTACAACAAAGTAAATCTCGAATGCAGTTTTAAACAATATTATACAATCATGCTGACACCGAATCTTGTCCATATTTTAGCATGCAACAGCGGAAGCTCTTAATAATCACCTGAAATTAAACATGCTTTAAACGTCAACAAAAATGTTGGTAAGTTATAGGTTTAACCTATATGTTTATCAAATCGTAATAATAGACCACAAGATTTCATATTTCAATATACATCCCATACATAGAGATAAAAAACATTCATATGGTGAACACCTGGTAACCGACATTAACAAGATGCATATAAGAATATCTCCTATCATTTCGGGAAATCCATCGGACATGATAAAAAATGAATTCGAAGTACTAAAGCATCCGGTACTTTGGATGGGGTTCGTTAGGCCCAATAGATCTATCTTTAGGATTCGCATCAATTAGTAGATCGGTTTACTAATTCTTAGGATACCAAGCAAAAGGGGCATATTCGGCTTCGATCATTCACCCATATAATGTAGTTTCAATTACTTGTGTCTATTTCATACAACATTTATAAAACTGCATGTATTCTCATCCCAAAAATATTAGATTTTAAAAGTGGGACTATAACTCACTTTCACAGATTTTTACTTCGTTGGGAAGTAAGACTTGGCCACTGGTCGATTCACGAACCTATAACAAATATGTACATATATATCAAAGTATGTTCAAAATATATTTACAACATTTTTCTTACGTTTTAATGATTTGAGTTTATTAAGTCAGCTGTCCTCGTTAGTAACCTACAACTAGTTGTCCACAGTTAGATGTACAGAAATAAATCGATATATATTATTTTGAATCAATCCATGACCCAGTGTATACACGTCTCAGGCTAGATCATAACTCAAAGTATATATATTTTTGGAATCAACCTCAACCCTGTATAGCTAACTCAAATATTACTGCATATAGAGTGTCTATGGTTGTTCCAAATAATATATATACATGGATCGATATGATATGTCAAAACATTTGTATACGTGTCTATGGTATCTCAAGATTACATAATATATTAGAATATATGTATTATACAATATAAGTTAGCTAGGATATGATTAATATAGATTTGTTACCAATTTTCACGTAGCTACAACAAGCAAAATTATCCAATCTTGTTTTACCCATAACTTCTTCGTTTTAAATTCGTTTTGAGTGATTCAAGTTGCTATGGTTTCATCTTGAACTTAAGTTTATGAATCTAAACAGAAAAAGTATAAGTTTATAGTCGAAAATACAGGTTACAATTCAATATTATAAGAGGTAGTCATTTCAGTCGAAAGAACGACGTCTTGATGACCACTTTGAAAAACATACTTCCACTTTGAGTTTAACCATGATTTTTGGATATAGTTTCATGTTCATAAGAAAAATCATTTTCCCAGAAGAATAACTTTTAAATCAAAGTTTATCATAGTTTTTAATTAACTAACCCAAAACAGCCCGCGGTGTTACTACGACGGCGTATATCCGGTTTTACGGTGTTTTTCGTGTTTTCAGGTTTTAAATCATTAAGTTAGCATATCATATAGATAATGTGTCTAGTTGATTTTAAAAGTCAAGTTAGAAGGATTAACTTTTGTTTGTGAACAAGTTTAAAATTAACTAAACTATGTTCTAGTGATTACAAGTTTAAACCTTCGAATAAGATAGTTTTATATATATGATTCGAATGATGTTATGAACATCATTACTACCTCAAGTTTTGTGGATAAACCTACTGGAAATGAGAAAAATAGATCTAGCTTCAAAGGATCCTTGGATGGCATGAAAGTTCTTGAAGCAAAATCATGACACGAAAATAAGTTCAAGTAAGATTTCCACTCGAAATAAGATTGTTATAGTTATAGAAATTGAATCAAAGTTTGGGTATGAGTATTACATTGAATTAGAAAGATATATTACAGTAAATAAGAAATATTTCTTGATATTGGATGATCACTTGAAATGGATTTGCAAGATTAAAAGTAAGCTAGCAAACTTGGAAGTGTTGTTGGTGTGTTCTTGAGTAGTTGTTTTGTAACTTGGTTTATATATGATTTATGAACTAGATTGAGCTAGATTTTGATGATGATGATGAAGAACACTTAGAACAATGGAAGAACACTTGAGAGAGTTTAGTTTGATGCATAAAAATTGAAAAATGAAAGTGTTTATGGTGATGATTGAAAAAGTGATGTAGTTACTCCATATAAGGTCACATTAGTTTGTAATTTTGTGTAATCATTCATGCTAGTTTCCAAATGATGGTTCCCACATAGTTAGGTGACTCAAATGGGCTGCTAAGAGCTGATCATTAGAGTGTATATACCAATAGTACATACATTTAGAAGCTGGGTATTGTACGAGTACGAATACGGGTGCATACGAGTAGAATTGTTGATGAAAATGAACAAGGATGTAGTGGTAAGCATTTTTGTTAATTAGACGTATTTTGATAAGTGTCTTGAAGTCTTTCAAAAGTGTATGAATACATATTACAACACTACATGTATATACATTTTAACTGAGTCGTTAAGTCATCGTTAATCGTTACATGTAAGTGTTGTTTTGAAACCTTTAAGTTAACGATCTTGTTAAATGTTGTTAACCCATTGTTTATTATATCTAATGCGATGTTAAATTATTACATTATCATGATATTATGATGTATTAATATATCTTAATATGATATATATACATTTAAATGTCGTTACAACGATAATCGTTACATATATGTCTCGTTTCGAAATCCTTAAGTTAGTAGTCTTGTTTTTACATATGTAGTTCATTGTTAATACACTTAATGATATGTTTACTTATCATTTATCATGTTTAAATATAGTGTATCAATATCTTAATATAATTCATATGTATTTAATAAGACGTTGTTATAACGATAATTATTATATATATCGTTTTCGAGTTTCTTAATTCAATAGTCTCATTTTTATGTATATAACTCATTGTTAAAATACCTAATGAGATACTTACTTATCATAATATCATGTTAACTATATATATATATATATATCCATATATATGTCATCATATAGTTTTTACAAGTTTTAACGTTCGTGAATCGCTGGTCAACTTGGGTGGTCAATTGTCTATATGAAACATATTTCAATTAATCAAGTCTTAACAAGTTTGATTGCTTAACATGTTAGAAACACTTAATCATGTAAATATCAATTTCATTTAATACATATAAACATGGAAAAGTTCGGGTCACTACACGATGCGTCGTTTTTTGTGACGACCAGGAAATTTCTGACCAAATTTAAACTTAAACTTTATATGTTTCCAACACGATAAGCAAAGTCTGTAATGTTGAGTCTCGAAAATTTTGGAACTATGTTAATGTATTCAATTACCTTTCGACTATTCCCAACGATTCACGAACAATTATATGTAAAATAGATGTGCATATAATGTAACGACCCTGGAATTTCCAACATTTATTTATTAATAATTATTATTATTAATACATGTGATTAAACGAATGTACGTTATTACATTTACATGTTGCCATGATTGCCCGAACTTGACTTTAATGGCCCGAAACGTCTTTGTGACACCCGGAACTTTCACGAATAATATTTTTAGATATTATTTACATTCATGATTAAATTTATTAATCATTTTAATTAACTAAGGCTATTAGTTAGTTACTTGGGCTTTAATTGGTTTAACTTTTAATTTATTTGAACTTGGGCTTTGTTAGTGTAATGGACTCATGTTATTGGACTTCCAAGCCCACCCTACATTATTAATGGACTTAGTTAGCCCATGTCCTACACTTGTAAGTATCAATTAGATGGAGACTACTTAGTTTAATACTTGAAAGAATCTAGTTAGCTTGTTATCCCCATGCATGACCATTCATTAACCACCTTTATGAAGCTTTACATTCTAGTGACCACAAAACTTCTCCCTTTGCCCCATTTTCTGCTGAAAAACTGCAGCCCCTAAGCTCCCTTTAGGAGTGTTTTGTTTCATTTTCTTGTTTACTACTTCACTCACAAATCCTCTCATTTTCACACACATTCATTTGCTCTCAAACTCCTTCTCTCATTTCTCTCTCAAGTTGTAAGTAGCAAGCTTTAAACTTCTCTTCTTTTCTTCAAACAAAACCGATTTCTAGCACCCTTAAATCATCATCATTCTTTGATTGTTATAATCTTTTGTTACTTGTGTTGATTACTAGTTGTTATTATCTTTATTTACTTGCATGTTTTCAAGAATCAAACTTCTTAGTTTAATTCTTCTTTTATCTTGAATCTTTAAGAACATACAAGACATAAACTCTCTAATTTATGATCTCCACTAAATACTTGTTCAAAGTTTATAAAGTTCATGGTTGAAAGACATACTTGAAGTTCATGAAGTAAACTTTAAAGTTTACTTTCTAAAGATCAAACCTTGGTTTGAATCTTTAAAGTATGAACAACCATGAACCTTTTCTTGTTTATTTAAGTTTACTTCTTCAATTTATGCACTTTAATTTCATGTATTTAGTTTATATGGTCAAGTACTACAAGTTAGTCTTGATCTCATATCTCTTGAACAAATTAAGTTAACCTTGGAAGTTCAAGAACACACAAATAAGTTTTCTTTAAATATAACTTTGGATCTAGACTTTTGAGTCTTGGATCTTCAAGATCAAACTAAGAACTATGTTCTACTACTTATGATCTTGATTAGTTAGTTAACTTTCAAGTTTATAGTTCAATATTTCTTTTAAAGTTCATGTATATGTTAGATCTAAGACTTTGATGTAACTTTGGTTCATCAAACTTCATACAACTCTTAAGTGAGTTGTGCTTCATGTATTAGACCTTCACTAGGGTTATGATGGTCAAGACTTGGTTAAGATGATGTAGATACATCAATGAGTTGTACACTTTAAGCTATATGCATCAAGGATGAGAACCATGATGAACATCAAGCACCAAGACCACCGGAACCCTTTTAAACTCACTGCTTCTGTCCAAAACCTACTGACCTGATGCTTCTGGAACAGACCAGTAGACCTGGGATGTTCTAACCTTGATTTTTAGATAGAACTTTTCGAGTAGATAACTTTTCATATAGGACTCGTCTCAATCCGAGTTACGGTTTAGGATTTATGGCCCTCCGATCGTTACTATGTCCTTTAACGTTGTGCAGAAATTTCTGACCTACTCGCACTTAGACAGTCGCCACGGTCAAACCAAGACGAGTTTGCTTCTGTAAACTTTACCACACTTAAGGGACTCACATACAGAGCCATGGACACTGGTCTCACCTTAATTCAGTAAGGTTAGAGGCCGTGGTGACTGACTGAATTCAGACTTTGTTTTAAACTACTTTCATAAACGAAACCTACCTTACGCCTTTTGTTTAATGATGAATGATGATGACCCTTAAGACCTTAAATACATACTTTTAAACCTATTAAGATGATTTACTGACTTAGTACTATTTGACTTAGGTTGAGGACTTTCGGACCGTTTACTTGCACACCTTTACCGGACCGACTTTACGACTACATTATCATTGTGAGTTATAGCATTCCCTTTTTACTTTAACTTATTTTGGGAACTGAGAATACATGCGGATTTTATGTTTTACATACTAGGCACGAGTACTTAAACTTATATATGTGTGGGTTATACAACGGCATAAACATTCCCTTTAGCTCGGTAACGTTTAATCATCGGTTTTTGAACCATGAACGCGAATCTTAGATATGGATCCATAGGGTTTGACATCCCCACTCGGGCTAGTAGCGCTAGCATTTAACGAGTGTTTAATACTTCGTAAACATACGCACTTGCCAAGTGTACTTTCAGGGGGTATAAACGTTAAGTTAGTTACCAAGTGCCCACGGTTAACATATACTTTATCATACTTTTGAAACGCTCGTTGTAGCACTGAAATCTCGTGGCCTACTTACATTACTGTTATACTTAAACTATAGCTCACCAACCTTTGTGTTGACGTTTTTAAGCATGTATTTCTCAGGTGCTTGAGGTTGCTTCCGCTGTCTTACTTGTTGTGCTGTAGACACCCGCTGCTTAGAGTTGTCCACGCATGAACTACTTTACTTTGCATTCAAACATTCGTACTTTTGAACTATGACTTGTAACGACCATTGTGGTCACATACACTTATTATTTGCTTCTACTTAGTGAAGCATGCTTTTGAAATGTAAAACATTTGATGTCGATTATGACATCACCTTTTTATCGTGAATGCAACTTCTTTAATTACATCATATAGTACTTAACCTTGTAATGATCCTGTTGTTGATGATTCGTACACGATGGTTTTGTACGGGGCATCACATATAATATATATATATATATATATATATATATATATATATATATATATATACACATGTATTTTGTAAACGATAGTGATATTCGTTTATTAATTCGATTAATATTTCTATAAGTTAATTAGAACGTTTGAGAAGTTAAAATAAATGTTGGTACATAAATGAGTTATATCGATTTAAGTTTTAAAATGTAAACGTTATGATTTAAATAATTTTAAAATATAATGAACTTTAAATATATTTAGTTTTGAAACACTAAACGATTTATTGTTAAATAAAGATTACGATATTATATATAAGGTGTACAAATTTTTATTTTTTAAATTATATATATATTTTATGATGTGATAATATATAATAGTAATTTAGATATAAAACGTTTTGATATTATTAATTATATTTTAATTGGTAACGAGATGTCGATTTAAGGAAGCAAATGACCAAAACACTCGAACGTACAAGATACACTTCGGATAATATAGATATTGATAAATTAAGTCTATATTTTGACAAGAGTATGAGTCATGAAACGTATAATGCAAATTATCTAAGCGTACGAAGTAACGTTCGAAAAACCGGAACCGAGACATAAACTAGGCATCAACTGTAATGACCCAGAATTTTCCGACCAAATTATACTTATGAGATTAATATTTACATAAATTAAACCATACCAACATGATAAGCAATCCAAATTGTTGAGACTTGTGTTTTTGAAAAGAGTTTTACACAACGTTTGACCGTCCAATATGACCGATGATATCACGAACTATATAACATACGATAATTATACATTTGTGTATATATATGTATTTATATATATTTAACATGATTTAAGGATGGTTTAACATCTCATTGTGTACTAATGACAATGAGTTATAAGTATATTTTGAAACTACTAACTTAAGTTTTCAAAACGATAACTATACGTAACATTCTTTGATATATATACTTATAATCTATAATGCTTATACATGTATCGTATATATAATGTATTTAATCACTTTTTAAGGACTTAAATACATAAAACAATATAAGTATATTCACAAAAGATAGCTATATTTGAATTCTCGTTCCGTTTCCTCAAGATTTCTATACGTATATCTAGGGTATATGTACCTGTATCATACCCAACTTCTATACGTATTTACTATTGGTATATACACATCAAATCAACATCCTAATCAACATTATTACTGCCCTAGATATGAGGTAACTAGGATTTGTCAAGTAGTATGAATTATTAGTAAGAAAACAAAATTAGGAATTCTTTTCTTTCTTTATAAACTAAAAACGTTTTTATAAATGAACACCATTTCTTCACTCCATTTTCTCATATCTACACCCTCATTTATCTCTAAAAATACTCCTAACTTTATACTTGATCATCTCCAAGCATTTTCCCCATCATTTAGCTTCAATTACAAGCCTTAAACACCATAAGAAAACTCTTTCAAGAACATATCAAAATAACCACCCATTTGAAGAAGTTTACTTCCAACCTTTTGATCTAACTCCACCACTCTTTGATTCCAAGATTATTTCTTATCTTTTGCAGTAACTTTGTCCAAGTAACTTGAGGTAGTAACCTTGTTCATAATCTTATTCAATTCATATTCATATAGCTATCTTATTTTGCGGTATAAAATTTTAACAACAAGAACATAGTTTGAATGATTTCAAACTTGTTTGCAAACTAAATAGATCCTTCTAACTTGACTTTTAACACTTCAAGACCTGTAATATATCATAATAATATGCAAACCTAACAAAATATAACTTGGTTTTACAAAGAACATCTTAAAAACTGAATCTACGTCGTCAGAGTGCAACCGGGGGCTGTTTTGGGTTGGTTAATTAAAAACCATCTTGAACTTTGAATTGGAAGTTTATGTTCTGGAAAAATGATATTTCTTATGAATATGTTAACACATAAAAATTTCATGGTTTAACTCAAAGTGTAAGTATTTTTATAAAAATGATCATTAAATGTTGTTTTTATGATGGAAAATGATCACTTTCATAAGTTTCACCAAAGTTTGACCTATAACCTATGATTTCGAATACAAACTAAGGTATTTTCAGTTCATATTCTTAAAATTTGACTCGATCCAAGGAAGTGGCAAGTTGAACCAACAAAAACGGAGTTGTAATGAAGAAACTACGACTAAAACAAGATTGGGTATCCGAAGCTAGTTTAGCTACGAAAATATTTGGAGAAAAAGTAAATTAATCATATCTTTTCTAATTAATATGATATTTTATATATAATTACTTATGATTTGATTTTATATATTTCAGGACCACCCGTAAACAACACGAGAAGATTAATCATAAGACCTCATGATTGTACGCAACACGTCATTTGACAACACGGTACTTTATGTACGCAACACGTCATTTGACAACATGGTACCATGGGTCGAGATTAATTTTGATCAATACGAATACGATGGGGTCTTTATTTATTTTATTTAAGCAACTAATTGTGGACCACTAACATCGGACTGCTAACTACGGACTAAGAAAATATTAAAAGTATTAAAAGTATATATATATGTAACGATTACTTAAAAAGAAAATATGTTGATATATTATATATATGGTTAGGTTCATGATATATATCGGAGACCAAGTCGAATTAAATATCTTCAAGGCAAAAGTGAGTTTCATTTGCTCCCTTTTTAATTGCTTTTGCAATATATATTTTTGGGCTGAGAATATATGCGCTGCTTTTATAAATGTTTACAAAATAGACACAAGTACTTAAAAATATATTCTACGTTGAGTTGTACCACTGGCATATTTCCATGTAGCTTGGTAACTACAATTTACATGGGTATTGTAAACGCGAATCCTGTTGATAGATCTATCGGGCCTGACAACCCCAACCGGACTGGACGACCAGTATTCAACGGTTGCACAGTACTTCATTTTGGTGACTACACTTGGTACGGTGTAGTGAGATTTCATAATAAAGGGAATATGCGACGTTGATTAAATGTTAAGTATGGTTACCAAGTGCTCAACCACTTAGAATGCTTTATATACACTTGCGAGTGTATTATGTTTATGATTATGAAATCTTGTGGTCTATTAACATATTAAAATGATTGTTATGATAAACCTATAAACTCACCAACCTTTTGGTTGACACTTTAAAGCATGTTTATTCTCAGGTACGAATTAAGTCTTCCGCTGTGCATTTGCTCAATATAAGGACATTACTTGGAGCCGATCATCGCAATGGGACCAAATGTTGATGACTTCGTCCAGGTAGATTAGGACGGGTCCTTTCATCAACGTACATGACAACGGAACTAAAGTTACAAGTCCACTACGCACGAGAATATAATATAATATATAATTAATTAATATAAATTATATATATTATATATAATTAAAATAATATGTCGACGAGGATGGAGCCAAACTTGTGCATGAGCTGGAGGGGACTGCTCCACGATTGCGGAGAATATACACACACCTACATCACGATCGCGGAGAAACTAAAATGGTCTGATATTATGCTCCATGCGATCGCATGGAAATAAGGCACAGGACCCATGCGATTGCATGGGTGTCGGTTCCAGCAAACTTCTATAAATTGAAATCGAATTCTGTTTGAAACACACACATATAATTCACTTCCTCCGTATTATTATTATTATTATTTATATTATTAATATTATTAATATTAATATTTAGATTATTATTAATCATAATTTTATTATTGTTATTAGTATTTGTATTATACATAAAATATTACGACGAGGTGATGCCTAAACGATTTCAAAACAAGTTTTCAAGTAAGTTAAAGCTAAGGAAATTATGGGTTATAGCTATGGAGGTTATGGGTAATGTTCGTGGTTATTGTTCGAGAGGCCAACCTAGCGTTTATCATTTCAGTTGCGTCTACGTACTTTCCTGCAATATTGAATCACAATATTGATACGTGAGCATTCATATCTTATCTTTTATATATTAATAGTGTATCCATATCTAGTGCTCGAGTATATATGTTTATACATGCTTGTATGCTAAATTTCGTCGTTAGATAGTTTTACGATGAATCACAAATTTAATACATATACTACTGATATAAGGTATATGATATGCATGTTATTGGAAAGCTGACGAAAACTTAATAACTTTTCATTTAGAAATCGCGTGATTTCGATGAACGAATTAAAAGATATGGTCAACTGAATTATAGTTAACGTTAATTGAAATTGTGTTTGAAACTGTAAATTAATATTTAAACAACTTGTCTATGAGAGTATAAATTGAATTTTTAGATATTACTAATCGAGTAAATGAATTTATGTATAAGGCACGTTTTGTTTTGTTGATAAATTGTCAAAATTGACTGTATTATCAGGTTTTAAAGCTTTATAAACACTATAATCTGATTTTTACGTGTATTGGAAAACTATGTGAAATAATAAAATATTTTCAATTGCCATGATAATTCAAATATAATATAACTCATGAAATAAGTAATATTTTGAGTTTGATAAACTATAAATTCGTTCAAATATCAAGACTTATACTATGTTAATAAACATGTATAGATTTAAAGATCATATTGGGTCAGGTTAACTTTTGAGATGACTATTGTTAACTTTTGCATGTCGGTCTCGAGCATTAGGATTGTGATACACTATGACCCGACCTAGCTTGTTAGACATTTATTGACCAACATATGTTCTCTAGGTTGAGATCTACGATTATTTTGCATTCCGAGCTTCGGTCACATTTCGGTGAATGACCTTATGTGCTGCTAAGGTGAGTTTATAGATCCCTTTTTAATTGCTTTTGCAATCTATATTTTTGGGCTGAGAATACATGCACTTTATTTTAAACGCAATGGATACAAAGTACATACTAAATTTTACACCGAGTTTGAACCGAAAATCCCTTAGTTAATGTAACTAGTAGCTGCTGGTTATAAGAACTGGTAGGCGCGAGTAGTTATATATGGATCCATAGGGTTTGACATGTGACGACCCGGAAATTTTCGATCAAATTTAAACTTAATCTTATAATGATTCCGACACGATAAGTAAAGTCTATTAAACCGAGTCTCAAAATGTTGGAACTATTTTTTTCGTAAATGCATTTGACCTTGACTATTCCCAACGATTTACGAACAATTGTGTGTAAGTAAAAACATATATATACATATATATATACATATATATATATATACATATACATATATATATATACATATATATATATATATATATATATATATATAATTAAATATAAACAAAAGTAATATTTAGTTGTAATTTAGATATTAGTAGCCAATATGACTAATACATGTATCATATATTGATTATTAGTAATATTATTATTATTATTAGTATTACAGTTATTATCATAGTTATATATCTCATAATCATTTTTATTTAACATTATTAATATCACTATTCTTAAATAGTAGTAGTAATATATTGTTATTAATATTATTATTATTAATATAAATATTATTATTAGTAATTTTATTAAATAATTATCTGTATTAAATTATTAACACAAATATACTTCTGAATCAGTAATAATCAGATGGAAAAAAAATTATCAGATATCGGGATCATCAATCATACGAAAGTTGTTTCCCATCTCTATCTATTCTATTCATTTTTTTTTTGTTTCTCTTGTTTTGTCCTCCTGCTCAAGAATATGTTGTCGACCACCATCACAACCTTACAAATTTGATCAAATCAATTTTTCTATTTCAAATATTCGATTACAGACATTATTATCACATATATACATTTTCATACGGTCTGCTAAGGAAAAGAAAAGCCATATACTACAATTCATGCTGCTGCCACGACTGGTTCAGTTGAAACCGAATCCACAACCACCAATTGAAACACCATAATTAACCGACACCCTCCAAAAACAACCTTGCAAATTCATTCCTGTTTGAACCATCGCCATGCTTCTCTATATCTCTCTCTCTCTTCTAAACTTGCTTACCAATCAAATTGTGATCAAACACTATCGCCCGTTAACTAATGTCACCATATTATTCTGTTTTGTCGAACGCCAACAACAAACCAATATAGTTGCTTCTGCTTGTGATCCAATTCGCCACTACATCAACCACCAATACCACTATACAACTACAACCAAAACCATAATCATCACCAAACCATCCGTCACTTTCAAGACCTCAAACATGACCACTTGTTCCTACTTTAATTTCTGTCGTGGCTACAGCTTCTGATTGATAGGATCCCCATCAACCGTCACATAGCATTAAGACCCATCTTGTATCTGTTGGCGAGCTGATTCCAAAGTCTATTTCTGGTATGGTTCGATTACCACCAAAGTTGCACACATCCCACTCGATCATTTATAAACTGAAATTGCTATTCTTGTTGCTACTACCTTGTTATTGTATGTGAACCACCTTCCTCTTCATTCATAAGCTACCATCATCATATAAGTTACTGCTTCGCTTTCTTGTAATAATTGACATATAATGAAACGAAGAATTGATAACATATGAATGAGTTTGGCAACTTGGTTATAAAGGAAAATTTAATATACATATGTATTATGTAAAGGTAATGCAAGTGGGATTAGTATCACTAAATGGCGGACAAAGGAAATGGAATAATTGATATTCTTTTATGATGAAGATAAAGGGGATGGCCTGTACATACTTGTGTATCTATATCTTTCGAAAATTCCAAATCACTTTGCATGTCTCCTTCTTTACTTTATGACCAACACTTAATAAGTTAATAAAGTAAATGTACCCACCCTTACCACTTGTTAGTTCTTTAATGATATGTGACTAGTATCATCATGTTTCTGTTCGAGTTTGTCAAAAACACCGAACCCTACAAACCTACTTGTAATATTTTTTCTTCGTTGATTTGTCCAACAAAGAACCATCGATTTATAAAACTCGAATATTGCATCAATGAGTGTTTTCCAGTTGGTATCTATCTAATATAATATTGGTAAAGGAATGTGACATTGGGTTAGAGGTAGAGCCGTGAATTTGAAATCCAAAGCCAACGAGTTTCTTTTACAGCTTCTTATCAAATCACTGACTTGGGCCATGATCTTCGTTTTGCTGTTGGACAGTTTACTTAGTTAATTAGTTGGGCCGAACATTTTAATTAAATTGGGCCGTTAAGTTTGGGTGTACTGGTGGGCCGAAATTGCAAATATGAAGATAAAATGTTGTGTATTATGATGCATAATAAGGATTCGGTGATGTTACGATTATGATTATAGTGTTATATTATGAGCATGATGATGACGAGATACAATATATGATGATCGAATGATAATGATAAAGGTGATAAGATGATTTCGAAGATGATGATGGTGAAATAATGATAAATGATGAAACGAGTGTGATGATTAGATGAGGTTGGATAATGTTAGGATCATATTAATTAGGATGATGATTATGTTAAGAGTAAAATGATGAAGTTAATGATGATGATTATGTTATATGGTGAGCATGATGATGACGAGCTAGATGATGATTTAAATGATGATATTTGAAGATAAAAATGTTAAATGGGTTGTTTATAAGAAAGAAACGGATACATTAGGGATAAATAAATTTAAGTGGGGAATTGAATCATAAATGAAGTAACAGAGGCATGGTTAGGAGTATTATCGGGTTAGCGGGACGTCGCGGGTTCAATCCCGGACTTGGGCATTTTTTTTAAGGACTATTTCTTTGAGGTAGTTTACTTATAACTTATTATTATTATTATTATTATTATTATTATTATTATTATTATTATTATTATTATTATTATTATTATTATTATTATTATTATTATTATTATTATTATTATTATTATTATTATAATTAATATTATTATCATTAGTATTAAAATGATTAATAAAATTTTTGTTATTATTATTAACATTAGTATTAGTATTAATATTATTATCAATTTATTATAAATGTTATCATTAGTATTATTAATGACATTATTAGTATCATTATTATTAAAAATACCATTTTCATTTTTGTTATTAGTATTATCATTATTAATAAAGTTATATTATTATTAGTAGTAAAACAATATTTTCAAAACTATCATTATAATAAATAAATATTTTGTATATTAATTATACATATTACATATACTAGAATTATATTAATATTTCATATAACTATATATCAAAAATAATAACATTATTTACATATATACTTACATATAACAAACTAATGATATTTTATTTATATAACTAAATGTAAAGGTATTAATAATTTTAAATATATATACAAAATAAATATATATAACATATAATTTAAGATATAATAAAAGTATACGTTTTTAAATGGAATTTAGTATAAATTCTATATAACTACAAATATATAAATAATATATGTTAATAAATAAAATTACGTAATTTCCATTATATGTGTTAATAAATATATAACTGATATAGGTTCGTGAATCCGAGACCAACCCTACACTTGTTCAATGTCGTCATATGTATTTTTACTACAAAATACATCAGGTGAGTTCATTTGATTCCCTTTTACTCTTTACATTTTTGGGACTGAGAATACATGCGCTGTTTTTATAACTGTTTCCTAAATGCTTTTGAGATATATTTTTGAACTGAGAATACATGAACTGCTTTATTAAATGATTGACGAAATAGACACAAATATTCAAAACTACATTCTATGATAGAATTATTTGGATTCAGAGGTTCGATTTAGTAGTTAACGGAGAGATGATTTTGCATTGCGTACACATTAGCTCCCGTTTTAACTACCATCGGCGGGATGATTTTGCATTGCACGCACGTACTAGCCCCCGATGTATTGTATTGTATTATAGTCGACTTTGTAGTTGGTAACGGAGGGATGATTTTGCATTGCGTACGCATTAGCCCCCATTTCAGCTATCCTCGGAGGGATGATTTTGCATTGCGTACGCATTAGCCCCCGTTGTAAGAATTATATTGTATTAACTATCACGGTGAGATGATTTTGTCATTGCACTACGCATTAGCTACCGTTGGTGAGTTGTTTGAAAGGTTCCGGTGTTCTTCATATGAATGATTTTACAGCAGGAATAGACCTGCACAGATTGTTTTTCTAATTATGGGTATCTTGTGGTCTATTAAAATGATGAATTTTATTGTTTATGATAAACTAATGAACTCACCAACCTTTTGGTTGACACTTGAAAGCATGTTTATTCTCAGGTATGAAAGAAATCTTTCGCTGTGCATTTGCTCATATTAGAGACATTACTTGGAGTCATTCATGACATATTTTAAAAGACGTTGCATTCGAGTCGTCGAGTTCATCAAGATTATTATTAAGTCAATTAGAGTTTGATGTATTGTGAAATGGTATGCATACTGTCAACTTTCGATGAAAAGAAAGTTTGTCTTTTAAAAACGAATGCAATGTTTGTAAAATGTATCATATAGAGGTCAAATACCTCGCGATGTAATCAACTATAGTGAATCGTTTATAATGTATATGAACGGGGCATTTCATGACATCCCCGTCTGTTCCAGGTATAGAAACCCTAGCCTGAACTATAAAATAGACGTATGCTATTTGAGTTTAGTACACGTTGGATTGCGTGTATTGTACATGTTGGTTGCATGTATGTTAAAACATGGGTACTTATTATATATACGTTAAAGTTTAGTTACCAGAGTGCTCAATCTTATAGAATATTTTGATAAACGTTTCTGGATGAAACAACTGAAATCTTGTGATCCACCTTTATATACAGATTATGCGCAACATTAAAACTATGAATTCACCAACCTGTGTGTTGACACTTTTAAGCATGTTTATTCTCAGGTTCCTAGAAGTCTTCCGCTATTTGCTTATATGTGATACAAGCTATGTGCATGGAGTCATACATGCTTTATTCGAGAAAACATCGCATTCACAAAATCATCAACATGTACCTTATTTTGACTGCATTATCAACGGATGTAGTATTGTAAACTATTAATTACGGTGATTTCTATATGTAGAAATCATCAAACGTCAAAAACCTTGAAATTTGATATTCAATTATGGTGTGCCTTTTCAAAAGAATGCAATGTTTACAAAACGTATCATGTAGAGGTCAGTACCTCACTGTGAAATCGATGAATGATGTATTCGTCCAAAGGGATTTGGATGGATCGTCACATTTTTTAAGCATGGCCGATGCGTCGTTGCTAAAAAGTCATTCATAGGTAAAAAGTCGGAAAAAGTCGGTCAAAGTCAGTCAAATTCGGTCAATTTTTTTCTTTTTATAATAATATTGTTAATAATTGTTAATTGTTCATGTTTATTGTAAATATAGTTTATATTTTAAGATTCGATCTATATAATATTATATATATATATATATATATATATATATATATATATATATATAATAAAACTATTTTAAAAAGTCAACGTTAGTCAATGCCCGTTGCGTCACTGTTGCGTCCGACGCGTCATTTTTTAGGCATGACCGATGCGTCCCCGACTCGCGTATTTTACAACTTTGCCCCTTATCTCTTTGTATGTGGAGGCTGATCATTGTAAATTTCGCGATATATATCTATTCATCTTGCTTAAAAAAAAAATCAAATTCAGTTTAATTTTCTAACTAGTGAAATCACCCGTGAAATCACGGGTTTGTTTAAACGAAACAGTTTAATGATAGATATTAAGTGAACGTAAATGCTAAAGTTATTTAGTTTAATGACCCGTAGAACCACATAGTTCGACTAAGAAACTCGTCAAATGAACATTTCATCAAACACCTAAAATGCATATTTAACAATCCACGTTCAATCATAAGAGATAATATTGGTTGTCATTTTATTTTAAGAGTGTATATTAAAATATAAATGTAGAATTGGTTTCCTTCTGCCTAACTTTTATAAATAATTTAAAATAATTTAATTTTAATAATTAAAATAATTATTAATAAGATTTAATAATAATAATTAATTAATAAAATTAAATTTTAATTAAAAATTATTTAGATTAAGGACATCATCCACCATGCTTAGATTTTTTTCTTTCTTTTTGATTTTTTTTTCTTAACAAAGGAATTAGCCTAATAATGACATCATCATTTTAGCAATATAATCATGACCCGTAGAACCACATAGTTCGACTAAGAAACTCGTCAATTGAACATTTCATCAAACACCTAAAATGCATATTTAACAATCCACATCCAATCATAAGAGATAATATTGGTTGTCATTTTATTTTAAGAGTGTAAATTAAAATATAAATGTAGAATTGATTTCCTTCTGTCTAACTTTTATAAATAATTAATTAAAATAATTTACAATAATTTAATTTTAATAATTAAAATAATTATTAATAAGATTTAATAATAATAATTAATTAATAAGATTAAATTTTAATTAAAAATTATTTAGATTAATGACATCATCCACCATGCTTAGATTTTTTTTTTTTTTTTTGATTTTTTCTTAACAAATGAATTAGCCTAATAATGACATCATCATTTTAGCAATATAATAGAAACCATAGATAGATACATAGATACATAGATTACACGATTTAAAATGGATTATTGAACCTTCTGGAACGCGAAATCCCGACACCAAACGGAACGTAAAATGATTTTTTATTTTATACGGAGTATATTATTTTATTTATTTTATTTTATAAAAAGGGAATTGATTCTCACACATCAAGAATTGATCCATACACACTTTTTTGCACCAAATTTACATTTATATCCCTAAATTTATCTAGGAAATTGAATCTTCATAATTACAAAGTAAGGGTATAATAGAATGTTTGTGTGTATAGATCAATTCTTGGTGTGTGAGAATCATCTCCCCAAATAAAAAAGCTAGCTTTACTAATTTAAAAAAGAAAAGATTCAGCTGGCACTCCATTTTCTCATTCATTCCCTCCAAAATTAAACCCAATTCATCGCAAACCCTAATTTATGTTCTAAAATTCGTCAATCGACAATAGTCTTCTTGACAGTCTTCTGTACCTCGTTCGTCTCCTGAAGAAAGAAATCTACTTTTTCTGAAGGTATAATAACTTACTTCAATTTTCATTGCATGTTAATTTATTTAAAACACACCCTGTGTGATGAAGATGCTTTAGTTCAATGATATACCAATTTGATTCTCATAGAAAATTCTGAAGATACCGCCCTAATGTGAATGATATTTGATCTAATAGCACTGTATTAATGAAATGAATGTTTGTTATATTAAAAAAAACTCAATAAGACAATGACTATCAAATTTTCACATGTTGAAAAGAAGTTAAAATCTGCACTTGTAATTGGTTTGCGCCATGGGTAGTAATCATTTTCTATACCCATGTGGCAATAACTTATGGTAATTTGCACAAATGTGCCCTGATATTCACCTCTTTTTAGTCTAAATTTGTTGACTTATATGAGCCCTGAGATGACTTGACGATATGAGCCAACACTTACGAGCTGACTCATGATTCGTACAAGTCTAGCTTTTCATGTATATAAAACACGCTAACAGATAATAATATGAATACTGTGTTAAAGTTCTCGTAATATGATTATGAACTGAATTTGTAAATTTGAGACAGTGCTTTGATGTTGTTTTGATTGTCTTTCTGCTTTAAAGAACTAATAAGTTCCACGCAGGTCGACCTGAAGTATCACCTAGGTCGCCTTTAGCTTAGTGCGGGGGCAGCGGGGAGGGGGGTTTTATCGGCCATGCCCTCGGATTGGTACGGGTTTCCTCCAGGGCAGTAGTTGGGGGCAGGTTATCCAACTACGGGAGATGAACGCGTGGGTGGTTAAGTCCCTCTGGGTGATCCCAAACTGATGTCCAAAATAAGAACTAATAAGTTCACCTCGATTATATCGTATACAACTAATAGTAATAATAATTGCTAGTAATTCTCTTTATTCACTGTAGCTTTTGCCGTTCATTGAGATAACAGAACACTGTTATACAGGCTGACTGCATACTCAGTCAGTCAGATATGAATACAAATAGCAAGTTACGAACTTTTTCGATGTCATATCCCGTGCATCATATAAGAATCTGCATTATGATACTCTTAGTAGTCACTAACAGTTGTTTTTATGTCTCCCAGGCTACATTCATAATCTGTCAATGGCTAGTGAAACTTTTGTGGGCGTGTGCAATGACACTATCAACATTCCTACTGATCTTCAGAGGACTTATCAAGTTGTCGTTGCTGCTACACAAACTATGGGTATTGGCAAGAACGGGAAGTTGCCTTGGAATTTGCCTTCGGACCTCAAGTTTTTTAAGGACGTAACCTTGACTACATTTGATCCAACAAAGATGAATGCTGTTGTAATGGGAAGAAAAACATGGGAAAGCATACCACTATCGCGTCGACCTCTGACTGGTCGACTCAATGTTGTTTTAACACATTCCACGAGTTTTGAATTTACAACTACTGACACTGTTATAATGTGTGGGAGTTTCGACTCTGCTTTGGAAGTATTAGCATCATCTCCCTATTGTTTATCCATTGAACGGGTCTTTGTAATTGGTGGTGGCGAGATCCTAAGGTTTGTACATATAAGTGCTTTTATTTCATTTAATCTACTTAATTTGAGGTAACAAAATGTTGACCCATTTACATATGAATGGTTCGATTTGAACGGTTACTCAGCTACTAGCTTTATTGCAGGGAGTCGCTCAATGGTCCTCGCTGTGATGCTATCCATATTACTGAAATCGAAGCAGACATTGATTGTGATACTTTCATCCCGACTATAGATACTTTGAAATTTCAGCTATGGTACTCATCGTTCCCATTGGTAGAGAACGGAATTCGGTATTGTTTGACTACTTATGTCCGTTCGAGGATATCTGCAGTTGATTCCCCTATTAAACCTAAAAACCTGTACTCTTTCTTGCCCAAAACGATATTTGAGAAGCATGAGGAGTACCTTTATTTAAAGCTGGTGGACGACATTCTTTCTCATGGTGCGTTGAAGGGTGACCGCACCGGGACTGGTACCTTGTCAAAATTTGGTTGCCAGGTATTATCACAAACACCTTAATTTTCATAAAAAGGTTCAACGAACTTATACTTATGAATGGATGCTTCAGGTCATCTGTCCTATAAATGTAATCGTTTTATTTTAATTTATAACAGATGCGGTTCAATCTTCGGAGGTCTTTTCCGCTTCTTACAACCAAGGCATGTTCATTTCTCTATTTTATATTTGTAGCTATCAATTTCTACTCTTTATATGTAATAGATTTCCATTATTTATTCAACAGAAAGTGTTTTGGCGTGGAGTTGTAGAAGAACTTTTGTGGTTCATCAGCGGATCAACAAGTGCTAAGGTAGTTTTTTTTATTACTTGAACAATTAATGGATCTATTTCACTTGTCAACTAGAAATTAATTTATTCCAGAAATATATTATATTACGTTATAGAAGTAACACGCGTGGTACTCATCGTGCTTTATGCTATTTAGACAACTTCTACATCAGTTTGCTAATATGATGGTCAAAACTTGTGTATTTATGACCAAAAAAGCATTATTGATATATTTATCTTGTCTCTGCACGTTTGCTATGTCTCAATAAAGTTATAACTTGAATAATCGTTCTTTTGTGAAACCAGAAAGTACCATTCTTCACTCGTGAGTTCCAGACACCCATAATAGTGAAATTATAAAATTCTGCGTTTGTGTGTACAGATGTATGAATTTTATTTAAATCTTCACGTCTATGGTTATCAGGTCTTACAAGCTAAGGGCATTCATATATGGGATGGTAATGCGTCACGAAACTACCTAGACAGGCAAGTTCACATTTTTCTACTGTGTTTGCCATGAAACTATCTATCTATATATATATATATATATATATATATATATATATATATATATATATAAAAGTTTGTTGTGTATTGCATTCATACTACAGTATTGGCTTGGTGGATAGAGAAGAAGGTGACTTGGGACCGGTATACGGGTTTCAGTGGAGACACTTTGGTGCAAGGTTGGGGGTTGGAAATTATAATTAAATATCTTGAATAAAAAATGTAAATAAATACTTATGTTCATATTCTTGATTACAGGTACACTAACATGCATGCTGACTACTCTGGCCAGGGATTTGATCAATTGCTAGATGTTATTGACAAGATAAAAAACAATCCAGATGACCGTCGGATAATTCTTTCAGCATGGAACCCATCAGATCTCGATCAGATGGCACTTCCACCTTGTCATATGTTTGCACAGGTTTGCAAAAGGATGGTTTGATGTCTTTTTCAAGTTTTTATCTTTGTTAATTCCTAAGTAATACGTAGCTGAATACGTTCTCTGCAGTTTTATGTAAATCAAGGGGAGTTATCTTGCCAAATGTATCAGCGATCTGCAGATATGGGTCTTGGTGTTCCATTTAACATAGCATCGTATGCTTTATTGACATGCATGATCGCCCATGTTTGTGGTATGTACAGTTTAAATCCATTAACTCTAAACATGTTGTTATATTGAGTCTTTATTTATGTATGGATAAGGATTTGTTCTTACGTATATTTGTTGGCCAGATCTTGTTCCTGGTGATTTTGTCCATGTTCTTGGTGATGCTCATGTATATAGCACTCATGTCAGACCTCTGCAGGATCAGCTTCAGAAGCTGCCTAAACCTTTTCCAGTAAGCACAATTTATTGAACTGGGCAGATTGGGTAATGGGTTATAATGTGTTCGGGTAAAAATTGACCTTTTTTGTGCATAATATTTTCTTTTATTATTTTTCATCATTTACATTCTAATAACATGATCCATCAAGTTACCTGAGAGGACCCTAATCCACTAATAAATCTTACATTTTTTAGATCCTTTTTCATCGCTAAAGTAAATTCATTCATTTTTATAATTATAATAGTGTGTTTAAGACTTTCATAGTTCTAGAGTATAATGAAAACATGCTAAAAAAATGTTAGCATTTCCACTTAAACCCAATATTAGAGGTTAAATAACCAAGCACTTTGTTTAGTTCTCATTTGGATATATATTTTTTCCTTAACAAACCCAAAATATAAAAAGAGTCCAAATTAACCCAATTTCGTTCATTTTGCCATTTGGGCCAAGTTGATCATTACCATCACTAGATAGCCCAGTGGTTGGGACCTGAGTTCTTTGCAAAAGGTCCCAGGTTTGAATCCCGTCTAGGACGAATTTATAGTGATGGCCAGGGATGAGTTGGAACAGCCAGAGAGTAATCCTGCTGGGCAGCGTACATCTGAGTATGGGGCCTGATTACTCGCCCTCCCGGGTAGCCCGAACAGGGAAAACCTTCTGCATTTTTACCTTTTTTTGATCATTCACCTCTAGTGTCAAGTATTGCTATTCACTGCTTATGTACTGATTAGTATATTTTTCTGGTTTTATGTTTTTATGGGCGTGTTTAAAAAAAGACATGTAATTAGTTAATACCAAAATATGCAGATATTGAAGATCAATTCCGAGAAGAAGGATATAGATGCTTTTGTGTCTGATGATTTTAAACTTATAGGCTACGATCCTCACCAGAAAATAGAAATGAAAATGGCAGTATAGAGCTATTGTTATCTTCCGATTTGGTAAGCAAAAATATGAACGGTAGTCGTCCTTTGTGACCCTATGTAACATTGAGTTTTAATAGTGGTGTAAAATAGGCGGGTTAGGCTGGTTGGGTAGCATGTTAAGTTCTTTGTTGTCGAATAGCTTCAGTACTAATCGCTTATTCATGTATTGATGAACCTTAATCAATACTGGTGGATTTCATATTACAATCTGTTGATTTATTATTTAAGCAAAAGGCTATCTACCAAGTTAGATTGATCTTCATCCAGAATTTGGATGGTCTGGATTTGTTCATTTTGTAATACCGTTGTCTTCTCCTGTTTTTCTTTTAGCTCTTTGACATCTTCAGCTTTACCCCATAGTACAACATACAACCCAGTTATGATCGCAAATGCACCTATAATGCTGCAGTTTACCATAAAAAAACGAGGTTACATTAATTAATATTATTAATATATTTATATTAATTTACCACAACAAAAATATCTGCCAATATGTTAGGATGCAACTATAAATACTATTGATTTTTTAAAGTTTTTTTTTTTTTTTTTTTTTGTGTCAACTTTGACTGTAAATATTTTTATTTGTAGGATTCTTATAGTGATTTAACTAGTCCGGATCGGCCCGCGCGATGCGGCGGGAGCTTTCGGCTGGCGTATTCATATTTAACGCAGTTTTATTTACAGAAAGGAAAACGGACCATCTGTTATGCATCCTTGTTGGTGTCGTCGTCTTTAGTGTTTTTTAAAATCTGTCCGGTTCGAACGTAGTTAGTTTCGTTTTGTTGATAAAATTATTTCGAGCCTAATGGTGCCGGCGAAAAAATTTAATTTGCGGCGAGCAGGAAGATACGTGCTGTCGTTGTGTTTAGCGTTTTTTTTAAAAAGTGTCCGTTTCGAACGTAGTTAGTATCGTTTTGTTCATAAAATTATTTCGAGTCTGACGCTGCCCTCGAAAAAATTTAACACGTGCCGAGTGGGAAGATACATGTTGTCGTTGTGTTTAGCGTTTTTTTTAGAAGTGTCCATTTCGCGTGTAGTTAGTCCCGTTGGGTTCGTAAGATTTTTTCGAGTTGAACGGTGGTCTCTGAAAAATTTAACTCGCACCCAGCGAGAAAATAGGACCCGTTATAAATTCGGGTGGAATAAGTTTCTTATATTTTAATTAAATTATATATTTACACTTTTTACCCCTTAAAAAGTGTGAATTTGAGGGACCATTGTGGAAATATAGACAAATTTGATAGACCGTTTGTAATGTGAACGCAAATTCAAAACTACAAACAAATATAATTAAAACTACAACATTTTTCATCTCTTTTAGTATATAAAAGGTTAAGGTTAATAATTAATTAATTAATGTCTTATATAAAATAAATAAGTCACTTGCCTTCCGGTGTATATCTGTTCTTGGAGGAACATAGAAGCGAAAATGGTAACTATGACCGTTCCTATTGGATAGAATATTGCTGAAAACACGGGACCTTTCCTTTCAATGATCCATGATTGGAAAATTATACAAATTGCAGAGCCAAAAATACCCTGATCAAAAAACATGGCAGAATGAAGTTTTAACATATGCTTTTAGACACAAACGCAAACATTATAACAATCACAAACACGCAAAGTGTCTGAACAAATGTATTACCGCAAATAAACAAGATCCTAGTTGTAAATATGATTTAATCTTCCAAGCTTCTAAGTACGGATCTGTAAACAATCCAATAGTCACAGATTGCACCGTCCCTATAAAGCACATCCAAGCTGATAACGATAAGTGATCAGGGTACATTCTACTAACTGGTACCTGCAATATTTTGTTATAACAAATTACATTACCTCAATATAACCAAATCATAATATATTTTTTCTCCAACATATATATCAAAAAAATTGTGTGAAAATTAGATACCTGTAAAAGTAACCAAAATGACCAGCAACAACAACCACCAATGAGATATAAACAACCCAAAAGCCATTGATTATCACTTCCAATTGAACATATTGACCACAAGGAACTAGATGAAGGCAACTGTGCATTTAGAAGCTTGGGGCCTTTTATTAGTGTCATAATAACAGCGCCTGTCACGCACACAATCGTTCCTGCTATTTTCGCTAAAGTTCTTAAGCTTCGAATGTTTATTGGTTCTAGCCTAAAAGGAGTAACATATAAAAATTGTAAATTGTATTTTGTATATAATTTAATATCGATTCGATTCGTTTTTAGTAAAAATTAAAGGCAGTATATACCCAAGGATGGATGCTCCAATAAAGGTGATGGCAGGAATTAGATTATTCAAGACACTTGAAGCAGAAGATGTGGCAAAGAATATGCCTTCGTATTGCATCATTTGAGTCCCTATTAGTCTGCATCATTTCACTCCCCGTTAGCCTATATTTAAGGCATACAACATCAAACGTGCTTTAAAGCATTGTACTGTATAATACTCTAAAGTATGTACGATTAGTGATGTACGGATAACATGATGCCTAAATAATCAATGACCATTTCATCAGGACTGGCGTACTAAAAAAAATATCTAATCAATGGGATGCATTAAATAACCAGATTTATTGTTTCACATTTTGGTCCTAACAAATGTATATGTATTATGACCAATTATTTCAACTCATCCACATGTGTTTATATAAGCTTTCTAAGCAACATTAACTGGCAACTAAGGTTGTGTCCCTACCGACACACTTAAAATCTGAGATTTTGTCACAATGTCACTTGTCACCAATTTATAGATATTTCAAGAGCACTTTCTATATACACCATAGACACGAATTTGTCATAGGTGTTAGTAATGTCATTTCTCAAATGCAGAGAGAAATAGATGATATGTATTCAGGATTTTTTTTTTGAAATGGTAGTTTTTGAAAAAATGTTTACAAAACTAGAAATTTCGAAATATTTTTTACAAAACTAGTAAAACCGGAGTTTGAAACTCCGGTTTGCCACTTGTAATCCCAAACCGGCGTTTGAAAGTTCGGTTTGTGTCCATGTCAACCCAAACCGGAGTTTGAAACTCCGGTTTGCCTAGATGTATTTTTTTTTTAATTATGAAAAAAAAAAAACTGGGTACTCCACCCCGTTTCAAACTCAGGTGACATCTTTAGACAGTGTCCTTCACGACGGCAGAGAGGCGGTGTGGAGTTAACGACGAACAAGGAAGCGGCAGCGGAGTAGGGTGGATGGGGGCGGCGTAGGGTGGGCATCAGTAGCAGATAAGGAGGGAGCTGTGGGTATGATGTGAAAATGGAAGGTGGGTTCTAACTTTTAAGCATATAAGAGAGAAGCAGAGAGAGAAATTCATATTATTAGTTATATTTTGAATTACGAATTAAATTAAATGGAAGAAACATAATCATTAAACCTATTGAAAACTAGTGGGTGAAGAAAAATTGTGACAGAAGTTAAACTTTTTTGTGAAATTCAAGAAAAAATAAATTATTATAAAATAAAATTAAAAGAAGAGAGAGTTGTCTTTATAATCTAGCCAATCAAAGTGTTTGGATGAAATTAACTGTAGCTGGAGCTTATGGACTAGAGCTGGAGCTGGAGCTTGAGCTTATTTTTAAAGTTGGTAGCTGGAGCTTATTATTTTTTATAAGTGTTTGGTAAACTAGCTGGAGCTTATTTTCTAGTTCATAAGCTCTACTTTTTTTCGTAAGCTACTAGAAGTAGCTTATTTTTCTAGAGCTTATGATTTTCATAAGCTCTACTTTTTATGTCTGCCAAACAAAACTTATTATTTGGAGCTTATTAAAATCATAAGCTCAAGCTCCTATAAGCTTTCATAAGCTTCCATAAGCTCCTCTACCAAACACACCCTAAAACTAATAAAAGGCTGACTTTTGTGTAAATCGATACCCGAATAAAATGATGGTTTCACTAGGATGGTTTTTATAAGTACACAGTTTCTTTCAAATTTTCATAACTGGAAAAAAAAAAATGACACCTAAGCAAACCGGAGTTTCAAACTCCGGTTTGGGATGACATGGAAGCAAACCGAACTTTCAAACGCCGGTTTGAAATGACAAGTTGCAAACCCGAGTTTCAAACTCCGGTTTTACTAGTTTTGTAAAAATAAATTCGAAATTTCTAGTTTTGTAAACATCTTTCCAAAAACTACCATTTCAAAAGTATTAGCTTTAATAACTTGTACTTTGAGTTTATGTATTCAGCTTTAATAACTTGTATTTTGAGCTTATAATGTTGTATTTTAATTTTAATATATCAGTATAATGCATGTAAATTTAGTTATGAGTTAATTATTATAGTATGTGACGTCTACATGGCACTTAAGAGGGTTAGTTTTTTAACCACGATAGAGAATGATCTAGCGGTGAATATCAACTAGATTATTGTTGTTTAAAATGACAGATTCAGGGGTTTAAAAACTAAAAGTTTTTGGATATATATATTTTTTTAAATATATTTTGAAAACTGGGTTTGGAATCACTGACGGGATAGCGACCAGCAACCTGATCATTTTCCACGCACACACGTGTTTTCTGTCGGAAATTCGTACCGCATAACAAAGACCTGATTTATCAAATTTATATGAGCATGTGGGCATGTGAATATTATAGTTAATGGACAAATTGTTGTATGTTCGTTCTATCAACTTTATTTAAGTAATACGTTAAACTAAACCAATTCAAACTTTTGTTAGCATAAATGCATCATAAAATGTAAACTTCTTGTTTACAAACAACTCACACGGCCAACACTTATTAATTCACCACATGCCCACAAAGGGGGCTTGAACTCTCGACTTCTTTGGTTAAAAGATTCCTCAAATATTGATACGTTATAAACCTTTTCGTCGTAAAAATGAAAGGCTCATATTTAGCAATGTGAACAAACCTTATACTCCATAGTTATTTGTGTTTTTGCTCACCAATTCGTGTATCTAATCCCAACTCCCCTATTATACCTATATATCTAATAGACATACTTGAAGTGAATAGCACCCAAAAGGGTACTTCCGACTTTTCACTTTTTTTAAACATTTAAATTTTATTTCACCAACAAAAACCCAGCCTTCTTTCAAAAATTCAAATCGACCTCCCAAACAGGGGATAAAGTGTCAAATGACCATTTTCATAAAAATCTTAAATAAACTCCCCCAAATCTTCAATGGGTGATATCTTCTCGCTCGCAACGAGTTAAATTTTTCCCACACCATCGTTAAACTCGAAATAATTTTAGGAACACAATGTCACTAACTATATGCAAAACGGACGTTTTTTAAAAAACGCTAAATATTTGGAGTACTTTTCATACACGTTGATTTTGCGTTAAATTTTTAAAAGTACATATATTGTTAATTTAACATAACATTTAATCGTTAAACTCGAAATAATTTTAGGAACACAATGTCACTAACTATACGCAAAACGGACGCTTTTTAAAAAACGCTAAATATTTGGGGTACTTTTCCTACACGTTGATTTTGCGTTAAATTTTTAAAAGTCGACAATTCCATAGCGAAACACGGAGATGTACATATATTGTTAATTTAACATAACATTTAAATCTCTCACGAGCTATACATTTTAGTTCGACTCGAGTTGCGCTTCAACGACATCATCGTTAGCCACGAAATAATTTTACAAACTAAACTCAATAAAATACATTGAAAACCGAACCCCCGGCGCGAAGCGAGGGTTCGAAACCTAGTTACTACTATATCAGACTATAAAAGTACTGTATAAATAATATATATAGAGTCTAGTAATAATTAATATTAATAATTATATTTATAATAGTAGCAAAAATTCATGTACTAACAACATCTAAACATTAGACGAATATAAGATGTATTTACCCAATCAAAGCTGCAACGAAGATTAACGAAAAGCTCTTCCATCCCATTTTACATCTATGGGTGTTACTCCTACAATAGATTGACAAAAGTCATACAACCGAATCCCCGCGAAGTCGTTATTGAACCTTCAGGAATCAGGCACATATAATCATCCTTACCGAGTATAAAGAGACTATTTCCGTAAGGACATATGACTAAAAAAATTAGATACGGTTTGTATCTTGCGATCTTTTTGGAACATACCTTGAAAAGTAAGCAATAGGAACAATGAATATAGTTCCAAAAGCTTGTCTATAAACAACAAAAATCCTAGGACTCATGCCTTGCAAAAGAGCCGCTTTAACTAATAGTGATATTCCTGCATATATTGTTTGTAACACCAACATAACTAATACTGCCTTTGTGTTTTCTGTTCTCCCCATTGAACCTTAATTATTATTTTTGATTTGTTATTTGTTTAGTGCTGCACAGGTTAAAAACATGGTTGCTCCCAAAGGAACATTTAAATACAAGATTTCAAAACTGAGGGCTTGACACTTAGGTACTTAATATTTATGTTGTCACAACTTCAACCCTCTAACTTTTAATCTGAACCTGATCTTACCCCCACTCTATCTACGAACGTTGAACCGAAGTTTTGATGTGGTCCAGCGGTTGGTGGCCTGCCTCCTTAAGGGGAGATCAGGAGTTCGACCTCCGTTGGGCTACATATTAACCCACAATTTCATCCCTGCCATGAAATATCCACCAATGTTACCTTTCCCACATTGCATTGGGGGTGAAGAGGAGGGGGTTTTACTGTCCATGCCCCGTATGGGATTGGTGCGGATTTTCGTCTGGGCATGCAGTTGGGGGAGGGTGTAACTGTGTAGGAGATGAACGCGTGAGTGGTTAAGTACCTTAAAGTGAGCTGTCAAAAAAAAAAAAAAAAAAAAAAAAAAAAACGTTGAACCAACCAATTTGAACTTCCTTTTGTAAATATCTTCAGGTAAGTCAAATCATTCAACACACACTTTGACTTTTTTCGATTGCCAAGTATGCTTGCTTGACATATTTTAGGAAAACAAAAAAGTGTTACAGACAAATAAACATAAATATAAATATAAGTATTTCTAGAACTAATACAGGTTTTCAATACAAATACGTACCTACACTAATGTCTTTTAATAAGTTTTAAATCATAAGCTTAATATATTTGTTAGACAATAAAAAGCAGAGCTTATAAATCTCACAAACTCTTTACAACAGTTCGAACTTCACCCACGTTCATGCCCACGAAATCTAACTTGATCCACGCTCTACGCGACTTGCGGATTGGATACTACACTATCCACGCTCTATAGATTTGCTACCATGCAAACTGTGGTATTTGACTTTAGACCTGTTATCAGCATTAGTCGCACAACATGCCCGGTACTTTTGGTCAAGCATCAAGTCAACGAAAGGATTCCAGAGCCGCGGTTCAACGTCCAGTGGTAGTAGGGAACGAACGGTATCAGGATGATCTTTATAGACTTCTTCAAAATAAGCTTTCTGTTCACTTTTTGAGTTTTTCCATCTATCCCCCGACATCTTTTGAACAGTGGCTCAAACTTTATTTTCTTTATCCCTACCGTCTAGCCAACTATTAATGTTACTCTTTTCCGGACTAAATCCAGTCGTCCGGGAAAGTCGGTCAATGATTTTCAGAAAAAAGTGGGTCAGAGAAGCATATTTTTTGTCGTTTGGTAAATTATCCCGGACGACCAATATCGTCCGAAAAAGCCGTCATCCGAAATAAACGAATTTCTAGTAGTGTATGGGGCATAGTTTTTCGGGAAGCGTAGGTAAAAAGGTAATTAACCTTCCACTAAACTTCCTCAATCATATGCACATCTTATTAGGTTAATCCATCATTATGGCTGAAAACCCGTCTACAAAATACATGACATTATGCACATCATTATTAGTCAAATAAGTTTCAAGTACTTCACGAATCAAGTTTAAAAATAATAAGTTTCAACTTTCAGCTTCAAAAATAAATTTCAACTCAACACTTACTTTATGTATAAGCTCCAACTCTAATTGGTTTTGTCCAAATACACTTCTAATATAAATGAACTAGTAAAATGGGCCCGAGCGATGCCGCGGGACCTTTCGGGTTGTATATTCATAGTTAATGGAGCGTTATGTATTTACAGAAGTAAAAACGTTTTGCTACGGGTGTTTTTAAATAATGTAGTTAGTATCTAATGTACCTAATGGCTTTTTTAACGGCAGGAAGATCGTGTAAAAAAAAAAGGAAACAAAATTATCGATATGATGTAGTTAGTTTGGGGAGTTTATTATAGGTTATGGAACACAGATCTAAATACACGTAATTAGCGTTTTTTTAGAAGTGTCCGTGTCGCGTATAGTTAGTCTCGGTGTGTTCGTTACATATTTTTGAGTTGAACGGTGGGTTCGAAAAAAATTAACGCGAGCCGAGCGGGAAGATATGTCCCGTTGAGTATTGAATATAATCCAAGGTATTTGGCGTTTTTTTAGAAGTGTCCGTTTCGCGTATAGTTAGTCCCGGTGTGTTCGTTAGATTTTTTTGAGTTGAACGGTGGGTTCGAAAAAATTTAACGCGAGTCGAGCGGAAAGATATGTCCCGTTGAAAATATGGGTGAAGTTTAATTAAGATTTTTTGTTAAAATGTTGATTTTACATTTGATACCCCTGGTTTGAAGGTTGGGGTGTAACTTGTCACATTTTTTAGGGGGCGATTTGTAATTTTTCCCTTTTTTCCTTATTGTCGTTTTTGACGGAATTTGGGTGGGGGTGGGATAAAACGACTAAAAATCTTGTCTTGATTATATGGACAATGGACAATGCCATCTTACAATTTGAAAATGCCTCTATTCTACTTTTTCAATATATAGCCTTTCCATTTCACTATATATACTATCAAAAATAATATATTTTATTCTTTTGTTTCTCTAAACAAATTTACAAGTTTTTAACTTTAAAAACTCATCATACTCTTACATTTATCATCATTATATGAAATTACTTAGTTGTTAACTAACACTTCGTATACGTGTATACATCCCTCTCGTACATTAAAATAAAACCACTATTGAAATATATAAAAATAGTTACAATCGATAACAACCATTAGATCAGATTAATTACAACGAATGCCTGGCAAACGGGTTAGGTTAGGTCGGTTTGGGTAACGAGTCAAAATGGTTTTGGTTTGAAATGGGTCACAGGTCAAACGGGTCAATTTTTTAAACCGGTCAAAACGGGTCAGGTTGGGGGGTCGGTTTGAGTAACGGGCCGATACAGGTCACATGTCAATTTGGTCAAATGGGTCAAATGAGTTACATCGCTTTTTTTTTCTTTCTTTTTTTACATTTATTACATTATTTTAGTTAATATTATTTATTATATATACATAAGAAATACGAGTATTAATATACATAATAAATGATATAACCATAAATGTGAAATGTCCCGTTCTTATTGATTAAAAACGTTCCATATTAATTGATTTCGTTGCGAGGTTTTAACCTCTATATGAGACGTTTTTCAAAGACTGCATTCATTTTTAAAACAAACCATAACCTTTATTTCATAAATAAAGGTTTAAAAAGCTTTACGTAGATTATCAAATAATGATAATCTAAAATATCCTGTTTATACACGACCATTACATAATGGTTTACAATACAAATATGTTACATCGAAATCAGTTTCTTGAATGCAGTTTTTACACAATATCATACAAACATGGACTCCAAATCTTGTCCTTATTTTAGTATGCAACAGCGGAAGCTCTTAATATTCACCCGAGAATAAACATGCTTTAAACGTCAACAAAAATGTTGGTGAGTTATAGGTTTAACCTATATATATCAAATCGTAACAATAGACCACAAGATTTCATATTTCAATACACATCCCATACATAGAGATAAAAATCATTCATATGGTGAACACCTGGTAACCAACATTAACAAGATGCATATATAAGAATATCCCCATCATTCCGGGACACCCTTCGGATATGATATAAATTTCGAAGTACTAAAGCATCCGGTACTTTGGATGGGGTTTGTTAGGCCCAATAGATCTATCTTTAGGATTCGCGTCAATTAGGGTGTCTGTTCCCTAATTCTTAGATTACCAGACTTAATAAAAAGGGGCATATTCGATTTCGATAATTCAACCATAGAATGTAGTTTCACGTACTTGTGTCTATTTTGTAAATCATTTATAAAACCTGCATGTATTCTCATCCCAAAAATATTAGATTTTAAAAGTGGGACTATAACTCACTTTCACAGATTTTTACTTCGTCGAGAAGTAAGACTTGGCCACTGTTGATTCACGAACCTATAACAATATATACATATATATTAAAGTATGTTCAAAATATATTTACAACACTTTTAATATATTTTGATGTTTTAAGTTTATTAAGTCAGCTGTCCTCGTTAGTAACCTACAACTAGTTGTCCACAGTTAGATGTACAGAAATAAATCAATAAATATTATCTTGAATCAATCCACGACCCAGTGTATACGTATCTCAGTATTGATCACAACTCAAACTATATATATTTTGGAATCAACCTCAACCCTGTATAGCTAACTCCAACATTCACATATAGAGTGTCTATGGTTGTTCCGAAATATATATAGATGTGTCGACATGATAGGTCGAAACATTGTATACGTGTCTATGATATCTCAAGATTACATAATATACAATACAAGTTGATTAAGTTATGGTTGGAATAGATTTGTTACCAATTTTCACTTAGCTAAAATGAGAAAAATTATCCAATCTTGTTTTACCCATAACTTCTTCATTTTAAATCCGTTTTGAATGAATCAATTTGCTATGGTTTCATATTGAACTATATTTTATGAATCTAAACAGAAAAAGTATAGGTTTATAGTCGGAAAAATAAGTTACAAGTCGTTTTTGTAAAGGTAGTCATTTCAGTCGAAAGAACGACGTCTAGATGACCATTTTAGAAAACATACTTCCACTTTGAGTTTAATCATAATTTTTGGATATAGTTTCATGTTCATAATAAAAATCATTTTCTCAGAATAACAACTTTAAAATCAAAGTTTATTATAGTTTTTAATTAACTAACCCAAAACAGCCCGCGGTGTTACTACGACGGCGTAAATCCGATTTTACGGTGTTTTTCGTGTTTCCAGGTTTTAAATCATTAAGTTAGCATATCATATAGATATAGAACATGTGTTTAGTTGATTTTAAAAGTCAAGTTAGAAGGATTAACTTTTGTTTGAGAACAAGTTTAGAATTAACTAAACTATGTTCTAGTGATTACAAGTTTAAACCTTCGAATAAGATAGCTTTATATGTATGAATCGAATGATGTTATGAACATCATTACTACCTTAAGTTCCTTGGATAAACCTACTGGAAAAGAGAAAAATGGATCTAGCTTCAATGGATCCTTGGATGGCTCGAAGTTCTTGAAGCAGAATCATGACACGAAAACAAGTTCAAGTAAGATCATCACTTGAAATAAGATTGTTATAGTTATAGAAATTGAACCAAAGTTTGAATATGATTATTACCTTGTATTAGAATGATAACCTACTGTAAGAAACAAAGATTTCTTGAGGTTGGATGATCACCTTACAAGATTGGAAGTGAGCTAGCAAACTTGAAAGTATTCTTGATTTTATGAAACTAGAACTTTTGGAATTTATGAAGAACACTTAGAACTTGAAGATAGAACTTGAGAGAGATCAATTAGATGAAGAAAATTGAAGAATGAAAGTGTTTGTAGGTGTTTTTGGTCGTTGGTGTATGGATTAGATATAAAGGATATGTAATTTTGTTTTCATGTAAATAAGTCATGAATGATTACTCATATTTTTGTAATTTTATGAGATATTTCATGCTAGTTGCCAAATGATGGTTCCCACATGTGTTAGGTGACTCACATGGGCTGCTAAGAGCTGATCATTGGAGTGTATATACCAATAGTACATACATCTAAAAGCTGTGTATTGTACTAGTACGAATACGGGTGCATACGAGTAGAATTGTTGATGAAACTGAACGAGGATGTAATTGTAAGCATTTTTGTTAAGTAGAAGTATTTTGATAAGTGTATTGAAGTCTTTCAAAAGTGTATAAATACATATTAAAACACTACATGTATATACATTTTAACTGAGTCGTTAAGTCATCGTTAGTCGTTACATGTAAGTGTTGTTTTGAAACCTTTAGGTTAACGATCTTGTTAAATGTTGTTAACCCAATGTTTATAATATCAAATGAGATTTTAAATTATTATATTATCATGATATTATCATGTATGAATATCTCTTAATATGATATATATACATTAAATATCTTTACAACGATAATCGTTACATATATGTCTCGTTTAAAAATCATTAAGTTAGTAGTCTTGTTTTTACATATGTAGTTCATTGTTAATATACTTAATGATATGTTTACTTATCATAGTATCATGTTAACTATATATATATATCCATATATATGTCATCATATAGTTTTTACAAGTTTTAACGTTCGTGAATCACCGGTCAACTTGGGTGGTCAATTGTCTATATGAAACATATTTCAATTAATCAAGTCTTAACAAGTTTGATTGCTTAACATGTTGGAAACATTTAATCATGTAAATATCAATCTCAATTAATATATATAAACATGTAAAAGTTCGGGTCACTACAGTACCTACCCGTTAAATAAATTTCGTCCCGAAATTTTAAGCTGTTGAAGGTGTTGACGAATCTTCTGGAAATAGATGCGGGTATTTCTTCTTCATCTGATCTTCACGCTCCCAGGTGAACTCGGGTCCTCTACGAGCATTCCATCGAACCTTAACAATTGGTATCTTGTTTTGCTTAAGTCTTTTAACCTCACGATCCATTATTTCGACGGGTTCTTCGATGAATTGAAGTTTTTCGTTGATTTGGATTTCATCTAACGGAATAGTGAGATCTTCTTTGGCAAAACTTTTCTTTAAATTCGAGACGTGGAAAGTGTTATGTACAGCCGCGAGTTGTTGAGGTAACTCTAGTCGGTAAGCTACTGGTCCGACACGATCAATAATCTTGAATGGTCCAATATACCTTGGATTTAATTTCCCTCGTTTACCAAATCGAACAACGCCTTTCCAAGGTGCAACTTTAAGCATGACCATCTCTCCAATTTCAAATTCTATATCTTTTCTTTTAATGTCAGCGTAGCTCTTTTGTCGACTTTGGGCGGTTTTCAACCGTTGTTGAATTTGGATGATCTTCTCGGTAGTTTCTTGTATAATCTCCGGACCCATAATCTGTCTATCCCCCACTTCACTCCAACAAATCAGAGACCTGCACTTTCTACCATAAAGTGCTTCAAACGGCGCCATCTCAATGCTTGAATGGTAGCTGTTGTTGTAGGAAAATTCTGCTAACGGTAGATGTCGATCCCAACTGTTTCCGAAATCAATAACACATGCTCGTAGCATGTCTTCAAGCGTTTGTATCGTCCTTTCGCTCTGCCCATCAGTTTGTGGATGATAGGCAGTACTCATGTCTAGACGAGTTCCTAATGCTTGCTGTAATGTCTGCCAGAATCTTGAAATAAATCTGCCATCCCTATCAGAGATAATAGAGATTGGTATTCCATGTCTGGAGACGACTTCCTTCAAATACAGTCGTGCTAACTTCTCCATCTTGTCATCTTCTCTTATTGGCAGAAAGTGTGCTGATTTGGTGAGACGATCAACTATTACCCAAATAGTATCAAAACCACTTGCAGTCCTTGGCAATTTAGTGATGAAATCCATGGTAATGTTTTCCCATTTCCATTCCGGGATTTCGGGTTGTTGAAGTAGACCTGATGGTTTCTGATGCTCAGCTTTGACCTTAGAACACGTCAAACATTCTCCTACGTATTTAGCAACATCGGCTTTCATACCCGGCCACCAAAAATGTTTCTTGAGATCCTTGTACATCTTCCCCGTTCCAGGATGTATTGAGTATCTGGTTTTATGAGCTTCTCTAAGTACCATTTCTCTCATATCTCCAAATTTTGGTACCCAAATCCTTTCAGCCCTATACCGGGTTCCGTCTTCCCGAATATTAAGATGCTTCTCCGATCCTTTGGGTATTTCATCCTTTAAATTTCCCTCTTTTAAAACTCCTTGTTGCGCCTCCTTTATTTGAGTAGTAATGTTATTATGAATCATTATATTCATAGATTTTACTCGAATGGGTTCTCTGTCCTTCCTGCTCAAGGCATCGGCTACCACATTTGCCTTCCCCGGGTGGTAACGAATCTCAAAGTCGTAATCATTCAATAATTCAATCCACCTATGCTGCCTCATATTCAGTTGTTTCTGATTAAATATGTGTTGAAGACTTTTGTGGTCGGTATATATAATACTTTTGACCCCATATAAGTAGTGCCTCCAAGTCTTTAATGCAAAAACAACCGCGCCTAATTCCAAATCATGCGTCGTATAATTTTGTTCGTGAATCTTCAATTGTCTAGACGCATAAGCAATCACCTTCGTTCGTTTCATTAATACACAACCGAGACCTTGCTTTGATGCATCACAATAAATCACAAAATCATCATTCCCTTCAGGCAATGACAATATAGGTGCCGTAGTTAGCTTTTTCTTCAATAACTGAAACGCTTTCTCTTGTTCATCATTCCATTCAAATTTCTTCCCTTTATGCGTTAATCCTGTCAAGGGTTTTGCTATTCTGGAAAAGTCTTGGATGAACCTTCTGTAGTAACCAGCTAGTCCTAAAAACTGGCGTATGTGTTTCGGAGTTTTCGGGGTTTCCCACTTTTCAACAGTTTCTATCTTTGCCGGATCCACCTTAATACCTTCTTTGTTCACTATGTGACCGAGGAAATGAACTTCTTCCAACCAAAATGCACACTTTGAAAACTTAGCGTACAATTCTTCCTTCCTCAATACTTCTAACACCTTTCTCAAATGTTCACCGTGTTCTTGGTCATTCTTTGAGTAAATAAGTATGTCATCAATGAAAATAATGACAAACTTGTCAAGGTATGGTCCACACACTCGGTTCATAAGGTCCATGAACACAGCTGGTGCATTAGTTAAACCAAACGGCATGACCATAAACTCGTAATGACCGTAACGTGTTCTAAAAGCAGTCTTTGGAATATCATCTTCTTTCACCCGCATTTGATGATACCCGGAACGTAAGTCAATCTTTGAATAAACAGACGAGCCTTGTAGTTGATCAAATAAGTCGTCAATTCTCGGTAGTGGGTAGCGGTTCTTGATGGTAAGTTTGTTCAACTCTCGGTAGTCGATACACAACCTGAATGTACCATCTTTCTTCTTGACAAACAAAACAGGAGCTCCCCACGGTGATGTGCTTGGTCGAATGAAACCACGCTCTAAAAGTTCTTGTAATTGGCTTTGTAGTTCTTTCATCTCGCTGGGTGCGAGTCTGTAAGGAGCACGAGCTATTGGTGCAGCTCCTGGTACAAGATCTATTTGAAATTCAACGGATCGATGTGGGGGTAATCCCGGTAATTCTTTCGGAAATACATCGGGAAATTCTTTTGCGACGGGAACATCATTGATGCTCTTTTATTCAGTTTGTACTTTCTCGACGTGTGCTAGAACAGCATAGCAACCTTTTCTTATTAGTTTTTGTGCCTTCAAATTACTAATAAGATGTAGCTTCGTGTTGCCCTTTTCTCCGTACACCATTAAGGGTTTTCCTTTTTCTCGTATAATGCGAATTGCATTTTTGTAACAAACGATCTCCGCTTTCACTTCTTTCAACCAGTCCATACCGATTATCACATCAAAACTCCCTAACTCTACTGGTATCAAATCAATCTTAAATGTTTCGCTAACCAGTTTAATTTCTCGATTCCGACATATATTATCTGCTGAAATTAATTTACCATTTGCTAATTCGAGTAAAAATTTACTATCCAAAGGCGTCAATGGACAACTTAATTTAGCACAAAAATCTCTACTCATATAGCTTCTATCCGCACCCGAATCAAATAAAACGTAAGCAGATTTATTGTCAATAAGAAACGTACCCGTAACAAGCTCCGGGTCTTCCTGTGCCTCTGCCGCATTAATATTGAAAACTCTTTCACGGCCTTGTCCATTCGTGTTCTCCTGGTTCGGGCAATTTCTAATAATGTGGCCCGGTTTTCCACATTTATAACAAACTACATTGGCATAACTTGCTCCGACACTACTTGCTCCGCCATTACTCGTTCCGACACCATTTGTTCCTTTCGTTCTATTAACCCCTGGTCCGTAGACCTCACACTTCGCCGCGCTATGACCATTTCTTTTACACTTGTTGCAAAATTTGGTGCAGAACCCCGAGTGATTCTTTTCACACCTTTGGCATAGCTGCTTCTGATTGTTGTTGTTGTTGCGGTTATTATTGTTGTTGGGATGATTGTTGTAGTTGCTGTTGTTGTTGTTGTTGTTGTTGTTGTTGTTGTTGGGCCGTTTGTTGTAGTTGCGATTGATGTTGCGATTGTTGGGATAATTGTTGCGATTATTGTTGTAATTGCTGTTGTTGTTGTATTGGTGATTCTTATCACCGTTTTCCTCCCACTTTCTTTTGACTTGCTTCACATTGGCCTCTTCAGCAGTCTGTTCTTTAATTCTTTCTTCAATTTGGTTCACGAGTTTGTGAGCCATTCTACATGCCTGTTGTATGGAGGCGGGCTCGTGTGAACTTATATCTTCTTGGATTCTTTCCGGTAATCCTTTCACAAACGCGTCGATCTTCTCTTCCTCATCTTCGAATGCTCCCGGACACAATAGGCACAATTCTGTGAATCGTCTTTCGTACGTGGTAATATCAAATCCTTGGGTTCGTAACCCTCTAAGTTCTGTCTTGAGCTTATTGACCTCGGTTCTGGGACGGTACTTCTCGTTCATCAAGTGCTTGAATGCTGACCACGGTAGTGCGTACGCATCGTCTTGTCCCACTTGCTCTAGATAGGTATTCCACCATGTTAACGCAGAACCTGTGAAGGTATGCGTAGCGTACTTTACTTTGTCCTCTTCAGTACACTTACTTATGGCAAACACCGATTCGACCTTCTCGGTCCACCGTTTCAATCCGATCGGTCCTTCGGTTCCATCAAATTCCAAAGGTTTGCAGGCAGTGAATTCTTTGTAGGTGCATCCTACACGATTTCCTGTACTGCTAGATCCAAGGTTATTGTTGGTATGTAGCGCAGCCTGTACTGCGGCTATGTTTGAAGCTAGAAAAGTACGGAATTCCTCTTCATTCATATTCACGGTGTGTCGAGTAGTCGGTGCCATTTCCTTCAAAATAGTTAAATGGAACAAGTTAATCATACAGAATATTAAGAGTAGTTAATAGTATTTCGTAGCATAATATGAACTCATTTATAAAAGCTTTTTCTTCATATTAGCGTTTTATAAGTTTAAATTCGGGTAGTACCTACCCGTTAAGTTCATACTTAGTAGCTAATATACAATTCAACTACTACAATTCTATATGAAAAACTGATTATAATAATATTTCGCGTTCAAACTTTTATACAATATTTTATAAACTTACAATACCGTTTATTTTACATAAAGCATGAAATATAGCACACAATAACTTTGATACAAGATAGTTGTGAAGATAATTCTAGCTAGTACACAAGTCGTTCAGCAAAGGCAATAAAGACACGTAATTCATACGTCCAGAAACAAGTCATGCATTCTGGTTTTACTAGGACTACTTCCCATCCTTGGTCTTGTGCAACATAACCGTTATGGCCGTTGATAAGACAGCGTGTTGTAACGTCGTCAAAGGGACGAGGGTTACGTAATGTCCAACAGTCCCGTAATAATCTAAAAACCTCATTTCTTACCCCAATTACCGACTCCGTCACTTGTGGAAACGTTTTGTTTAATAGTTGTAGCCCGATGTTCTTGTTCTCACTTTGGTGAGAAGCGAACATTACTAATCCGTAAGCATAACATGCTTCTTTATGTTGCATGTTAGCCGCTTTTTCTAAATCACGAAGTCCAATATTCGGATATATTGAGTCAAAATAATTTCTTAACCCATTGCGTAAAATAGCATTTGGGTTCCCCGCAATATATGCGTCAAAGTAAACACATCGTAACTTATGGATTTCCCAATGTGATATCCCCCATCTTTCGAACGAAAGCCTTTTATAAACCAAGGTATTCTTGGAACGTTCTTCGAATGTCTTACAAACTGATCTCGCCTTAAATAGTTGTGCCGAAGAATTCTGACCAACTCTAGACAAGATTTCATCAATCATGTCTCCGGGTAGGTCTCTTAAAATATTGGGTTGTCTATCCATTTTGTGTTTTTATACTGTAAAATAGACAAGAGTTAGATTCATAAAAAAAATACTTATTAATACAAGCAATTTTTACATATATCATAAAGCATAAGCACACTATATTACATATATTACACCACACGAATACAACTATCTTATTCCGACTCGCTTGTTTCTTCTTCT
This sequence comes from Rutidosis leptorrhynchoides, assembly GCF_046630445.1. Classification (NCBI taxonomy): domain Eukaryota; kingdom Viridiplantae; phylum Streptophyta; class Magnoliopsida; order Asterales; family Asteraceae; genus Rutidosis; species Rutidosis leptorrhynchoides. Next base: position 620,115,390 of record NC_092336.1, on the reverse strand, counting down.
TTGGTTTTGGTTCGTTTTCCCAAGTTTCTAGGGATATATGATGTTCCCCTAATACGAGCCGTTATTTTCCACATTGGTTTAGAAAAACCTGGTGGTTTAGAGGTTCCCGGGTCATTGTTACAACTTAAGGACTTCGGGGGTTGACGATACATATAAAGTTCATCGGGGTTGGAATTAGATTTCTCTATTTTTATGCCCTTTCCCTTATTATTTTCTTTTGCCTTTTTAAATTCAGTTGGGGTAATTTCTATAACATCATCGGAATTCTCGTCGGAATCCGATTCATCGGAGAATTGGTAATCCTCCCAATATTTTGCTTCCTTGGCGGAAACACCATTGACCATAATTAACCTTGGTCGGTTGGTTGAGGATTTTCTTTTACTTAACCGTTTTATTATTTCCCCCACCGGTTCTATTTCTTCATCCGGTTCTGATTCTTCTTCCGGTTCCGATTCTTCTTCCGGTTCCGACTCTTCTTCCGATTCCTCTTCGGGAACTTGTGAATCAGTCCACGAATCATTCCAATTTACATTTGACTCTTCATTATTATTAGGTGAGTCAATGGGACTTGTTCTAGAGGTAGACATCTATCACATAATATCAAACGCGTTAAGAGATTAATATATCACATAATATTCACATGTTAAAAATATATAGTTTCCAACAAAATTTGTTAAGCAATCATTTTTCAAGTAAACACGGTCGAAGTCCAGACTCACTAATGCATCCTAACAAACTCGATAAGACACACTAATGCAAAATTCTGGTTCTCTAAGACCAACGCTCGGATACCAACTGAAATGTCCCGTTCTTATTGATTAAAAACGTTCCATATTAATTGATTTCGTTGCGAGGTTTTGACCTCTATATGAGACGTTTTTCAAAGACTGCATTCATTTTTAAAACAAACCATAACCTTTATTTCATAAATAAAGGTTTAAAAAGCTTTACGTAGATTATCAAATAATGATAATCTAAAATATCCTGTTTACACACGACCATTACATAATGGTTTACAATACAAATATGTTACATCGAAATCAGTTTCTTGAATGCAGTTTTTACACAATATCATACAAACATGGACTCCAAATCTTGTCCTTATTTTAGTATGCAACAGCGGAAGCTCTTAATATTCACCTGAGAATAAACATGCTTTAAACGTCAACAAAAATGTTGGTGAGTTATAGGTTTAACCTATATATATCAAATCGTAACAATAGACCACAAGATTTCATATTTCAATACACATCCCATACATAGAGATAAAAATCATTCATATGATGAACACCTGGTAACCAACATTAACAAGATGCATATATAAGAATATCCCCATCATTCCGGGACACCCTTCGGATATGATATAAATTTCGAAGTACTAAAGCATCCGGTACTTTGGATGGGGTTTGTTAGGCCCAATAGATCTATCTTTAGGATTCGCGTCAATTAGGGTGTCTGTTCCCTAATTCTTAGATTACCAGACTTAATAAAAAGGGGCATATTCGATTTCGATAATTCAACCATAGAATGTAGTTTCACGTACTTGTGTCTATTTTGTAAATCATTTATAAAACCTGCATGTATTCTCATCCCAAAAATATTAGATTTTAAAAGTGGGACTATAACTCACTTTCACAGATTTTTACTTCGTCGAGAAGTAAGACTTGGCCACTGTTGATTCACGAACCTATAACAATATATACATATATATTAAAGTATGTTCAAAATATATTTACAACACTTTTAATATATTTTGATGTTTTAAGTTTATTAAGTCAGCTGTCCTCGTTAGTAACCTACAACTAGTTGTCCACAGTTAGATGTACAGAAATAAATCAATAAATATTATCTTGAATCAATCCACGACCCAGTGTATACGTATCTCAGTATTGATCACAACTCAAACTATATATATTTTGGAATCAACCTCAACCCTGTATAGCTAACTCCAACATTCACATATAGAGTGTCTATGGTTGTTCCGAAATATATATAGATGTGTCGACATGATAGGTCGAAACATTGTATACGTGTCTATGGTATCTCAAGATTACATAATATACAATACAAGTTGATTAAGTTATGGTTGGAATAGATTTGTTACCAATTTTCACGTAGCTAAAATGAGAAAAATTATCCAATCTTGTTTTACCCATAACTTCTTCATTTTAAATCCGTTTTGAATGAATCAATTTGCTATGGTTTCATATTGAACTGTATTTTATGAATCTAAACAGAAAAAGTATAGGTTTATAGTCGGAAAAATAAGTTACAAGTCGTTTTTGTAAAGGTAATCATTTCAGTCGAAAGAACGACGTCTAGATGACCATTTTAGAAAACATACTTCCACTTTGAGTTTAATCATAATTTTTGGATATAGTTTCATGTTCATAATAAAAATCATTTTCTCAGAATAACAACTTTAAAATCAAAGTTTATCTTAGTTTTTAATTAACTAACCCAAAACAGCCCGCGGTGTTACTACGACGGCGTAAATCCGGTTTTACGGTGTTTTTCTTGTTTCCAGGTTTTAAATCATTAAGTTAGCATATCATATAGATATAGAACATGTGTTTAGTTGATTTTAAAAGTCAAGTTAGAAGGATTAACTTTTGTTTGCGAACAAGTTTAGAATTAACTAAACTATGTTCTAGTGATTACAAGTTTAAACCTTCGAATAAGATAGCTTTATATGTATGAATCGAATGATGTTATGAACATCATTACTACCTTAAGTTCCTTGGATAAACCTACTGGAAAAGAGAAAAATGGATCTAGCTTCAATGGATCCTTGGATGGCTCGAAGTTCTTGAAGCAGAATCATGACACGAAAATAAGTTCAAGTAAGATCATCACTTGAAATAAGATTGTTATAGTTATAGAAATTGAACCAAAGTTTGAATATGATTATTACCTTGTATTAGAATGATAACCTACTGTAATAAACAAAGATTTCTTCAGGTTGGATGATCACCTTACAAGATTGGAAGTGAGCTAGCAAACTTGAAAGTATTCTTGATTTTATGAAACTAGAACTTTTGGAATTTATGAAGAACACTTAGAACTTGAAGATAGAACTTGAGAGAGATCAATTAGATGAAGAAAATTGAAGAATGAAAGTGTTTGTAGGTGTTTTTGGTCGTTGGTGTATGGATTAGATATAAAGGATATGTAATTTTGTTTTCATGTAAATAAGTCATGAATGATTACTCATATTTTTGTAATTTTATGAGATATTTCATGCTAGTTGCCAAATGATGGTTCCCACATGTGTTAGGTGACTCACATGGGCTGCTAAGAGCTGATCATTGGAGTGTATATACCAATAGTACATACATCTAAAAGCTGTGTATTGTACTAGTACGAATACGGGTGCATACGAGTAGAATTGTTGATGAAACTGAACGAGGATGTAATTGTAAGCATTTTTGTTAAGTAGAAGTATTTTGATAAGTGTATTGAAGTCTTTCAAAAGTGTATAAATACATATTAAAACACTACATGTATATACATTTTAACTGAGTCGTTAAGTCATCGTTAGTCGTTACATGTAAGTGTTGTTTTGAAACCTTTAGGTTAACGATCTTGTTAAATGTTGTTAACCCAATGTTTATAATATCAAATGAGATTTTAAATTATTATATTATCATGATATTATCATGTATGAATATCTCTTAATATGATATATATACATTAAATATCTTTACAACGATAATCGTTACATATATGTCTCGTTTAAAAATCATTAAGTTAGTAGTCTTGTTTTTACATATGTAGTTCATTGTTAATATACTTAATGATATGTTTACTTATCATAGTATCATGTTAACTATATATATATCCATATATATGTCATCATATAGTTTTTACAAGTTTTAACGTTCGTGAATCACCGGTCAACTTGGGTGGTCAATTGTCTATATGAAACATATTTCAATTAATCAAGTCTTAACAAGTTTGATTGCTTAACATGTTGGAAACATTTAATCATGTAAATATCAATCTCAATTAATATATATAAACATGGAAAAGTTCGGGTCACTACAAAATGCTTTTATAAATTTTTGACGGATGAAACTTTTTATGCTCTACCCATTAGACCCATTCATCAAACCCATTAGACCTATTTCTATTTATTGATCTTTGAGTATTGATACCCATTAGGCCCGTTCCTTCATTTTTTGTATAGAACCTAATAGGTTAGAGAGAAACTCATTTGGATCTTTTTTTGAGTTCTGATTTACATTGTTAGGCCTAATTTTTCTCAAAACCTAGTTGAACCGAAAACTTGACCCATTTGACCCAAATTTAAATGTATGAGTCGCAATTGCCAGATATACTTACATTAGACTCGCGATCATACTCCGTGTATCACGGTTTGGTGATATTTACAAAAACAAAGAACTACGATCCCTCAATTTACATTAACAAATAAAGTGTTTCAGATTGAAGATTTAATCAATGTACCAAGTTTACCAAGACCCATTTTGAGATGGAATCGAATTCAACAGCAAAAATGACACACAATGATAAACCAAGTTTGGCATGAAGGGTTTGATGAGATATCTATACAACCAGGTTTCACAATCTCAGTTATACTTGTTCCATTATGTTTATTTTCATCTTTCCTATTTTTGTAAAAACCTTGTAAATATATACTCTTTAGGCATTAAATTCACTCGTTAATACTAAGTATATACTTGCACATTTACATTATACCTTATATCTAATTGAGATAGTCCAGTACTATTTGGACTATCTAATCTCACACTAAGGCCCTCAAACTTTATCTAACGTACGAATCGGCCCCCTCCCCAATACTACTATTTTGAACTATTTCAATCTCACACTAAGGACCCCAAACTTTATCCAATCTAATTGAGATAGTCCAAATGAATAGTACTATTTGGACTATCTCAATCTCACACTAAGGCCCTCAAACTTTATCCAACGTACGAATTGGCCCCCTCCCCAATACTACTATTTTGGACTATCTCAATCTCACACTAAGGACCCCAAACTTTATCCAAAGTATGAATCGGCCCCTCCCCAATTTTCCTAAAAAAACCCCACGCCCTCGAGAAAATACAAAACACCCCCAACCCTACCCCCTTACCCCGACCTGACCCGACTCCCTGTTATTATAACTATAATAATATTATATAATATATTTCGTCCTTTCACCTTTTTTTTATTTTTTTTATTTTTTTTTGTTTTCACGTTATTTTTCCTTTTTCCAAAAAAAAAAAAACCCCTATTCAAGAATTAAAACCGCCCCCAAACAGGGGAGTAAAGTGTCAAATAACCATTTTCATAAAAAATCTTAACTAAACTCCACCAAAATATTCAACGGGTCATATCTTCTCTTTCGCAACGAGTTAAATTTTTCCGACACCATCGTTAAACTCGAAATAATTTTAGGAACACAATGTCACTAACTATACGCAAAATGAAATCTTTTTATAAAACGCTAAATATTTGAGGTACTTTTCATTCACGTTGATTTTGCGTTAAATTTTAAAAAGTCGACAATTCCATAGCGAAACGCGGAGATGCACATAGCACATATATTGTTAATTTAAAATAACATTTAAATCTTTCACGAATTATACCTTTTAGTTCGACTCAAGTTGCGCTTCAACGACATCATCGTTAGCCACGAAATAATTTTACAAACTAAACGCACTAAAATACATTGAAAACCGAACCCCCGGCGCGAAGCGAGGGTTCGTAAACTAGTATTGACTAATAGACAAAAGTTATGAATAGTAACCAGGGGCATTTTCGACTTTTCACCTTTTTTTTTTTTTAATTTTAACTAAATTTCATTTTACCAACAAAGCCCCCCAAACTTTTTTGAAAAATTCAAATCGACCCCCAAACAGGAGGGTAAAGTGTCAAACAACCATTTTCATAATTTTTTTAAAATAAACTCCACCCAAATATATTCAACGGGTCATATCTTCTCGCTCGCAACGAGTTAAATTTTTCCGACACCATTTTTTTTTTAAATTTTAACTAAATTTCATTTTACCAACAAAGCCCCCAAACTTTTTTGAAAAATTCAAATCGACCCCCTAAACAGGGGGGTAAAGTGTCAAACAACCATTTTCATAAAATTTTTTAAATAAACTCCACCTAAATATTCAACGGGTCATATCTTCTCGCTCGCAACGAGTTAAATTTTTCCGACACCATCGTTAAACTCGAAATAATTTTAGGAACACAATGTCACTAGCTATACGCAAAACGGACGCTTTTTAAAAAACGCTAAATATTTGGGGTACTTTTCATACACGTTGATTTTGCGTTAAATTTTTAAAAGTCGACAATTCCATAGCGAAACATGGAGATGCACATATATTGTTAAATTAAAATAACATTTAAATCTCTCACGGGTTATACCTTTTAGTTCGACTCGAGTTGCGCTTCAACGACATCATCCTTAGCCACGGAATAATTTTACTAAACGCAATAAAATACATTGAAAACCGAACCCCCGGCGCGAAGCGAAGTTTCGATAACTAGTTAAAAAACCATAAGATATTAGATAATTGAAAATGATAAATATTTTATTGTTACATATAAGTGAACTATAAAGATTGATAATCATTTTAGTAAACATATTACTCGTAATTGTCAAGTCACTGTATAATTATATCTCAACTTAGATTTAGATTTAGATTTAGATTTAGATTGAATCATCAATATCAATATTGATTTTATTACTGATTTTATTACTGTATTTATTAGGAAGAAAAGTAAAAACGAAACAGCAACCAAATAATTTACTATTGGGCCACTAAAAAATTGGACCAAGATTGATATTGATATACAACATTAAAACGTGTAAATGTGTCAGTGATTTGAGTGTGAGCTGGTGTCCCGACATTGATTGGATAGTAGCATCCTAGCATTCATCTATAAGTCCAATAATTTTTACAAAATATCTGCATAACAATTTATCACCTACCTCGTTGGAGATGCACTCATAAGTTATTAATGATGCGTTTGTTTACCTCTTAATGAAATAATTTAGCGCTGAATGTTGAACTATTCAGCATTCAGCGCGTTTGTCTGAATGACAGATGTGTTGAATGATTCAACATTCAGTACTGAACCATTCAGAAATGGAGTTATCTCTTAACCATTTCGAGCATAAATTTTATGTAATATGCTCTTTAAATTATATCAAGAACACGTATTAAACAACTATATTGTGGTTTTTATTAATGTCAAAGATTAATAAGGTATTTTAACACCATTCAAATTATTCGTTCAAAATTATTATTAAACAGGTTATTTTTATTCAGAAGTAACTTAATTCAGAACCTTTTAATCATTCAGATTATGAACCATTCATGGCTAAATCATTCAGTTTAATCAAACGCACCCTAAGTTTTTGTCTCTTTTTTTTCGCGAAAAAGAAAAATATATTAATAACCAAACAGACCATCAAAGCAATGACCGAGACACAAGATACACCCATAAGCAAAACAAACATGACATTACAACAACCGTGAATTGACAAAAATAAAAAAAACATTGGAGTCCCAAATATAAAACTCATGTCGTAGGCATAACTTTGCAAAAGACACCCAAAGAAAAATCTTCATCTTAGACCAGAACCAACGAGTGTGTCTTTCAATCCATCTTTTTTGAATTGTGAAAAATGCTATAGGCTTTCTATGTCTTTAAATGTCTTTTCAAGCAAAAATGGTATTTTGTCATTGTGGAGAAGTTAGAAGATGAAGGTGTTTTTTCAAGTGGAGAGAAATGCTATAGGTGTTTTGTCATTGTGGAGAGAAATTGGGATGGTTCGGGGTGCTTCGTAGTTGAACTGCCAACATTGTGCTTCGTTCCATCGCAGCTTGTCTTTTCAAGTTAAATCTCCTCCTTAATGATAATGAAAATAGTAAGGCGTTTTCCTGCGAATGGTGGTCACTCTTCCCTCGAATATTATCATCCTTGTATCTGTGTAGATAGTTATCGTTTTTTGTTTTATCGACATAGATATTCTCGATTTTGGGGGGACTTTGGTCTCCCATCATTTATATATGTTTCATTGATATATAATAAAATCCTTTTTTGATGTTAAAAAAAAAAGATGAAGGTGTTTAATATAAGAGAAGCCTCAAATATTGAGATGACAATGGATTTAAAAAAATCCGGGGTTCACAAGTATTCGCGTCCGTGATAGGCGGATATAACAAATCTTTACCCGCGGGTGGGCGATGGATGTAATCTTGTACCCGCGAACGGGTCGTGGGTGAGTGATAGATGTAATAGATCCATTGCGGGTAAAATTCGATCCGAAAATCCGTAACACCCGTTTGAATAATTCGCGGCTATACCCGTTCTAAATGGTTAGAAATCGCCACTTTGAATAAATAGCCAATAGGTAATAAATTACTCCGTATAAGTTTCGACATTCCTCATATCATTTTGGTATCGAACTTTTTAGTAACTAGAGCATCTCAAAACTACACATTACATATATTATATAGTCAAAACATGTTGTTTGTTTCATTTTTTAGACTATCTTAATAAATGTGCTTCTTATATAACAATTTAGTAATTCGTCAACCTACTGTATTATTAGTTTTAGCAACTAAATTTTGATTGTTAATTCTAAACATTGTAGCTTCGCATATATTAACAAAAAAAAAAAAAAATACTAATTAATATGTGTTTTCTCATTTTATAATCATAAATATGGGTATAAGATTGGATGTTGTTTTTTACTTTTGAATTATGTAATGATATTTATTTTTGAATACTTTAATTTACATAAACTTCATGAATAAGATCCGCGAGTAAACTCGTGACCCGCAAATATCCGTGGGTACGGGATGGATCTAAAAATAAATTCGTCAACCAAGATCTGCGGGCTAATGGATCATAAAAAATCCACAAGTGCGGGTGATGGATGTAATGGATCCGCGTCCACGTCCCGCGAGAGTCATCCCTACTTAAACAAGTTAATTTAAGGGAAATTGGTCAATATGACTCCATTTCTAGAATTGTTTAACAATATCCTCTCAAAATTTTAAAATATGCCCCCTGATCACGCATCACGTACTACACATGACGCGTGATGTGTGTCACCGAACATACTTGCTGGTAATGCTATTATACTAATCAACATGCATCACGCATAAGGACACACTCACAATACGTTTTTGTTCGTGCGTGGTGCGTGTTGCAAGGTATAAGATCAGGATAGAATTCCCTGACTTTTTTTTTATTTTTTAATTTAGTCGATTACCAATATCTTAGAAGGAAAAATGGGGGTCTCCATAGTTAGGGGCCTCAATGTTAAAAGTGCATAACTATCACTATCACCATAACCAACATTTTCATTACATTACAGACCATCAATACCTACATCATCACCACCAACCACATCATCACCACCACCGTTTCATTAATAAATGTCTATACCAACATCATTACCACCCTCGCTCATCACCATATGTCTATACCACCATCATCACCACCTTTTTCGAATATTTCATCGACTATCACCAGGATGACCACCACCACCATAACCTCCATCGTCGCCATCTCCGCCACCATCACCACCCCGTATCCACCACCGTCATCACCACCACCATCACCAACATCACCACCACGATATCCACCACCATCACCACCTCCATATCCACCACCATCACTATCACCACCACCATTATGTTTCATGTACATGTATTAACAGTGGCAAAAGAATTGATCACAATGTCATGATGCATTTATACCAACATTCATGTTCCTGTACCACCATGTTTCCTTAACCTATTCATTCACTTTCATAATATATCCATATCATCACCACCATCAAGTTCTAATCGTTTACTGTTTAACCATAACTAGTAAAGAACCACACATTATAGTTGTGTTTTGTGCGTGTTACATGGTTTGTGGTGAGTGTTGATGGTGCGTGGTCTGTGCAGAAGAGTATGATTAGATAATAAGGAAGTTTCTTTCAAGCAGTATATAATTAATATAGAAAATATATGTTTCACGAGCTTAAACCAGCTCATCATGTGACGACCCGAAAAATTTCGACTAATTTTAAACCAAACTCTCGATACGATTTAATATTTTTGACACGATAAGTAAATTCTGTTAGGTTGAGTCTAAAAAATTTTGAACTGCTTCATACATTCATTTGACTTTCGACTGTTCCGACGATTCACGAACAATAAATTGTAAATAGATATGTGTGTAAATATATATATATATATATATATATATATATATATATATATATATATATATATAAATAATAATTGAAAATATAAATTGAAATATTATATGAAGTAATTGTTAGAATTAATAATGTAAAATAAACTAATATATATATTTATTATTATTTAAAATATATCTATATATGCAAATAAAGTATTTTAAATATATATTCTGTGATTTCGAATCTACTTAGTAAACAACAGTAACACTCAATTGTCATTCGTTTGATATTAAGAAAGTTAAATTCGAACTTATGTGATTTAAAAATAAACGGTGAGTCGAAAATGAGTTGTATAATTTATAGGCTTATTCAATATGCATTTAGGAACTATATGTTAAGTTTTAAAATATATTTTTTATATTTTATCTGGGATCGGGCGTGGACAGTGAGTTAATTTTTTTTTAAATAGTTAATGATCGAATTTTATACCATAATGACCAAAATAAATAAATATAGTTAATTTAAAAATATGAGATTTTTATGTGTACTTTTATCCGTCACCGATTAATAACGAAGTACAAAGTACAGCCCGTAAATGATGACGGCTAATATTATCACACGTTTATATATTATTATTATATATTCCTTTTCTCATTAGATTGAAATTCTATCCGTGACTTGAATAATGTCACAATATGATTAAAGGCATTACTGTGTTTTTCTTGTCTTGTTTCATTTCACCATCACAAGTAACTAACTTATCTTTCCTTACATATACATACAAATATGCGGATAAATTAAAGAAATCCCACCACTGGATCACTTTTACTTTTGAACCAATCCATCATCCTTCAACGTTTATGATTGCAAATTTATATTACTTTATTATTATTAAATTAGAATTAGAATTAGATTTATATATATGATACCTACACATATTAGATATATAATTCAACGTTCTTCAATTATCGACTACCACATCACCACCCAAGCTAACTCCACCAGAGCACCACCTAGACCGCCACCATTGCCGGAGAACACATCACCCTCACCACCTCTAGCACCTCAAAAACAACCTTTATCATTTAACCCATTACCACCATTTTTTTTTAACTCTTAATTGCTAGACAACACCACACCCGTTACCATTCTCCCATCATCTTCTACTTCCTATCACCATTAAGAACTGCTGGCCACCTCACGATCACCATCCTTAAAAACCATCACAATCGTCGCCACAATTCTTCTCCTTCTTCAAACCGCCTCCATAAAAACTGTTATTGCTGCTAATTCCGTGACTGTTTAAATCGACCCAAGAGACCACCATCGAACATAACCGCTGGTTGCTATTACTGTTTCAGTCCACGAAGGAATAAGGATGATGGTAATTTAAAAACCGTTTCCCTTTTCTCGCTTTTTCTCCTTCTTTACGTGACAAGCCATAGAACAATAATGTATTTGTGTTTGTGGTGAGGACCACTTTTGTCTCTTTTTTTTCTCTTTTCTAATCGACTAAAGTGACCCCATTCCAACCAACACCCCACCTTCTTATTCTTGCAAATGAACGAACTATGCATGTCTTCATATTTCAACTTGATCCAAACCAAAACCGTGATTAGTATCTGTTTTGCTGCTACTATCTAGGCTGTTTAAACTGTTCCTGTTGCAGCCTCCTTAGCCACCCAACACCACCACAAACCATCATCCCTGCAACTACATATCAGCTACTGCTACTGCGTAAAACGTTTCAGCTCAAACAGCCCAAACAGGAAGACATTTACTATTTCGTTTGGATCTCAAAACCCGTTGTTATTTTATGTTTTTTTCTGTTCTAATTGCAATTAACGACAATGATGTTATGATATAGATTAGGATAATTATGTTATATGATGACGGTTTAGAATAGTGATGATTATAAGCTATAGATGATAATGACGATGAGATGATAATGATTATGAAGATGATAGTAAATTCGATGATGATGATATGAGATATCACGATGATGCAGTGGTGGACCGAAAACCTTTAAGGTTACTTAGACTAATTACTTGGGGGCTTAGATAATATAGCTTATTGGGTCGTGAACTTTCTGTCGTTGGGCCGAAGAAGGCTGGGACAGGTTAATAAAAATAGTGATGATGAGGTACGTAGATGTTAAAGATGATGATATTAAGTTAGGATGATGGACATGAATATGATGTGGTGATCATGAGTTTAAGGATGTTCGGGTTAACGGGAGGTCGCGGGTTCAAACCCGGACTTGGGCATTTTTTTTAAGGACTACTTCATTGAGGTAGTTTACTTATTACTCATTATTATTATTATTATTATTGTTATTAGTTATTATTGTTATTAGGTTATTACTAATATGAAGAACATAATTATTAGTATTGCTAATAAAATTAATTAATGTTAATATCATTATTGTTAATATTAGTAATATCATTATTATTATTATTACTATTATTATTATTATTATTATTATTATTATTATCATTTCTATTAAAAATATATTATCCTTAGTATTAAAATGATTAATAAAATTATTGTTATTATTATTACTAACCTTGATATTAAAATTAACATTATTATTATCATTTAGGTTATTATTATTAGTATCATTATTGAAATTATTATTAATACCATTTATATTAAAAATTATCATTATCAAGAGTATCATTTTTATTATCACTATTATTGTTATTACTACAAATAAATATTATTTTTCAAAAATACATTACAAATATGTTAATATTATATATTACTAAATTTTTACGACATTAAGTAAGCTATATATAAAATATATTAATTAATATAAATATATATTCTTATCATATATAAACCTTGAAATAAATTTCTAATTGTAATATATTATGATAAATGATAAATATTATATTATTAAACTACTTTAATAAGTATTTACTATATTAATATTAATAAATGTAATATATAAATAAATATTAACTACCTAAAATACATAGGATAAATATAACTTAATTAGTAATATGATGTGTAAATTATTAATACATCAACTTGTTAGTTGTTATTATATGTTTTAATATATATAACTGATATAGGTTCGTGAATCCAAGGACAACCCTGCATTGTTCAGTTCAGTCGTGTTCATATTTTTACTACAAAATATCGTATTGTGAGTTTCATTTGCTCCCTTTTTAAATGCTTTTGCAATATATATTTTTGGGACTGAGAATATATGCGTTGTTTTTATAAATGTTTGACGAAATAGACACAAGTACTCAAAACTACATTCTATGATTGGATTATCGAAATTGAATATCACCCCTTTAGCTTGGTAACCTAAGAATTAGGGAACAGTACCCCTAATTGACGCGAATCCTAAAGATAGATCTATGGGCCTAACAAACCCGATCCGGGTTACGGATGCTTTAGTACTTTAATTATTATACAGACGAGAGGATTCTGTTATACAGACGAGAGGATTCTGTTTTGGGGATTCTATATGCATCTTGTTAATGTCGGTTACCAGGTGTTCAATCCATATGAATGATTTTTATGCAGATGCATGATATTTATGAGAAATAAAATGAAAATCTTGTGGTCTATTAAATTAATGGAAATGATTGTTTATGATAAACTAATGAACTCACCAACCTTTTGATTGACACTTTAAAGCATGTTATTCTCAGGTATTAAGGAAATCTTCCGCTGTGCATTTGCTCATTTTAGAGATATTACTTGGAGTCATTCATGACATATTTCAAAAGACGTTGCATTCGAGTCGTTGAGTTCATCAAGATTATTATTAAGTCAATTATATTAGAATATATTATGAAATGGTATGCATGCCGTCAACTTTCGATGTAATGGAAGTTTGTCTTTTAAAAATGAATGCAATGTTTGTAAAATGTATCATATAGAGGTCAAGTACCTCGCGATATAATCATATGTTATTGTATTCGTCCTTATGAATTAGGAAGGGTCTTTACATGTGGTATCAGAGCGGTGGTCTTAGCGAACCAGGTCTTGCATTAGTGTGGGTAACTGATAGTTGTTTAGATGCATTAGTGGTCTGGACTTCGACCGTGTCTGCATGTCAAAAGTTTTGCTTATCATTTCGTGTCGAAAATTACTTGCTTATCATCCTTAAATTCTAGACACAGCTTACTGCCTCTATTGCATAGATAGTGTATAGATAAAATCGTATCTTAGAGTATCTGTTACTGTAAACTTTACCTGACAGCTTCTAAAGATTCCTCCGTAACTTATGAGATCTTGGTATTTTATATACATATGAAAATTATGTATTTCTAAGTCCTATAACCTATCTCATATCGAAAATCAATTCCCTGATCCTACGAGATGAATCCTTCAACTAGTTTGAGTTCAACAGATTACGACAACTATTCCGATATGGATATTCACCTGAGCTCCGAAAGCAGTGTAACCGGCATGGATCAACCAATTAGCCATCATCAATTCTGGATGAATTGGGGATGGGTTCGTAGTCGACTTAATCAATGGAATTGCGAAGAAGGAGATCCTTTCCAGTCAACATATTGCCCTATTGGCGAAGAACCTGAAACACGTACCGGCGAGCCTATCTGAAACACCATTTTTAGCCTCATTTTCAGGATAGCTCGTCACGATTATATGCTATCTAAAATTCTAAACCTTATTCATCCGCTCGTTCCGACCGACGATCATCCTGGAGTAAATGGAAGAAGTTGTAACATCCCGTCTTTTTCCGTTATACAATTTTAAAGTCCGTTATATAATTATAACATCTTCCGTTAAAATGCGTTTTAAAATATTTCATTTAGGTAATTCACGCACCCGCTTTTAAACTTGAGGGACTAAACTTGCCAAATGCCCAAAGTCTTGACTAGGTCAACTAGTCAACCATGGCATCTCCATCATTCA
The DNA here is from genome assembly GCF_046630445.1 of Rutidosis leptorrhynchoides. Lineage (NCBI taxonomy): Eukaryota > Viridiplantae > Streptophyta > Magnoliopsida > Asterales > Asteraceae > Rutidosis > Rutidosis leptorrhynchoides. Next base: position 620,100,296 of record NC_092336.1, on the reverse strand, counting down.
TTATCCACCTCATTTTTCACTTTTCTTAATACTTCCACCATTTTCTCTCAAACTCCTAATACAAAGAATCATCATCTAAATCGTTTCAAGGAAGCAAACATCAAAACAAATTACATATTTGGAATCCTTGCATCTTCCTCTTCGAATCTATACCAACTTTATTGCATTTGGGTAACTTTCTAAAAATACTAGATTTTGTGTTCTTGATGTTTTTAACTTATAGAAGTGTTAATTAGTGTCTATGGCTCAAGTCTAACATGAATATATGATTTGTATGCTTGTTCTTGTCATTTTGATGTAACTAGCTTAAACTTGAAATGGGTATGCTTAATCTTGAATTTTGGTGGATCATATGTTGTTAGATGTTAAAAGTGCATGTATTAAATGTGTTACTAGCATCACTAGCTTCAATTTGGTATGTAAGTTGACTTGGAAAAACCTCATTAACATGATTAAGGATTTTATGATTGTTGGTTAGGGTTTGGTAGCCTTGAATGTGATTTTTGATGCATTAAAAGCCTTGCAATGTTGTTTGTAAATGTTTAGTAGTATTGTATGTGTAATTACCTACGAAACGACGTATTATATGTTTATAGTAAGTTCCCGAATCATCTTATGCGTTTTACGAACATGAAACTTGGCCAACATGCTTATATATGATTAAAAACCTCAGAAAAATAGTTCGGGACTCGACCCGAATGTGTTGACTTTTTCGTTGACTTTGACTTAACCAAAGTTGACTTTTGTACAAACTTAACCAAATACTTATGCAATCATTCTAACATGCTTTTATACTTGTACCTTGCATGAAACTTGACAATTTGATTCACATGCTATATAATCGAGTCGTAACGAGCCATAGGACTAATTGAACACTTTGACCGACCGTGTTTACCGATATTGATACAACCTATTTGTTTAGGTCAAGACTAGCATTTGTTCTTGCACACGTTTACCTTGTGAAGTACTTATTTACTCGTGCACTCAAGGTGAGATCATAGTCCCACTTTTACTCTTTTATACTTATACGCGTGATGAGAAAACATAACCGATTTATACTTTTATACTTTGAACACAAATACGAAAGCAAGGATACATACGAGTTGGAACAAAAATCCTCAAGTCCAATTATCATCAGTTACACTTGTAGGGTGTAAGCGTGAACTTATGTTGTGTGGCCATACGGGTTTAACGAACCCTCATTCGGACGGTTCGCTACCGTTAGCGAATGAAATATAATTTTATCGGAATAGTGTAGGTTCTAACACTATATGCAGAGGTAAGATTCAGTTAAGCTTTGATAATTGGATGCTCGTGATACAAACACATCTTTTGAGATGTATACGCTTGATAATCGGTTTATACTAAATCTTGTGGTTCAAAACATACTTTATACATACACCTATGATTTCACCAACGTTTTCATTGACATATTTTCTATGTCTTTCTTAGGTCCTTGAATACTAGGTGATACATGCTTCCGCACTATACTTTTTGATACTTGCTTGGATGTCGAGTATACTTGCATACGTGGAGTGTCTTTTGACTTATTCTTAAATTGTTTCGCATATGTTTCAATTGTACCTTAAACATTGTAATGTAACTAGTTGTCGAACTACCTTGTAAACCTTGAAACATCCTTACTTTTGAAATGAATGCGACATACTTTTGGTCAAACGATGTTTTAAAGACTTATGTGAAAGGACCCGTCCTAATCCATCCGGACGAAGTCCATATTGATTATAAACGATTCACAACAGTTGATTACATCGCGAGGTATTTGACCTCTATATAATACATTTTACAAACATTGCATTCGTTTTTGAAAAGACAATCTTTCATTACAACAAAAGTTGACGGCATGCATACCATTTTATAATGTATATAACTATAACTGATTTAATAATAATCTTGATGATCTCAACAACTCGAATGCAACGTCTTTTGAAATATGTCATGAATGACTCCAAGTAATATCTTTAAAATGAGTAATTACACAGCGGAAGATTTCTTTCGTACCTAAGAATAAACATGCTTTAAAGTGTCAACCAAAAGGTTGGTGAGTTCATTAGTTTAACATAAATAATCATTTCATAATTTTAATAGACCACAAGATTTCATATTTCCATTTCTCATAAACATATGTCCCATGCATAGAGACAAAAACATCATTCATATGGATTGAACACCTGGTAACCGACATTCACAATATGCATATAAGAATATCCCCCATCATTCCGGGATCCTCCTTCGGACATGATATAAATTTCGAAGTACTAAAGCATCCGGTACTTTGGATGGGGCTTGTTGGGCCCGATAGATCTATCTTTAGAGTTCGCGTCAATTAGGGTTTCTGTTCCCTAATTCTTAGATTACCAGACTTAATAAAAAGGGCATATTCGATTAGATAATCCAACCATAGAATGTAGTTTCGATTACTTGTGTCTATTTCGTAAAGCATTTATAAAAGCAGCGCATGTATTCTCAGTCCCAAAAATATATATTGCAAAAGCATTTAAAAAGGGAGCAAATGAAACTCACCTAATGTATTTTGTAGTAAAAAATACATACGACGACATTGAACAATGCAGGGTTGGCCTCGGATTCACGAACCTATCATTTATATATATATTAACACATATCTCATTTAATCAGCTAAGTTTACTTATATATATATATTTTTTAATTTATTAAAATTAGTATTTTTAAATATAATTATTCTTATAATAAATATATAATTTAATTAAAGTTTTATCAATATAAATGGTAGTATATTAGTTAATAACATATTAGTATGTAATATTGGTTGACTTGTACTATATTTTTATATAGATAACATTTGTTTGTTAAAAATAATTATAATAATACTACTAATAATAATAGTAATGATAATAATAAAAATGATAATACTTTTAATAGTAATGATAATACTAATAAAAACGTTATAGGTTAAAAATGATAATAACAATAAAAGTGATAAAAATAATAGTAATAATAATAATAATAATAATGTTAGTAATGATAATAAAAATAATAATACTTATAATGATAATGAAAACGATAATTTTAACAAAAATACTTTTGTTAATAATAAAAATTTCAAAAATGATAATTTTACGGATAATATTAATAATAATAATTATAATGATAATACTATTAATTATAATGATAATACTAGTGTTTCTAATAATACTTTTGATAATAATAATACTAGTAACAAATATTATAATAAAAATAATTATAATAACATTAGTAATAATAATAATAATAAAATTAATAATAGTAGCTACCTCCACAAGAAAAGGCTTTAAACAAAAACAAAATATGCCATCGTCGAGACTCGAACCCGCGACCTCTCGCTTAATCATACACACCACTAACCATTGCTCCACTCGTCAATTCGTGTATTTGACCGTTCGTTTAATTACTTACCCCGTATCTTCCTATTGCTTTCCTCTTTTTAAACCCAATTAGAAAATTTCACAGCTAAACTTTAGTTTATCAACATATATTATTTTCATTCATTCCTCTCATTATTATTATCATTGTCTTTGTGAAATTTATCATCTTACAATATCATCATAACCACAACGTATGATCTTCACACCATCACTATCATCATTCATCACCATCTTAATCATAATCAAAATCATAACATAATCATCTAACATCATGATAATCGTCATTCACGTACATCATCGTAATGATATCATGATCGTATCATCACTCTTGATCTTACCTCATTATCATTCATATTATTGTTAAATTCACAACAACTCATCATCATCTTAATACATTACCTTGATCAAAATTTCCATTTACTATCATCAAAATCGTGGTCCTCATAATCATCACCAACCCGCTGCGATCTCATTGTATATCACTATTTATTGCCTAACATCTCGGCCCAAAGAAAAATAATAAAACGTAGCCCAACATGAACTTTGCAATGGAGTTCGGCCAATCTTAAAACAAAATCACGCAGCTTTAGTTCTATATATTAACGAAAATTATTGCAGCCCACTAGTGTTTGTTCATAAAAAAAAAGCATGCATCGGATAGAAGAAAAGGAAGAAAAAAAATACAATATCCCTTAAACTACTCCAAATTGGTCGGCCATCATTTATATATTTAGTCCCACCAGCATTTTTAAAATGCTTTGCATAATACCCCATGTATCAAGTTGACAATATTTAAACATGTTCTATCATTTAAATTTCATTATTGTTCAACATGATAAAAAAAAAAGAGCTGCAAGTTTGCTAGCGTTTTTCCTTGTCTGGCTTGTGTATACAACAGAAACAGAAACGAGAAAAAGAAAAGCAGTGGTAAATCAACAAAGGGTTTTGATGATGCTTCGAATAAAAATCAAAGTGGGCTTGGTGGTGTATGGTTATGATGGTGATAAAGTGGTGGAGGTGTTGGTCATGGGTGATGTGGGTTTTATTATAAGAGATAATGCAAGTGGTGATTAAATGGAGGATGAAGGTGGCGGTTGGAAGTGGTAGCCGGTGGTTCGAACTAGAAAACCGAAACAATAGGTTTTGTAGGTGATAGTACTTATCAACGAGAAGAAACATGGAAGAGAATGTAGGGTGGCGATTCTCGAGTCTCGTAAGGAAAACAAGGTGTTGGTTGAACTATCTATCCTTCTGCATATATATGTATAATATATGTATACAATGATAGATTTGTTGATGGGAGACAAGGAAGAAACAATGGATTCCCCTTTAATAACTTCTATCACGGATCAAACAAGAAGTCAAGAAAAATAAAAGGAAGAAAATGATGTGTAACAGATTTCGTACATTTTGTGATTTAAATTCAACACTGATTTTGTTTTTAATGACTATGGAATCCACCTGTTAAATCTAGCAGACAACCCTACAAGAGAAGATAGTGATGCACAACGAAATTGGAATCTGTATAATTTTTATATATATAATTAATATAATAATAATTAATTATTATTTGAATGAACTAAGACGTGTACTAGCACAGTGAATTCCAATTAGTGACTTATAGTAAAGCCATCAGACTTTTGGTGTTATTCAGTCGACATCCTAATTATACGGGTATTGTTTCATACATCGTTGTTGATCGGTGGCGGATAAAAGTCTTCGTAAGAATCTCAAAACTTTACAGTAATTAACTTTATTTATTTCAGTCATTATGGTATAAAATTCGATCCTTAATTTGTTAATAAAAATTACATCAACTGTCCCTCTCAATTCTGGGTAAAATATAAAAAGTGTTAAAACTTAACAAATAGTTCCTAAATACATTTTTAATAAGTCTAAAATTTATAGAACTCATTTTCGTATCACCGTTTATTTTAAAATTACACGAGTTTGAATTTAACTTGCTTAATATCAATCGAAACATCAAGCGAGTATTACAATCATTTAATATTTATTTTTAATATATTTTATTTATATATAGAGATATATTTTAAATAATAATTATTATAATAACCTATTCTTATTTTATTAATTTTTAATAACATCAACATATAATACTTCAAATTATATTTCGAATGATTATTTATATATACATACACACATATCTATTTACAATTAATTGTGCGTGAATCGTCGGGAGTAGTCTAAGGTCAATTGAATGTATGACAACAATTCAAACTTTTTGAGACTTAATATAACAGACTTTGCTTATCGTGTCAGAAACATATAAAGATTAAGTTCAAATTTGGTCGAAAATTTTCGGGTCATCACAGTACCTACCCGTTAAAGAAATTTCGTCCCAAAATTTGAGTGAGGTCATCATGGCTAACAATAAAAAAAATTTCATGACGAATATGAGTTGATAAATAGAGTTTTATCATCATTGAGTAATATGGATAAAACAATTCGATTATTCGAAGAGTACGAATGAAGCTATTACAAAAGAGTGGAATGAGTTAAATAGAGGGTCGTCTTAACTTTTGACGTAGTCACTGTTAAATCCATGAATTCAAGGAGTTTTAAAGAAAATCTTCAAAATCTAAAAGATTTGATTATTCGGTGAATAAGGAAATTAAGATCTCTATAATTAAATACGGCGATCTGTCTCGATTACTCTGTCTGATATTTCCATTATAAATTAAACTCTTCATTTCCATTATTCTCACCATTCCTATACTTTCTTTCTTAGTTCATACATCCAAAAGATTATGAAAATGCTTAATCCCGTTCTAATCCTTGATATTTTCTTAATTATCATCTCTGTCATCATTCTTTTCAATCTTTCACCAGAAAAATCTATTTAGTTCTACTATTACCTTGGGATGATTCTATTCCTAATTATACCGTGTCTTTATATTGCTATTCGTATTAATATCCACGGTTTGTAATTTCGGTGTTGTTGTCAGGTTTTATATATTCCCTTATGTTTCGGTGCTCTTTGCCTTTTTCTTCTCTTCTCGACCTCTAGTAAAGTGAGTAACGGTCTAGAATTCGTAGATATAGAGTTTTGAATGATTATAATGTTCTAAGCAGGAAGGAATGTGATAGCACGATTTGATTTTCAAATTTATCAACATCACGGAATATAGAACTATCAAGAATACATTTTCTTGATATGTTCAGAAGTTAAGTAGAATGAAAGAGTTATGTAACTTGGTACATGATGACGTTATGATCTGTGAATCATCACGTTCCATTAGAAACTCAGCATGACTTACTGTAATATAATCACGTTGATTAAGTGTCATTATATTATACTAACTCATGCATCAGTTCCCAACATTACTTCAATAACATTCATATTTTAAGCTCGAAAGTTTACATAATATAGAAACTAACAGTTTCTATATGATGTAACACTGATAGCACGATGAGATTAATGATTTCAGATAAGAATAGTTATAAAAATATCTTCAGAATATGGAGGATATTTATAATGAAAGATACGATAATATCTCGGAATATCTAAGATCAGAGGATGATAGAAATTATTGTCCGCAAGGATTTAGAGTATGGAGCAAGATATTCACTAAAGACTTTAGCAGACATTGAATCATTTGGATTCTTTGAAGTCAAACTTATTCTTTGTGATTTGTCCACGGCTTTCTTCATAGTTTCGTATAATCTACTTTTTGGTACTCAATTTTCTATTGAATGTTTCCAATATAATGATACACAGGAAGCACGAAGAGGTATATAATTTCGGATGAGAATATTTATGAAAATATCCTCAGAAATATTGAAGATATTGATGATGATATTTTGAAATTTCTAAGTTCGATGGTTGATGGAGAAATATTTTCCGCAAGATTTTAACATGACTTCGGAGTAAGATATTCTCTAAAGATTTCAACGGATCCAAAATTATCTGGATTCTTTGAATATAGGGTATGGTCCTTGTATTTGTCCTTGGTCTCCTTCATGGTTAACTCTATCCATTTTTCAGTTCCAATATTTCTGAACTTTTCCAACATATTATTCTTTATCATTAAACTTCCGACGACTAATGTCTTTTACGGTTGCCTACAGTTTCTGCTGCTTCATTTAGCTTTTTCAACATTCAGAGTATCGATTCGTAAACTGGGTGCCTTTTCAAAATTTCAGAATTGAAGATCGTAATTCTAGGAGATAATTGTCATATGTATACATATAACTATTGATGTAGAAATGCTACGAGATTTCAAAATACTGATTGCTAATTCCCGGTAGTTGGTATAGTATTCTCGTTATAAGGTGTAAATGAGTAAATAATAGGGTTTCACTGAATATAGTGATTTTTCAGAAAGTCAAAGATCAACGGAGTTGTTGGTAAATTTACTGCTAACGTGGTGAGATATAAACGGTTTCCCGGTATCGATGACGAAAGACAAATTATATATCAGGGTTATAATAAGCTAATCCGGGTGAAAAGTCGAAGTTGACTTGTTAAAGTTGTGACAAAATTGGCTAATTTAGAGAGGGATTGTAAAATTATTTTCGGTAATAACAACGCCAAAAGAGTTAGTACATATACGTGTTAAATGTTTACTCAAGTTCTGAGTGTTTTCAGGTGCATAACTATATACATCAATCTTTACTTCTGTATATGAAGTGCGGTTGGTTCATCCTCTCAGTTGAGGTATTTTCAAGAATTATGAAAGGTTTGAATCGCAGATTATAATTGTCAATATATGAATGAAGTTTAAGATGAAATCAAGTGGCAAACTTGAAGAATTGTTTAGTTTCATATGTTATAATCAATATTTTAATTCATTTTAATTGTCCAATGCTATTAGTCCACAGTCGATAGTCCACAGTTAACAGTCTAATAATTTACATATAGTTTAATATATAATATTCGAATTAATTAATAAATATCTTGACCCGTGTACATGTCTCAGACTCGATCACAACTCAAAGTATATATATTATTTGAGAATCAACCTCAACCCTGTATAGAGAACTCGATCATTACTGCATATAGAGTGTCTATGGTGATTCCAAATAATATATATAGATGCATCGATATGATATGTCAAAACCTTGTATACGTGTCCCGATATTTAAAGTGCGTAAAATAAATAACAGAAATTAAATGACGATAAATTAAATGCGTAAAGTAAATAACAGAAATTAAATGACGATAAATTAAATTGCGATAATTAAATTGCGATAAATAAACTGCTATAAATAAAATGTAATCAGTTAGCTAGGAACAGTTAGCTAGGATCTTGTTAGCGTGGTTTCTTAACAAAATTTCATATTGTTAATTAGTCCGTTTCTAATCAATTTTTATTGTGTTCATTATTTCTTCATTATGCCACTTGTTGGATTCTGGTAAGTCAAAATCCAAATATGAAATTGAATGAAAATGGTTATTCTGTGATGAATGGATTCGTATAGCTGTGGATGTAAGTAGGATAGTAAACGATGGTCAAATCAGATTCGAAGAACGTACAGTGCAACTTATTAATGTGGAATTTCTAAATAGTCCTCGGGTATTACCTACCCGTTAAAATATTTTCACCATTAACAGTTTGTACAAGAGAATTTTTAATTACAATCTTTATGAAAACATATATACATATATATTTTCTTCAAATGTATTCATGGATTTAATGAGTTAATATGATATTAAACTCATTTGCTTTTCGGTTGAAACTAGAATAAATAATCTCTAAAACTTTAGAGATTACATATTCGCCATGTCGAACGAAGATAAATGAGGTAGAACGATACGTAGAACGAAGATCATACTCAAAGTACATATGATGATATTGAAGCATGGATTGTTGATGGTACTGGTGCCGTTATTGATTATAATGTTGGTGCCGGTGATGTTGCTGAAGCTGGTACATTTTGCACCATATTCTCCGAATTGATTATTCGAGCGCGAAGTTCGTTGACTTGTTACTCCAGGATGATTGTCGGTTGGAACAAGCGGATGAATAAGGTTCAGAATTGTGGATAGAATATGATCTTGTCGAGTTACCCTGGAAATGGGACTGAAAATGGTGTCTCGAACAAGTTCGCCGGTAAACACTTCAGGTTCATTCTCAAGAGGTGAATTCAGTTGGTGGAAGGGATTGCCTTCTGTTCGTTTCCATTAATTAAGTCAACTACCAACCCATCAGATGAATTGATAATGGCTGATTGGTTGATTCATGCCGATGACGCTGTTTTTGGAGCTTAGGTGGACATCTATGTCGGAATAGCTGTCGGAATAACTATCGGAATAGCTATCGGAATCTGAGGGACTCGAACTGGTTGCAGGATTCATCTCGTACGATCAGATGAAGGATTTTCGATAAGAAGTAGATTATAGGATGTTGATTAGTACCCTGTAATACAAAATTTACATATGCATATGTAATACTAAAATCTCATAAGTTTCAGAGGAATCTACGGAAGCTGTCTGGTAAAGATAACAATAACAGAAACGCTAAGATATGAATTAGTAGATACGCTAAGATATGAATTTTGTCTATACACTATTCATACAGTCATTGCAATAAGATGTGTCTAGACTAAGAATAATAAGCAGGTAATTTACTAAGGATGATAAACAAATGATTTCTGACAAAAATGATAAGCAAAACTTTTGACATGCAGACACGGTCGAAGTCCAGACTCACTAATGCATCCTAACGACTTATCAGTTAGGCAGACTAATGCAAGACCCGGTTCGCTAAGACCACCGCTCTGATACCAACTGAAAGGACCCGTCCTAATCCATCCGGACGAAGTCTATATTGATTATAAACGATTCACAACAGTTGATTACATCGCGAGGTATTTGACCTCTATATAATACATTTTACAAACATTGCATTCGTTTTTGAAAAGACAATCTTTCATTACAACAAAAGTTGACGGCATGCATACCATTTTATAATGTATCTAACTATAACTGATTTAATAATAATCTTGATGATCTCAACGACTCGAATGCAACGTCTTTTGAAATATGTCATGAATGACTCCAAGTAATATCTTTAAAATGAGTAATTACACAGCGGAAGATTTCTTTCGTACATGAGAATAAACATGCTTTAAAGTGTCAACCAAAAGGTTGGTGAGTTCATTAATTTAACATGAATAATCATTTCAAACTTTTTGAGACTTAATATAACAGACTTTGCTTATCGTGTCAGAAACATATAAAGATTAAGTTCAAATTTGGTCGGAAATTTCCGGGTCGTCACATTATGACCATGTAACGGGACCTAAGTAGACGGCGCCGTCAATGACGATTTTGTCGGGTCACTACAGATGGTATCAGAGCGTTGGTTGTAGGGATTTAGAGTTCATTGGTGTCAACCCCGAGTCATAGGGTACATTAGTGAGTCTAGACTACAACCGGCATATAGACTTGAAGTAGGAATTACTTGACTACTTGTGCATTTATACTCGAACGTTTCTACTCATATCTACTCTTGTTTCATCTTAATCTCACGTTGTTTAATTTGATTGACACGCCACCTTGACCATATGAAATAATGTCGAATGCACATATGAATCAGGGTAATATAATTTTCGGGATTATATTACGGTGACTCATATGAACGTTCCGACATTATGACATAAAGAATTTAAGGCGAGTCAAGGAAATTTTTCTCTTCATCCTTATTCCATATCACGGTTAGTATTATTGAGAATACTAATCAACGATATTCTTGTGTTTTGAAGGAACAATGCCTCCTCGCCGTGTACCACGCAATGAAACTCTCGAACAAGCTCTTCAACGAATGATAGCCACTGCCGTAGATGCGGCCATGGCCGGTCACTCTTCCAACAACAACAACAACAACAATAACAACAACCACAACAACAACAAAAATGGAACTGGTAACTCAAACGAGGGATGCTCCTACAAAGCTTTCATGGGGTGAAAACCTCATACTTTTGATGGGACCGGAGGACCGGTTGCTCTCACTCGATGGTTTGAGCAAACGAAAGCCGTTTTTAGCATAAGCGGTTGCCAGGACCAAGACAAGGTTAAATATTCCACCCACACTTTTTCCGGTATCGCTCTCACGTGGTGGAACATGTATGTACAATCGGTGGGTACCGATGAAGCCCACGCTATCTCTTGGTCCGATTTGAAAGAAAATATGATCACCGAATACTTTCCGCGCGAGGAAACCCGAAGGCTCGAACAAGAGCTAAGAACTCTAAAAGCGGTCAGAAACGACCTCAAGGCTTATAATCAACGATTTTCCGAACTAGCCTTGATGTGCCCAAACCTTGTGAACCCCGAGTCTTTAAGGGTTGAACTTTATATGGATGGTCTTCCAAAGAGCATCAAACACAGAGTAATGTCATCCAAACCCACCAATCATCAAGAAACTTTGAATATGACCCGCAAATTGATAGAAACGGTGGACGAGATCGTAGTACCGGCACCTAAAGCCGTGGATAAGTTGGGTGGCAACAAAAGAAAATGGGAAGCCACTCCATCAAGCAACTACAACAACAACAACTTCACCAAAAAGGCTTTCACCTCCGACGGCAAGAAGAGTTATGCCGGAAACTTGCCTTATTGTAACAAGTGCTACAAACATCATCTTGGTGAATGTGGCAAACCATTTTGCATCAAATGTCAAAGGAGTGGCCACGTGGCCCATGATTGTAGGAATACCGCCCCCGTTGCTCAAAAGGGGCCCAATGCACCAAATCCGGGCGTTTGTTATGAATGTGGCCAACCGGGTCATTATAGGAATGCGTGCCCAAAGAAGAAAGCTAACCCCAATACACGCGGCCGGGCTTTCAACATCAACACCGAGGAAGCCCGAGATGACGATGAACTAGTCACGGGTACGTTTCTTCTCAACAATTCTTATGTCTTTTGCTTATTCGATTCAGGTGCCGATAAGAGTTTTGTATCCAAGGGTTTGACTTATTCTTTTAGCACTCCAGCACTCCCACTAGATACTACTTATACCATTGAAGTGGCCAACGGGAAACTATTAAGTGCCGACAATTTTTATCGGGGATGTACGTTAAACTTAATGGGTAAAGAGTTTGAAATTGACTTGATATCTATAGAACTAGGGAGTTTTGATGTAATAGTTGGTATGGATTGGTTAGCCAAAATGAAATCTCACATCCTTTGTGGTCTTAAAGCGATTCAAATTCCTATCGAGAATGGTGAACCCTTGATTGTTTATGGCGATAAGAGTTGCACCGGACTCAACCTCGTCTCGTGCCTTAAAGTTGAAAAGTACCTTCGTAAAGGTTGTTTCGCGATTCTAGCCCACATTAAGAAAATTGAGACTGACGAGAAGCATATCGATGATGTGCCAATTGTTAGTGATTTTTCCGATGTATTTCCCGACGAATTGCCGGGTCTTCCACCTCATCGACTGGTAGAATTCCAAATCGACCTTATTCCGGGAGCCGCACCCGTAGCACGTGCACTGTATAGACTTGCTCTATCCGAAATGCAAGAATTGCAAAGTCAAATTCAAGAACTACTTGACCGTGGTTTTATCCAACCTAGCCATTCACCATGAGGCGCTTCGATTTTATTCGTTAAGAAGAAAGATGGATCCCTACAAATGTGTATCGATTATCGTGAATTAAACAAATTGACAGTTAAGAACCGATAACCTCTTCCACGCATCGATAACCTTTTTGATCAATTACAAGGATCTCGTGTATATTCGAAAACCGATCTCCGCTCGAGTTATCATCAATTAAGGGTTAAGGGGGAAGATGTCTCCAAAACCGCTTTCCGGACTCGTTATGGTAGTTATGAATTTCTTGTAATGCCATTTGGTCTCACTAACGCACCGGCGGTGTTCATGGATCTTATGAACCGCATGTGCAAACCATACCTCGACAAATTCGTTATCGTGTTCATCGATGATATTTTGGTCTATTCTAAAAACGAAGAAGAGCACGAACAACATCTCTGACTTGTGCTTGAACTCTTGAGACAAGAACGACTCTATGCCAAATTCTCCAAGTGTGAATTTTGGTTGAAGGAAGTTCAATTTCTTGGTCATGTTGTAAGTGATCAAGGTATTAAAGTCGATCCCGCAAAAATCGAAGCCATTAGTAAATAGGAGACTCCTACTACTCCTACTCACAATCGTCAATTCTTGGGTCTCGCCGGGTACTATCATAGATTCATCGAAAATTTCTCTTTGGTTGCACATCCTCTAACCGCGTTAACTCACAAGGGAAAGAAATTCATTTGGGCGACCGAACAAGAATTCGCGTTTCAAATCTTGAAGACAAAGCTAACCACCGCTCCTATCTTGTCACTTCCCGAAGGCAATGATGATTTTGTTGTATATTGCGATGCCTCGAAACATGGTTTTGGGTGTGTATTGATGCAACGAAAGAAAGTCATTGCTTATGCCTCTCGACAACTAAAAATTCATGAACGGAACAACACAACACATGATCTCGAACTCGGAGCCGTTGTCTTTGCACTTAAAATGTGGAGAAACTATCTTTATAGAACCAAGAGTACTATCTTCACCGATCACAAAAGCCTTCAACACATCTTCGACCAAAAGCAACTAAACATGAGACAACGACAGTGAATTGAAACTTTGAATGATTACGATTGTGAGCTTCGTTACCACCCCGGGAAGGTAAATGTAGTAGCCGATGCCTTAAGTCGAAAAGAAAGAGCGGTGCTTCTTTGTGTCCGAGCTTTAAACATCACCATCCACACCAATCTCAATAGTCAAATTCGTGTAGCCCAAGACGAGGCTCTCAAGGATGAAAACATCTCTCTCCAACATTTGAACGTCCTCACCTCTCGATTTGAAGTTAAAGAAACCGGACTCTGATATTTCGCCGGAAGAATTTGGGTACCTAGTTATGGGGACCTACGAAGCCTTATTTTAGACGAAGCCCATAAGTCAAGATATTCGATTCACCCCGGTGCCAATAAGATGTACCACGACCTCAAAGAACAATATTGGTGGCCGAACATTAAAAGGGACGTCGCTATTTATGTTGGAAAATGCCTAACTTGCTCCAAAGACAAAGCCGAACATCAAAGACCGTCCGGACTACTTCAACAACCCGAAATCCCGCAATGGTAGTGGGAAAGGATAACGATGGATTTTATCACCAAACTACTAAAGACGGTGGGCGGTTATGATACTATTTGGGTTATTGTTGACCGTCTCACCAAATCCGCGCACTTCCTAGCCATGAAGGAAACCGAAAAAATGGAGAAACTTGCACAACTTTACATTAAGGAGATCGTAGCCCGTCATGGTATGCCTTTATCGATTATTTCCGACCGAGATGGCCGTTTTGTTTCTAGATTTCGGCGTACCTTACAAGAAGCGTTAGGAATGCGTTTAGACATGAGCACAGCATATCATCCACAAACCGAGGGATAAAGCAAACACACATTTCAAACCTTGGAAGACATGCTACGAGCTTGTGTTATCGATTTTGGAAAAGCTTGGGACAAGCACTTGCCTCTCAAAGAATTCTCTTACAACGATAGTTACCACGCGAGTATCAACGCCGCACTTTTCGAAGCTTTGTATGGCCGAAAATGTCGTTCTCCTCTTTGTTGGGTCGAAGTAGGCGACACACAAATCACCGGACCCGAACTCATTCATGAAACAACCGAGAAGATCGTTCAAATCCGAGATAGGCTTAGAACGGCCCGAAGTCGTCAAAAGAGCTATACCGACAAAAGACGCAACGACCTCGAATTCGAAGTCAGTGATCGCGTAATGTTAAAAGTCGCACCTTGGAAAGGTGTAATCCGTTTCGAAAAAAGCGGGAAGTTAAATTCGCGGTATATTGGTCCTTTCGAAATCTTGGAGCATGTTGGAACCGTTGCTTATCGTTTAGATATTCCGCCTCAACTAAGCTCCGTTCATCCTACTTTCCATGCGTCAAACTTGAAAAAGTGTTTTGCCGAACCCGCGTCATCCCTCTCGAGGAACTTACTATTGATGACAAACTCCACTTTGTGGAAGAACTGGTTGAAATTGTGGACCACTCCGTCAAAAGGCTAAAACAAAGCCGAATTCCGATTGTCAAGGTCCGTTGGAACGCCAAAAGAGGACCCGAGTTTACTTGGGAAAGACAAGATCAAATGAAAAAGAAATACCCTCATTTATTCGTGGATTTGGAAACGCAAGATCTCGAGGAAGAAACAACGACTACTACGCCTACTTAAATTTCGGGACGAAATTTCTTTTAAGGAGTAGGTAATGTAACTTCCCGTCTTTTTCCGTTAGACTATTTTAAAGTCTGTTATATAATTATAACATCTTCCGTTAAAATGCGTTTTAAAATATTTCGTTTAGGTAATTCACGCACCCGCTTTTAAACTTGAGGGCCCAAAGTCTTGACTAGGTCAACTAGTCAACCATGACATCTCCACCATTCATTATCCACCTCCTTTTTCACTTTTCTTAATACTTCCACCATTTTCTCTCAAACTCCTAATACAAAGAATCATCATCTAAATCGTTTCAAGGAAGCAAACATCAAAACAAATTACATATTTGGAATGCTTGCATCTTCCTCTTCGAATCCATACCAACTTTATTGCATTTGGGTAACTTTCTAAAAATACTAGATTTTGTATTCTTGATGTTTTTAACTTATAGAAGTGTTAATTAGTGTCTATGGCTCAAGTCTAACATGAATATATGATTTGTATGCTTGTTCTTATAATTTTGATGTAACTAGCTTAAACTTGAAATGGGTGTGCTTAATCTTGAGTTTTGGTAGATCATATGTTGTTAGATGTTAAAAGTGCATGTATTAAATGTGTTACTAGCATCACTAGCTTTAATTTGGTATGTAAGTTGACTTGGAAAAACCTCATTAATATGATTAAGGATTTTATGATTGTTGGTTAGGGTTTGGTAGCCTTGAATGTGATTTTTGATGCATTAAAAGCCTTGCAATGTTGTTTGTAAGTGTTTAGTAGTATTGTATGTGTAATTACCTACGAAACGACGTATTATATGTTTGTAGTAAGTTCCCAAATCATCTTATGCGTTTTACGAACTTGAAACCTTGATAAAGAACTTTAAATGATCAATTTACAAGAATTCGATTATTGTAAATGATGGTTTTATTTGATGAAAAGTGTTTAGTTGTATTCCTTGTTAAATTACCTTTCCAACGATATAAGATATGTGTTTTGAATGTTTACGGATCATAAGTTATGGTTGTTTGAAGTTGGATTCGTTTAAGTGTTCAAAACTGCCAGACTTGCTGAACAGATACATGAAGCGGCACTGCATAACCTTGAGCGGCGCTCCAAACCCGGCTATCCAAAGTTTCACTTTTTCGTTTAATTCTAACTATGCTACGCACCTCCAATTAACATGAAACTTGGCCAACATGCTTATATATGATTAAAAACCTCAGAAAAATAGTTCCGGACCCGACCCGAATGTGGTGACTTTTTCGTTGACTTTGACTTGACTTGACCAAAGTTTACTTTTGTCCAAACTTAACCAAATACTTATGCAATCATTCTAACATGCTTTTATACTTGTACCTTGCATGAAACTTGACAATTTGATTCACATGCTGTATAATCGAGTCGTAACGAGCCATATGACTAATTGAACACTTTGACCGACCATGTTTACCGATATTGATACAACCTATTTGTTTAGGTCAAGACTAGCATTTGTTCTTGCACACGTTTACCTTATGAAGTACTTATTTACTCGTGCACTCAAGGTGAGATCATAGTCCCACTTTTACTCTTTTATACTTATACACGGGATGAGAAAACATAAACGATTTATACTTTTATACTTTGAACACAAATACGAAAGCAAGGATACATACGAATTGGAACAAAAATCCTCAAGTCCAATTATCATCAGTTACACTTGTAGGGTGTAAGCGTGAACTTATGTTGTGTGGCCATACGGGTTTAACGAACCCTCATTCGGACGGTTAGCTACCGTTAGCGAATGAAATTAAATTTTATCGGAATAGTGTAGGTTCTAACACTATATGCAGAGGTAAGATTCAGTTAAGCTTTGATAATTGGATGCTCGTGATACAAACACATCTTTTGAGATGTATACGCTTGATAATCGGTTTATACTAAATCTTGTGGTTTAAAACATACTTTATACATACACCTATGATTTCACCAACGTTTTCGTTGACATATTTTTTATGTTTTTCTCAGGTCCTTGAATACTAGGTGATACATGCTTCCACACTATACTTTTTGATACTTGCTTAGATGTCAAGTATACTTGCATACGTGGAGCGTCTTTTGACTTATTCTTAAATTGTGTCGCATGTGTTTCAATTGTACCTTAAACGTTGTAATGTAACTAGTTGTCGAACTACCTTGTAAACCTTGAAACATCCTTACTTTTGAAATGAGTGCGACATACTTTTGGTCAAATGATGTTTTAAATACGTATGACCACGTAACGTGCCCTAAGTAGATGGCGCCGTCAATGACAATTTTGTCGGGTCGCTACAGAAGTCAACAAGATTCGTACCCGAATAATCAATTTGGAGAATATGGTGCAAAACTTACCAGCTTCAGCAACATCACCGGCACCAACAGTATCACCAACATCAACACTAGTACCACCAACAACCTAAGTTTCAACATCACACGCCTCAATATCACAATCTATACCTCGAGCATAATCTTCGTTCTACATCTTGTTCTACATCGATTATTTTCGTTCTACGTATCGTTCTACCTCATTTATCTTCGTTCGACATGACGGTTATGTAATCTCTAATGTTTTAGAGATTATGTACTCTAGTTCTAACCGTAAATCAGATGAGTTTAATATAATATTAACTCATTAAATCCATGATTACATTTGAAGAAAATATATATGTACATATATTTTCATAAAGATGGTAATTAAAAGTTCTGTTGTACAAACTATTAATGATGAGAATATTTTAACGGGTAGGTAATACCCTAGAAATATTTAGATCTCACATTGACATGTTACACTGTACATTCTTCAAATCCGATTCAACAGTCATTTACTATCCTACATACAACTACAGATATACGTATCCGTTCACCAAAGAATAACCATTTTCATTTCAACTCGATTTCATATACGAATTTATGCCGATCAAAAACCAAGTCAAGATTTGACAAGTGGCATGATGAAGAAAATAATGGACAAAATAAAATTTATTAGTAACCAATTAATTAACTACGTAAAATTTCTTCATCATCTTCTGATCTTAAATATTTTAAATTATAAGAGTATATATTGAACTATTGGACTATTAACATTGAACTACTAACTTTGAACAATTAAAAAGTATTAAAAGAGTAGGAAATGTAAATTATAACACATTTTGGTTTAAAAGATTGTTAATAAGCTACACCTTCTACAACTAAACATTTCTTCAAGTTTGCCACTTGATTTCATCTTAAACATCCTTTGTATCTTGACGATTACAATCAGCGTTTAATCATCTAACAACACAATTCTCTTGATCAGGTAATTCTAGATCCGATGGAATCTTTAGAAAATATCTTGCTCCGAAGTCATGTTAAAATCTTGCGAAAAATTTTTCTTCATCAAATTTCGAACTTAGAAATTCCAAAATATCATCATAAATATCTTTGATATTTCTGAAGATATTTTCATAAATATTCTCGTCCGAAATTATGTACCTCTTCGTGTTATCTGTATTACATTATATTAGAAACTTCTGTAAAACCTAAGTTTAAAGTATGAATGATTTCGGGAGAAGTGTTGGGAGTTGAAGCATGAGTTAGTATAATATAATGACGCTTGGCCAACGTAATTATATTACAGTAAGTCATGCTGAATTTCTAATGGAACGTGATGATGGTTCACATATCATACCCTCATCATATACCATGTTACATAACTCTTTCATTTTATTTAACCTCTAAACATATCAAGAACATATTTACTTGATATTTCTATCTTTTCTGTGATTTCTGGTAATTTAACAAATCAAATCGTGCTACTACATTTCCTTTCTGCTTAGAACATTAGTTATGTTCATATCTACAAATCTGAGACGTCTCGATCGCTTTACTTAAGTCAGGAAGAAAAACAAAAGCATGAAGCTTCAAAAATAGAAGGGAGAATATAAGCATGACAAAACACAAAATTACAAACTGTGTATATCAATGCTTATAGCAATATAAAGACACGGGAGAATTATAAATACAAAAATCCCAAGAGCGAAGTAGAAGTAAAATATTCTTCTAGTGGAAGATTGAAAAGAAGAATGACTGTATATATGGTAAATATAATAGCAAAGTTCAATACAGGATTCAGCATCCTAACGAATCATTTGGAAGTAGGAATTGAGGAAGAAAGTATAGGAGTGGTGAAAATAATGAAACGGAAGAAGTAAATTTATAGCGAAATTTCAGGCATAGCAATCGAGGTAGATGATCGCATTTAATTAAAGAGGATCCTAATTTCCTTATTCAGTGAAGAACCGAATCTTATATAGATTTCAAAGATTATCTTTAAATTCCTTGAATTCCGGAAATCTACCAAGACTATGTCAAAAGTTAAATCTCTATCTCAATCTTTTGTGACAGCTTCACCCATACTCTTCGCATAATTGAATCGATTTATCCATATTACTCTATAGTAATAAAAATCTATTTATCAACTCATATTCGTCATGAAAACATTTTTATTGTTACCCATGACGACCTCGATCAAATTTCGGGACGAAATTTCTTTAACGGGTAGGTACTGTAACGACCCGGAAAATTTCAACTAATTTTAAACCAAACTCTCGATACGATTTCATATTTTTGACACGATAAGTAAATTCTGTTAGGTTGAGTCCCAAAAATTTTGAACTGCTTCATACATCCATTTGACTTTCGACTGTTCCGACGATCCATGAACAATAAATTATAAATAGATATGTGTGTAAATATATATATAAATAATAATTGAAAATATAAATTGAAATATTATATGAAGTAATTGCTAGAATTAATAATGTAAAATAAACTAATATATATTTATATTTATTATTATTTAAAACATATCTATATATGTAAATAAAGTATATTAAATATATATTCTGTGATTTTGAATCTACTTAGTAAACGACAGTAACACTCAATTGTCATTCGTTCGATATTAAGAAAGTTAAATCCGAACTTATGTGATTTAAAAATAAAGGGTGAGTCTAAAATGAGTTATATAATTTATAGGCTTATTCAATATGCATTTAGGAACTATTTGTTAAGTTTTAAATTTTTTTTTTATATTTTATCTGGGATCGGGCGTGGACAGTGAGTTAATTTTTCTTTAAATAGTTAATGATCGAATTTTATACCATAATGACCAAAATAAATAAATATAGTCAATTTAAAAATATGAGATTTTTATGTTTACTTTTATTCGCCACCGATTAATAACGAAGTACAAAGTACAGCCCGTAAATGATGACGGCTAATATTATCACACATTTATATATTATTATTATTATTATTATTATTATTATTATTATTATTATTATTATTATTATTATTATTATTATTATTATTATTATTATTATTATTATTATTATTATTATTATTATTATTATTATTATTATTATATATTCCTTTTCTCATTTGATTGAAATTCTATCCGTGACTTGAATAAAGTCACAATATGATTAAAGGTATTACTGTGTTTTTCTTGTCTTGTTTCATTTCACCATCACAAGTAACTAACTTATCTTTCCTTGCATATACATACAAATATGCGGATAAATTAAAGAAATCCCACCACTGGCTCACTTTTACTTTTGAACCAATCCATCATCCATCAACGTTTATGATTGCAAATTTATATTACTTTATTATTATTAAATTAGAATTAGAATTAGATTTATATATATGATACCTACACATATTAGATATACAATTCAACCTTCTTCAATAATCGACTACCACATCACCACCAAGCTAACTCCACCAGAGCACCACCTAGACAGCCACCATTGTCGGAGAACACATCACCCTCACCACCTCTAGCACCTCAAAAACAACCTTTATCATTTAACCCATTACCACCATTTTTTTTAATTCTTAATTGCTAGACAACACCACACCCGTTACCATTCTCCTATCATCTTCTAATTCCTATCACCATTAAGAACCGATGGCTACCTCACGATCACCATCCTTAAAAACCATCACAAACGTCGCCACAATTCTTCTCCTTCTTCAAACCGCCTCCATAAAAACTGTTATTGCTGCTAATTCCGTGACTTTTTAAATTGACCCAAGAGACCACCATCGAACATAATTGCTGGTTGCTATTACTGTTTCAGTCCACGAAGGAATAAGGATGATGGTAATATAAAAACCGTTTCCATTTTCTTGCTTTTTCTCCTTCTTTACGTGACAAGCCATAAAACAATAATGTATTTGTGTTTGTGGTGAGGACCACTTTTATCTCTCTCTTTTTTTCTTTTCTAATCGACTAAAGTGACCCCATTCCAACCAACACCCCACCTTCTTATTCTTGTAAATGAACGAACTATGCCTGTCTTCATATTTCAACTTGATCCAAACCAATACTGTCATTAGTATCTGTTTTGCTGCTACTATTTAGGCTGTTTAAATTGCTCATGTTGCAGCCTCCGTAGCCACCCAACACCACCATAAACCATCATCCCTGCAACTACATATCAGCTACTGCTACTGCGTAAAATGTTTCAGCCCAAACAGCCTAAACAGGAAGACATTTACTATTTCGTTTGGATCTCAAAACCCGTTGTTATTTTATGTTTTTTCTGTTCTAACTGCAATTAACGACAATGATGTTATGATATAGACTAGGATAATGATGTTATATGATGACGGTTTAGAATACTGATGATTATAAGCTATAGATGATAATGACGATGAGATGATAATGATTATGAAGATGATAGTAAATTCGATGATGATGATGATATGAGATATCATGATGATGCAGTGGTGGACCGAAAACCTTTAAGGTTACTTAGACTAATTACTTGGGGGCTTAGATAATATAGCTTATTGGGCCGTGAACTTTCTGTCGTTGGGCCGAAGAAGGCTGGGACAGGTTAATAAAAATAGTGATGATGAGGTACGTACATGGTAAAGATGATGATATTAAGTTAGGATAATGGACATGAATATGATGTGGTAATCATGAGTTTAAGGATGTTCGGGTTAACGGGAGGTCGCGGGTTCAAACCCGGACTTGGGCATTTTTTTTAAGGACTACTTCATTGAGGTAGTTTACTTATTACTCATTTTTATTATTAATATTATTGTTATTATTGTTATTAGTTATTATTGTTATTAGGTTATTACTAATATGAAGAACATAATTATTAGTATTGCTAATATAATTAATTAATGTTAATATCAGTAATATTATTATTATTATTATTATTATTATTATTATTATTATTATTATTATTATTATCATTTCTATTAAAAATTATTATCCTTAGTATTAAAATGATTAATAAAATTATTGTTATTATTATTACTAACGTTGATATTAAAATTAACATTATTATTATCATTTAGGTTATTATTATTAGTATCATTATTGAAATTATTATTAATACCATTTATATTAAAAATTATCATTATCAAGAGTATCATTTTTATTATCACTATTATTGTTATTACTACAAATAAATATTATTTTTCAAAAATACATTACAAATATGTTAATATTATATATTACTAAATTTTTATGACATTAAGTAAGCTATATATAAAATATATATTCTAATCATATATAAACCTTGAAATAAATTTATAATTGTAATATATTATGATAAATGATAAATATTATATTATTAAACTACTTTAATAAGTATTTACTATATTAATATTAATAAATGTAATATAGAAATAAATATTAACTATCTAAAATACATAGGATAAATATAACTTAATTAGTAATATGATGTGTAAATTATTAATACATCAACTTGTTAGTTGTTATTATATGTTTTAATATATATAACTGATATAGGTTCGTGAATCCGAGGATAACCCTGCATTGTTCTGTTCAGTCGTGTTCATATTTTTACTACAAAATATCGTATTGTGAGTTTCATTTGCTCCCTTTTTAAATGCTTTTGCAATATATATTTTTGGGACTGAGAATACATGCACCGTTTTTATAAATGTTTGACGAAATAGACACAAGTACTCAAAACTACATTCTATGGTTGGATTATCGAAATCGAATATCACCCCTTTAGCTTGGTAACCTAAGAATTAGGGAACATTACCCCTAATTAACGCGAATCCTAAAGATAAATCTATGGGCCTAACAAACCCCAACCGAGTTACGAATGCTTTAGTACTTCGATTATTATACAGAAGAGAGGATTCTGTTATACAGATGAGAGGATTCTGTTTTGGGGATATTCTATATGCATCTTGTTAATGTCGGTTACCAGGTGTTCAATCCATATGAATGATTTTTATGCAGATGCATGATATTTATGAGAAATAAAATGAAAATCTTGTGGTCTATTAAATTAATGGAAATGATTGTTTATGATAAACTAATGAACTCACCAACCTTTTGGTTGACACTTTAAAGCATGTTTATTCTCAGGTATTAAGGAAATTTTCCGCTGTGCATTTGTTCATTTTAGAGATATTACTTGGAGTCATTCATGACATATTTCAAAAGACATTGCATTCCAGTCGTTGAGTTCATCAAGATTATTATTAAGTCAATTATAGTTAAATATATTATGAAATGGTATGCATGCCGTCAACTTTCGATGTAATGGAAGTTTGTCTTTTAAAAACGAATGCAATGTTTGTAAAATGTATCATATAGAGGTCAAGTACCTCGCGATGTAATCATATGTTATTGTATCCGTTCTTATGGATTAGGACGGGTCTTTACACATCAACTGGATCTTGAGTTTTCAGAATAACCGATCTTGTTTAAGATGTCTTTAAGTTTTGGATGATCCACCATTTGTTTCAAGATCTCTTCATCCGCATTCACTATATTCACCTTTTTTTTCCTTGGTTTTCCAGCAGCCTCGATAAATAATGAAAATATCAACCCAGGTAACCTTCATTTCTCAACTTGTCGATCATATTTGTCCTTTTTTGAGGGTTCCACCTTAATCAAATTATAAGTGAAGGGTACATGGAGTCCGTTTACTGAATATTTAAAGTTAGACTTATAAAATTATAATTACATTGCTGGTGGGTACGAGGTAATAAGTATTTGTTAAAGGTGAAATGTTTTGAATACCTGAACGAAATATTATATATGTCTTTTTTCATACAACAATAACCAACAAGTACAACATGTGACACTTATAACCAAGTGAAAGAGGGATGACCCCGATAGAGAGTCGGGTCTTGAACATGAGGGACGTGACTAGTAAGTTTGGCACTCGATTCAACCGGAGTTCCGTAAGGATGACAAGTGGGCATACAATTCCGTTCAATAATCACGGTGGCATACTATTTCTGTAAGAGGAACATGCCAGATGCAATACGAGTGGCGTGAATCCCAAGAAAGTAGTTCAAGGGTCCCAAATTAGTCATATCAAATTCCTTATGTAAGGAAGAAATAACCTAATGAAGTAAACCTGTAGAAGAAGCAATCAACACAATATCATCAACAAACAAGAGTAGGTAGGCTGTATCAGATCTATGGTGATAATAAAAAGAGAGGTCACAACGGATTTTGAGAAAACCATTCCGTTGAGCAAATCCTACAAATCGATGAAATCAGGCGTAGGGGGCCTGCTTAAGGCCATATAAAGATTTCTGAAATAAGCAGGTATATGGTAAAAACCACACCTAATTTTATTGCAATATAGTTACAAATTCATCCACAGAGGGCAGTTGCGTTTAAGATTTAATTACTGGAAATTGTTCTAAGACATTGGAAGTTTTGATTAACACTAATAATGAAAATAAATAAACGAAATTCAGATGATAAAAGGCGATTTTCACTTGAATTCTCGACAAGTGACAAGGATTGCTCTTATATAGTTAAACCCGTTATTCAATAGTATTAAGTAAATAGCACATATCAATCTCACAATATCAATGAACTAAGACCTAGTAAATTCAATCAAATCACATTGACATCATTTATATTTCTGCTTTACCATGTTTAATTAATGAGACTTTTTCTTGGTTAAACTCACGTAAAACCTAGTATATTAAGATCATTCAAAAAAACCTACACAATTGTGTTGTCAAAATGTAATTCAATCACCATATACACTCACATGTAAATGTCTAGATCACTAAATGTTGAAATACAGAGTATTATTCGCTAATTAACTCACATTAACTAGTAAACACCCTATATAATTGAATTAAAGCAAGTAGACGAACACAACGGTGCTTCTTATGAAAAAGCACAATTAATCAAACATAATAACTTTAATAACTTAAAATATAGAACAATCCATCATCACAAGTCTTACATTTAAGCAATCACTAAGAAGTTTAGCCAACCATAATCGTAGAAAGAACAAACAAAATCATGAACACAATATAATTCATAGTGATTTCACAAAAACTAATAATAAATAAAGTACCAGTGATGTTTTAATGATCAATATTTGATCCTAGATGAATACTCCTTTTGAATTGGTGAAGATAGGCTTTTGAATCACCAAAATCGCCCTAAAAACGAACTCTCAGGGCCAAGAACAAGTTATACCATAAAAAGCTTCGAAAATTCGTTTTAAACAAAAATTGCCCGTAACCCTCGATCTCGCGATCGCAACTCAGTTTTCCCTTGTTTTTTTGCGATCGCGAACAACAACAATTCAGGACTTCGCGTTCGTTGTACATAATGTCAGTTTGTAAGTAAGTTCGACATGGTTTTCGCGATAGCGAGACAAAAGCTCATGAAACCGAGACCTGAAAGTGCTATTAAGCTTGAAAACTCAATCTAATATTTGGCGTTAACTCGATTCGAACCTGGGACTTAATATACGATATTTTAGCTCCGAAACAACCCAAAACCACTATAAAAACACCAACGCACTTCCTAGAACCATAAACTACAATCTTTGACAAATCTTAACACTTTATCTTCTTAATAGACCGAAATAAACACAAAAGTAAACCCGATATGGCGAGATAAATATATATAATATGAGCTATATCAGCAGACATGATCGGGATATTTGGGGTCCTGAAACCTTGGTGGCTGGTGCATATAAACAGTCTCTGAAAGTTGTGCGTATAGAAAGGCGTTCTTCATATATCTGATGGGCATGCGAGTGTCTAGAAACCACCAAACTGAGAATAGTCCGTATCGATGCCGGTTTGACAACCGTGATAAAAGTCTCATCACAATCAATTCCAACATGCTGGTTGTGACCGTTAGCAATGAGTCGAGCCTTGTACCTGCTTAAATTACCATTTGCATTAAACTTGTGCTTGAATAGCCACATGGAGCGAACTATGTTCGTGTCTAAGAGTCGAGGCATAAGTTTTCAAGTACTGTTGTTTAATTAAAGCAGTAAGTTCATCAGTCATAGCTTGTTTTCAATTAGGGTCATTAAGAGCTTGAGGGTAAGTGCGAGGAACATGAGATATGATAGTGGTGTGAAGATTGAGGTGTTATACCGATTTGGTGGTACCAAGATGCATACGGGTGACAATGGGGTGAGTAGAAGTAGAGGTGAATGTAGCCTCATTGGGAGGAGGCTGTGTCTCTGGGGTAGGATTTTGAAGAGGTGCAGTGATGGTAGCCTTAGTACGAGGAGGCTGAGTCTCCAGGGTGGGATTGAGAGGAGATACAATGTTGGTAGCCTCAGTGGAAGGAGGCTGTGTCTTCGGGATCGTATTTGAAGGATGAGAGGAAAGATCATGACTAGATACATGAAAAAATTTGGAAAATAGACTTGGTGGAGGATCGAGAAAGTTACCGGACGATGGATTAGTGGGTGTCATGGAACTGAGAGGGAAGGAAGTCTCGTCAAAAGTGATAAGACGAGAGAGGATGATTCACTTAGTGGTAAGGTCCAGATAGCGGTAACCCTGGTGGTTCGAGGAGTACCCAAG
Organism: Rutidosis leptorrhynchoides; assembly: GCF_046630445.1. Taxonomy (NCBI): domain Eukaryota; kingdom Viridiplantae; phylum Streptophyta; class Magnoliopsida; order Asterales; family Asteraceae; genus Rutidosis; species Rutidosis leptorrhynchoides. Next base: position 620,072,822 of record NC_092336.1, on the reverse strand, counting down.
GAAGATGTAAGGAATAGAGCATGGAGCGAGGTTGTGAGTAGTGGGATGATGAAGGTAGCAGAGGCATTCGAAGACACAAAGTGTAGAGTAGTTAGGTTTTTGTTTGTATAGGCGAAACTACGGGATTTCGTGTAACATCCCAATTAATTAAGGTAATATTTTATGTAATTTAATATTGATATTTATTGTTGGTATTATTTTGTATTATAAAAAATGGATAATATTTAAGGTTTGTTAGTTAAGTTGAAAAGGGACTAGAGATGCAAAGTTAGTTTAAGAACCTCCCATAATATGGTTTTGGTGGGGAGGGTAGAAAGTGCAAATAAGGCAAAGTTAATTAATTTAAAATATGTCAAAATGCTGGAGAGTTCTCATCAGTTGCAAAATAAACTCAGAGTGTTAGTGTGTGTACGTGTGTGTGTGTGTCGACTTGCATCAAGAGGAAGGGAGAAATCTTCAATTGGAAGAATTTAGCACATGTAAGTAGAAATTCATGAAATCTAGTGTGTCTTAATCATTGTAGCAAGTTACAAATCTTCAATCTCTTCTTCATTTGTGCACAATTAGGGTTAATAAATCCTAAAGACAAGGTATGAGCTTCTATGTCTTTTGTATCACTAAAGTGGGTGTTCTAGGTGAATCTAAAGTTTATAAGTTGTTATTATTGTGAGTGTGCACATTTGTATGATTTAAAATGAATTCAAGTGATATTTAAGTGCAAGTTCAAGTATGAAATTGTTACATGTAATAATGTTTTGATATATGATGATTTTAAGGTTGCTAGTAGTTAAAATGGGTTTATGCACACTAGGTGTTTGATGAAATGCCTCAATGAGGATGATTGTGAGATTTAGCTAAATTGTGAAGAAGAAAGTTTATGTTTTGAATTGTTGAAATTGTTATAAGTAATTGTTGTTAAGAAGGTTAAGTTCTAAATTGTATGGATTAAATTAGAGAACTTGAATATTGAAGAAAATGATACTTTATGAATGTTCATGTACTATGATATGTTAAAATGGGGGATTAAGAAAGATTAAGTTCAAATGTGTAAGTATATGAAAGTGTTGTAAGTATTTGAAAGATGTAAATTCGTTAGATTTATGTCATTGATGAGATTAGCTCATGTATAGGTGCTAATCAAGACAAAGGAACTCCAAGCGACCAAGGAATCTCATTTAACCAAGGTGAGTTTATAGGGGGTAAATTGGACGGGGTCAAGAGTGGCTTAGTGGTCCCGGATTGCATCCGTGCAAGAGGGCAACGACAAAGTGCACTAGTTGGATAGCTTAGATAGGATTATTAGGCATGCTTAATAATTGTATCTATGGTTGATGATTAGCTTAGGCAAGGTCATTAAGCTTGATTAATGATCTTGTCTATGGTATGACTTAGCTTAGACACTTTAGGTGTCTATGTATATATGTATGCATTGTGATTAAGGTAGCTTAGGCATATGTGTATGCCTATGGTTATGTTTAGCTTAGGCATAATTACTAGGATTGGCATTAGTAAGTTATGTTTATGGTAAGGAAAGGAGTCGGATCCGAAAGTATGTAAGTAACCATTCAGGTGAAGCGACCCGTCCCAATCCATAAGGACGAATAAAATAACATATGATTACATCGCGAGGTACTTGACCTCTATATGATACATTTTACAAACATTGCATTCGTTTTTAAAAAGACAAAATTTCATTTCATCGAAAGTTGACGGCATGCATACCATTTCATAATATATCCATCTATAATTGACTTAATAATAATCTTGATGAACTCAACGACTCGAATGCAACGTCTTTTGAAATATGTCATGAATGACTCCAAGTAATATCTCTAAAATGAGCAAATGCACAGCGGAAGATTTCTTTCATACCTGAGAATAAACAAGCTTTAAAGTGTCAACCAAAAGGTTGGTGAGTTCATTAGTTTATCATAATCATTCATTTCCATCATTTTAATAGACCACAAGATTTCATATATTGTCACGCGTAACTCGCGAATTAAAATTCATTCATATGGTGAACACCTGGTAACCGACATTAACAAGATGCATATAGAATATCCCCATCATTCCGGGACTCACATCGGATATGATAAATCGAAGTACTAAAGCATCCGTAACTCGGATGAGGCTTGTTGGGCCAAATAGATCTATCTTTAGGATTCACGTCAATTGGTGGCAATTATCATAAACACCAATTCTTAGGCTACCAAGCTAAAAAGGGGCATATTCGGTTCGATAATTCAACATAGAATGTAATTTCGATCAGCTGTGTCTATTTTGTAAAACATTTATAAAACTGCATGTATTCTCATCCCAAAAATAATAGATTTCAAAAGTGGGACTATAACTGCATATAAATATTGTAAAACTGTTAATAAAGCATTTGCATGTATTCTCAGCCCAAAAATGTAAAGAGTAAAAGGGATCATATGAAACTCACTATCCAATATTCTGTAGTAAAAATATTCATACGACGGAATTGAACAATGCAAGGTTGGCCTTGGATTCACGAACCTATATCATTCGTATATATATTAAAACATATAATGGAAATCACATAGTTTTATTTATTAATATATATTATTTATATATATATTTGTAGTTATATAGGATTTATTTTAAATTCCATTTAAAAACATATACTTATATTATATCTTAAATTATATATTAAATATATTTATTTTGTATATATATATTTTAAAATGATTAATATCTATTCATTTAGTTATAATATATATATATATATATATATATATATATATATATATATATATATATATATATATATATATATATATATATATATATATATATATATATATCAGTATTAATCATTTTAATATATTTTAAAATTATTAATATCTATTCATTTAGTTATAATATATATATATATATATATATATATATATATATATATATATATATATATATATATATATATATATATATATATGTGTATATTTACATTATTATTATTATTATGTTTGAAAACCAATAGTTTGTTACCTGTAATTATTTATCTAGATAATGTTAATGTATATAGTTATAGGAAATATTAATATAGTTATAGTATATGTACTAAATACATTTTATATACAAAATTATTTATTTGTTAAAAATGATAGTTTTTAACATTAGTGAGTTACTAATAATAATAACTTTATTAATAATGATAATACTGATAATAGTAATGATATTATTAATAATGATAATAATAATAATACTAATAATTATAAAATGATACTAATTAAAGAAAGTAATAATAAATTTTATTGTTTTCATATTAATGATAATAATAGTAATCCTAAACATGTTAATAATAATAATACATATATTAGAAATGACATTCAGAATAATAGTTATAATTCTTGTAATAATAATACTAATTAATAATGATAATCATAATAATAATAACTCTAAGTTTCATTATGCATATTAATAATACTAACAATTAATGCTAATACAAGCAAATATTAATCATAATATCAATAACAACAATAACAAAATTAATATTAACAATAATAATAATAGTAAAAATAGTAATTTTTAAAATTTAAAAATTACCTCAAAGGTTCTTCTAAAAAGAAAACGCCCCAAACCGGGCTCGAACCCGAGACCTCTCGTTCACCATAGTAACACCCAAACCATCTGATCTAGCCTGCTTTTCCTTTTTAATACCCGTTTCAATTTCTTATAAACCTATTTACTGTCACCCTCTTCCTCGTCTCAAACCATAGTCCGACCAGAGGCAACCAAACTAGTAACTAATTATTTATTTAGTTTTAGGACTTGAATTTGATACAGAAATCATTAGTGAATGATTTAAACTGATTAAAACAGAAAGAAAGTGAAAGAATGAAAGCTTCACAGCACGTTTGAACTTCTCAAGAACTCCTATCATGATTTTGAAATCAAAAGCGTTTTAGATCCAACTTACAACATGAAAAAGTTTTCATTCCACTCCTAGAAACTTTCTGGACACTCAATCTGAATTGAAACACCAAAACGAATACGAATTTTGCTATGAACACTTCGTTGACTTTTTAATTTCAAAACTTTGACCTTTAAATTCGAACTAGTTTTGAAAAATTGAGAGTTGTAACTTTTCAGATAGATTCAATAAAAGGTTTATAACAGAATTGTATTAATAGATTTTGAAAAATAATTCGAATTCGGGTTTTGGCAATTAAAATATCAAGAACAGAGTGTTGTCTGTTCTTCCGCCCAAATTCTATTAAATTCATTTAAAGAAAAATGGATTGAGGTGATATTTGATAATGAGGATGAAGGAACTGCCTCAATTCAATAATGTCAATGAATAACATGCTTGATTTCCAGTTAAAGTGATCGACAGCTTATTTAAAGTCAGATACAGAAAATTAAATATTAAAAAAAAGATAAAAGGGGAATTGATTGATAATAGATTGGTACGATCGAAAGGGATGGTTAACAACTTGAAAGACATAAACAAATTTCTCTACAGCTTCGATTGAGATATCTAACAGAATCTTAGATTCTTATGACTTTAATTACGTATTGGTTTATTTATTTATATAAATGATCGTGATTATATATACTAATATCTGAATCTGTATTTATAGATATATATAAATCTGTAATTCTTGTAAGAATATATATATATATATATATATATATATATATATATATATATATATATATATATATATATGTATATATATATATATTAAATTCTTTATCTTTTGATATTTAACAAATATAAATATTAATAAAGTAATTAGTAATATTAATTGATAAAAAATATTATTACTTAGAAATAAATGATAATCTTAAGTAATTTGATTACTAATAATAATATTAAAAATGATAATACAATCTTATTAGTTATAATAATGTTAATACTATTAATGATAAATATAATATAATAACTTATACATATCAAATTTTATATATATCTTTTGTATTTAAAATAATAATATTAGCTATACAAGTTTTAATATCTATAAAGTACTGATAATAATATTAATATAACACTTATTTTCAATCTTGCACTTAAATGTAATATAATTATATAATGTATATTATATCACAATGAGTATTATATTGATACATCGTAATAACAAAAATTTAAATTTTTATTACTAGTTATATTAATAATGTTATTAACATGATAATAATAGTAATAATAATATATCAACTCAAATGTATTAATTTTCATATAACATAATTAATAATACTGACATAAATATTAATATTAATATTTATAATGATAATGAAAGTATTAATATAATATAATAACTATATTTTCATTTGTATTATATATTATTAATCATGTAATATAATCATATATAATATGATAACCTTTATTGAATATTTATTATTTATGAATTATATATACATATTACAATATACATGTAATAATAATTAGTCATAGCAATCATATATATATTTATATATAGATTCATTTTAAATTTACACTTAATTATTTTGTATTCTATTTTACATATTTAATTTTTAATGCTTACCTTAATATATACATATTTATTTATAAACAATTGTTCGTGAATCATCGGAAATGGTAAAAGGGCAAATGCATTCATGAATGATGTTTCAAAGTTTTCGAGACTCAACATTACAGACTTTGCTTATCGTGTTAGAAATATATAAAGATTAAGTTTAAATTTGGTCAGAAATCTCTGGGTCGTCACAGTACCTACCCGTTAAAGAAGTTTCGTCCCGAAATTTGATTGGGATGGTCATTGCTAACAATAAATATGTTTTCATGACTCATACGAGTTGGAAATTTAGAGCTTTATCACCATTGAGTAATAAGGATAAAATAATTCGATTATTCGAAGATTACGAGGGAAGCTATCCTAAAAGATTGAGATAGAGATTTAACTTTTGACGTAGTCACTGTTGAATTCCGGAATTCAAGGGATTTAGAGAAAATTTTCGAAATCTAAAAGATTTGATTCTCCGGCGAGTAAGGAAATTAAGATCTCTATAATTAAATACGGTGATCTGCCTCGATTTACTCTGTCTGATATTTCCATTATAAATAAAGCTCTGCCGTTCCATTATTCTCACCATTTCTATACTTTCTTTCTTAGTTCATACATCTAAAAGATTGTGAAAATGCTTAATCCTGTTCTAATCCTTGATATTTTCCTAATTATCATTTCTGTCATCCTTCTTTTCAATCTTCTACCAGAAAATCTGTTTACTTCTACTATTACCTTGGGGTGATACTATTCTTAATTCTACCGTGTCTTTATATTGTTATTCGTATTAATATCCACAGTTTGTAACCTCCGTGTTGTTATTGGGCTTTATATCTTCTCTTATATTTTAGAGCTCTTTGCCTTTTTATTATCTTCTCGACCTCTAGTAAAGCGAGTAATGGTCCAGAATTCATAAGTATGAAGTTTCGAATTATCATAATATACAAGGTAGAAAGGAAAGGTAGTAGCACGATTTGATTTGTCAAATTACCAGAATCACTGAGAATAGAACTATCAAGAATATTTTCTTGATATGTTCAGAAGTTAAACAGAATGAAAGAGTTATGTAACATGGCACGTGATGACATTATGGTCTGTGAATCATCACGTTCCATTGGAAACTTAGCATGATTTACTGTAATATAATCACGTTGATCAAGTGTCATTATATTATACTAACTCATGCATCAGTTCGCAACACTACTTCAAAAGCATTTTTATTTTAAACTCGAAGGTTTACAAAATATAGAAACTAAAACAGTTTCCTTTTATGATATAACACAGATAGCGTGGAGAGATAATTAATATTAGACGAGAATATTTATGAAGGTATCTTCAGAAATATTGAGGATATTAATAATGAAAGATACGATAATATCTTAGAATTTTAGAATTAAATTGTGATGAATAAATTCTTTCACGATGATTTAGAGTGATTAAGGAGCAAGGTATTCACTAAAGATTTCATTAGAAACAGAAGTATTTGGATTCTTTATGTACATGTTTAGTCCTTGTGATTTGTTCAGAGTCTCCTTCATTGTTTGCTCAATTCATCTTTCAGTATCAAAATCTTTGAGCTTTTTCAACACTCCATTCTTTATCATCAAACTTCTAAGGGTTAAGGTCGTTTACAGTTTTTGCTGCTTCATCAGCAATTTCTAAATTTGGAGTATTGATTCGTAGACTGGGTGCTTTTTAGAGTTTCAGAATGGAAGATCATAATTCTAAGAGATAAAGGTTATATGTATACATATAACTGTTGATGTAGACATGCTGCGAGATTTCAAAATATTGATTACTAATTGCCGGTAATTGATGTGGTAATTCTCGTTATAAGATGTGGATGAGTATATGAATAGGTTTTAACGAACCAATATAATGGTTCTTCGGAGATATTTAAGCCAATGAGTAATGAAGTTGCTGGTAAGTTTACTGCTAATGTAGTGGAATATAAACGGTTCCCCGGTAACGATGACGAAAGGCAACTTATATATCAAGATTATAATAGAGTTTATTCGAATGAAAAGTCGAAATTGATTTGCTGAAGCTGTGACAAATTTGACTACTTTGGAAAGGGATTGCAAAGTTATTTTCGGTAACAACAACGCCAAAGGAGCTAGCACATATACATGTTAAACGTTTACTCAGGTTCTGAGTGTTTTCAGGTGCATAACTATATGCATCAATCTTTTCTTTCGTAGATGAAGTGCGGTTGATTCATCCTCTCGATTGAGGTGTTTTCATGAATAATGAAAGGTTTGAACGTGGATTGTAATCGTCAAGATACAAATGAGGTTTAAGATAAAATCAAGTGGCAAACTTGAAGAAATGTTTAGTTTCATATGTTATAATCAATATTTTAATTCATTTTAATTGTCCAATGTTGGTAGTCCACTGTTAGTAATTCAATAATTCATATATAATATTCGAATTAATTAATACATATCGTGACCCATTGTATACATGTCTCAGACTCGATCACAACTCAAAGTATATATATTATTATAGAATCAACCTCAATCCTGTATAGCTAACTCAAGCATTACTGCATATAGACTATTTACGGTTATTCCAAATAATATATATAGATGCGTCGATATGATATGTCAAAACCTTGTATACGTGTCCAGATATTTAAAGTGCGTAAAATAAATAACAGAAATTAAATGACGATAAAGCGTGAGATTTACAAAGCGTGATCGTAACAGAAGAAGCAGGGTAATCGTAATCTGTTCAAGAATCAGAACTACAATTCTCAGAGTCAATCTACAAAGCGTGAGATTTACATTACTGATAAAGTAAATGAAGCTGATACAGCTGAGAGTCCGAACAAAGCTTTAGTTGTCATTCATGGAGATGATGATGATTGGTCTATCAAATTGAATGTTGACGACCAACTACCTAAAGCTAACATGGCCAAGATTTCTGAAGAAAAAGGAAAATGTGTTATCGGTCAAAGTATAATTGAGAAGCTGACTGCTCGTGCTGAAAGAGCTGAAAAGTTATCACGAATCATTCAGAAAGAGAAGATTCAAAAGATGGTTAAAGATAAATTCAAGAAGGCACGTGATTCAGTTCCTCGTACACCTGAATCTGGAAGTATTTCACCAACATCGTCAGAGGACTACTACTTCAACAGTTGGAAGGTTAACTATGGTGATACCTCTGTGTTTGAAGAAAGTCTAGAGACTAATCAGAGTGAAGAGACATTGGTTGATTCTGATACAAAACTAGACAAATGGAGTTAAATGTTTGCTGCTGAATTGGAAATGTTAGTTCTTATGGGTGAAGGTTCAGATCTTGAGAGTGTAAGTTCAGATGATGATTTGGACAAGACGTCAGAATCAGAGGTTGAAGATAAAGCTGATCATACTGGAGCAGATCAATCTGAGTTTGAAGCATTAAATAAGCAAGCAGTAGATTTACTGAAGATGTGCTTATCAGAAAGTGATCTTGAAAAGGTTTCAGGTTTGACAAGAGCTAAGGATATATGGGACAGACTTGAGCAAATTCATTTGGGTAAAGATGCTGATACATCAGAGTTTCTTACAGACTCGTCAGAATCAGAAGATGAGCTCGATGATGGAAAGAAGACAGATTTCTTTGCATTTATGGCCGAGACTTCCTCATCAAATAACGCTCCATAGGTATCTTCTGATCCATCTACTGTTATTGAATGTGTTAAATGTGCTGAATCTAAGGTAACAATAGATAATTTAACTAAGGCATATGCGGAGAAAAAAGAAAAATGGCATGCTGACCATGTGACCACTGAGGTTGAAAATGAATTGAAAGAGCAAATCAAAGTTTATAAAAAACAACTTCACGATCTTAAATGTTATAACTTTGACATAAATCAAGCTTTAATTAAACGTGTTGACACAATTAATGAACTAAAGAAAGAAAATGAATGCTTTAAAGCTGATTTAGAGGCAATTTCAATCAAAATGAAATGTTGAGCAAGTGCGTCACAATGGAATGCATTAATGGTGGAACTTAATGACACCAAGGGAAAGGGTATTGGATATAGTTCTGCATCTCCTCCTTTTCAGAACACATTTATCAATGCTAACGTAGTTGACGGTTGACCAGAAGATTGTATCCCTCCTAGTTATGAAGATTATGTTGAAAAGAATAAAAAATGTAGTTCAACTAAGAATACAACTTCCGATGATACTGCTGAAGGTACTCTAGATCATGAGGAAGATAGGAAAAATGGGTTAGGAGATAACTCTAAGACAAGTAGAGTTAGAACACCAAAAGGTCCTGTTAAGATTTTGAAAAATCCTAGATTTTCTAACAGACCTGTTCCTCCTGTTACCCCTAAGCCTGTTCAGAAAGAGATATCAAATGATTCTCCTGTGTTAGTAAGAGCACAAGACCCCTCATCTTCAAACTCTAATAATGTGTATCAATTCAAAGGACATAAGGAGTTTAGACAATGTTTTAATTGTGCTGTTTTTGGACACATTGCTGCTTATTGTCCTAGAAGATTCCGATCCCCGAGACATAAAGTTGACTTATCACATGATGATTCTAGATCATCTCATGTTCATCGAACAGGTTTCCCTGTAAATAATGAACTTCGTGATAAAAGATCTAAGACAAGCGTTGTCTTTGGAGACTCCAAAAGGAAGTACTTCAATAGATCTGTTTCTCCTGTGAAGGGAAAAATTCCTAAAAGAAATTTTGAGGCAAATGTTGCCAGTGCTAGTGAGCAAGGTAGACCTTTTGAACTAAAGTTGAGGTCTCCATCTCAAAGAGCTAGTCGCAGAAAGTATTTTTCAAGAACTAGACCACGGATGAATCATTCCGATTCAGAGAGGAATGTCAAACGCCAAGGGCGTGACACCTCTCCTTCCAAATTTTCTAAGTTTAAAGTTTCTAATGATGAGATTCCTCCAGACTCAAACGGGAAATGGATGGAAGTTCAAGCTATAGGTGTTAATGGACAACCTACTGTCGTCAGGGCGTGGGTTCCCATTATTAATTAATTTTCTTAATATGATATGCAGGGAACCAGGCTACCTGCAAACAACACCTGGATTGTGGATAGCGGCGCTTTGAGACATATGACTGGACATCTATCTCTTCTTTCGAATGTACACCCAATTAAGGGAGGTTATGTTGCATTTGCTGGAGATAAGGGTGGTCATATTTCAGCTCAGGGTTTATTGAAGAATGATAAAGTCAGTTTTGATAAAGTAAACTATTGTCAAGAGCTTGCAAATAATTTGTTATCAGTTTCACAAATCTGTGAAAAATCCTTCAAAGTAGCATTGGATGACGAATTCTGCTACATCTTGAAACCAGAGTTTGTAATTTCTCCTGAAATGATTTTGATGAAGGCTCCTCGACAAGCTGATTTATACATGCTAGATATGAATGTTGCTACTTCAACTGTTGAACATCATCAAGCTTTTGTTTCTAAATCGACTGAACAAGATTCTATTACATGGCACAAACACATGGGTCATTTAAGTTTTCAGAAGATGAACCATATGGTTCACAACAATCTGGTAGAAGGTGTTGATCTTCGTTCATTTCAGATTCCAGGCACATGTGTTCCTTGTAAGAAGGGTAAGCAGAGCAAGAAAGCACACAAGTTGGTGAAGTATAATCCAATCTCTGCTCCACTTGAGTTTTTGCACATGGATCTCTTTGGTCCAATTCGGTTTGAAAGTATTGATGGTAGTAAGTATTGTCTGGTGGTAACTGATGATTATTCAAGATTCTCATGGGTTATGTTTTTGAAAGAGAAGTCTGATACATTTGAGAATTTGAAGGTGCTAATCAATCGATTAAATACAGGTTTTAATTTGAAAGTTAGAAAGATTCGATGAGATAATGGTACAGAATTTAAGAATCAGTATCTCGCAGGTTTCTGTATTGAAAAAGGTATCAATATGCAATTCAGTTCTGCATACGCTCCACAGATGCATAGTGTTGCTGAAAGGAAGAATAGGGTTTTGATTGAGACTGCTAGAACTATGCTAGCTGATTCATCTCTACCTGTTCATTTTTGGGGTGAAGCTGTTGCAAATGTTTGTTACACTATGAATCGAGTTTTAACTGTTAAACGACTAGGTAAAACGTGCTATGAGTTATTGCATGGGGAGAAAACCTTCTTTGAAGCATCTAGAACCATTTGGTGCCCCGTGTACCATTTTGAAGAGAAAACCAGGAAGTAAGTTTGATTCGAAAGTGGTTACTGGAGTGTTTCTAGGGTATAGTTCTCCTAACAAGCGAGTTTTCAACAATGAAACGAGATGTCTTGAAGAATGGTCTAAAGTTGACGTCCAACGGAATTACACAAAGACTGCTACCAAAAGTCATCCTTGGATCTACAACTATGATGAGCTGATTGATTCATTTAATCTTGCTCCAGATCAGACGGAGAATGAAGTAGAGTTACAAATGCTGTTTGATTTATAGATCGAGCCAGAAGTGTCTACACCTACTCCAACTCCATTACCTACAGTCGTTGAACCAGCACAAGATTCAGATCAGGATGTTGATCCAGTGTACAATACCTGCAGATCTGATATTTCAAGTGAGAATTCTGATAATCCTGAAGATGGAGATACCACGAATCTACACCACGAGATACCTGTTCCCGCACACCCAGTTCCCAGAACTACAGCTGCTCATCCTAGAGAAAATATAATTGGAGATTCAAATGCGTGCATTAGGACAAGAAGACAAGTTCAGTTTGATGGTCAAGTTGATGCTCATATGACAGCTGCTGCTGCATATTACGAATACTCATGTCATATTTCGAGAATTGAGCCAAAGGCTACAAAAGAAGCTTTGAAGCATGTTGATTGGGTCATGGCTATGCAAGAAGAAATTCAGCAATTCAATTCTCTAGATATTTGGAAGCTAGTTACTAAGCCGCATGGTGCTAAAGTAATTGATCTCAAATGGGTTTGGAAGGGCAAATTTGACGAAGATGGCAATGTTACCCGTAACAAAGCAAGATTAGTTGCTAAAGGTTTTCAGCAAGATCCTGATTTTGTTTACGATGAAGTTTTTGCTCATGTGGCCAGATTGGAAGCGATTCACATTTTCTTGACTTTCGCTTCTTTCATGAAGTTCAAAGTTTATCAAATGGATGTTAAGAGTGCATTTCTTTACAGCAAACTAAACGAACGAGTATATGTCTGTCAACCTCCGGGTTTTGAAGATCATCTTCATTCTGACAAAGTTTACCGATTACGACGAGCCCTTTATGGTTTACATCAAGCTCCTAGAGCTTGGTACGGACGATTATCGAGTTATCTTATCGAGAAAGGATATCAAATGGACACGGTAGACTGTACTCTGTTCACAAAAGTTCAAGATGACGACATTATTTTAGTCCAGATTTATGTTGACGATATTATCTTCGGTGCTACTAAGCAGGAACTCATTGATGAGTTCGAACAGGTGATGAAGGACGAGTTCGAAATGAGTAAATTGGGTCTTCTACGCTACTTTCTTGGTTTACAAGTCGAACAGACAGAAACTGGAATTTTTCTTCATCAGGCTAAGTATGTGAATGATATACTGGAACGTTTCGGTATGACTCAAGAACATCATGTGTCAACTCAATTAGCTGTGAATCATGGTATTTCGCTAGAGTGCGACGGAGAACCTGTTGATCCTACGTATCATCGAGCAATCATCAGGTCGCTTATGTATCTCACTGCGTCTAGGCCAGATATTATGTTCGCAACATGTCTGTGTGCTCGTTATCAAGTTAATTCGAATACAGTTCATCTTACAGCTGCCAAGAGAATCCTATGTTATTTGTTGCATTCGCCAAATCTCGGCATCTGGTATTCAAATGATGAGAAGTTTGATCTTGTAGCTTACAACGATTCAGATTATGCAGGTTGCAAAATCAATAACAAATCTACATCAGGAGGATGTCAATTTTTTAGGTGAAAGGCTGGTGACCTGGCAGTGCAAGAAACAAACTGCAGTTACTCTTTCCACGTGTGAAGCTAAATATATCGCTGCTGCTAGTTGTTGTTCGCAAGTTGTTTGGATCCAACAACAACTTCCCGATTACGGGCTAAGAATCTCTTTCTCTCCTCTTTATATTGATAATACTACTGCTATAGCGATCACTAAGAATCCTGTTCAACATTCTAAAACAAAACACATAGGTGTTAAATATCATTTTCTTAGGGACTGCCATGAGAAAAAGGTTATTGAGGTTAAGAGAATAGGTACTAAGGACCAGAGGGCTGACTTATTTACTAAGGCTTTTGATAGACCTAGGTTCTTATTCCTACTAGAGATGAATGGCATTGTTGATCGAGACAAAGTGATTTCGGATGTTGTGTGCGAGGGTTAATCAAACTTTTAGACTTTGCATGTAGGATGCATGACATATAGATTTTTGGTTTCTGATTATCTGTATTGCATATTTTTTTGCTTCCTGTCTGCATTTCTTTACATGATTTCATTCATGATTGCATGCTAGTCTGTAGTTATTTTCTGTTTTTCCTTCGTCAAAATGCTAAAAGACAAAAAAATTTTATATTTTAGTATTTTAGGGGGAGTATATGTTATCAGCAGAAAATACCTAAAAAGTGAAAAATGCCTCACCCAGAAAATCATAAAAAGTTGAAAAATCCGAAAATGAGCTTGTTTTGATTAATCTGTTGGAAATGAAGAAATTACTGTACTGAGAATTGATATATTTGATTAGTAATGACTGATTTGAACGTTTATGTCTATCTGTTGTGTGATGTACTGATAGATGTGACTTATGAATTCTTGGCATTAGACAATCATAATAAGAATAACGATCATCTGAGATTCAGAAGTCATGAATGATCTGTTGCGTTTGAAGGTAGTCACCTAATTATCTCTGAAATCGTATCTAATGATAATTGTTGAGGAACTCAACAGTCGGTTGAGGGTATCCCCTATCATAGCTGATAATCGTTAGAGAAAGTTGGGGGTGAATTTTAAGTTGAGGATTATCTGTTTGGCTGGTGCATACCACGTTGTCACGAGCCTAAGACTTTATAATCGAAACTAAACCCCGAAAATATCAGAGAAAATTAGTTTATGTCGAAAGTAAGTGTCCCTTCTCGCTTAAGGTTGAAAAGTATAATTCCTTATTGCGGACCGTTCAAGCATTTAAGGGAGAACACCTTCGAGTGATCTGAGCACACAACAAAGAAACATGAGTTTATGCATAAAAATGGAAAATCCATTCATGATGGCGTTCAAAATCAATATATCAAAAGACTGTGATATGCTGAAAAAGGAATATCAAAAGAAAATCATGGTCAAAAATAATTGGCGTATCAAGATGGCAAAGTCCTGAAAGTATGAAGAATGCTGATTCATGATGTGCTCATAAAGAACTCAGATCATTCTTAGTGTGACGCCCCCGCACAGCTTGAATTGTTTAATCACGACGTTCACACTGAACTATCAAGATTCTTGTCGTCTGCAATATAGAGTTATACCTATTAAGACTGTAAGTTGGAAAGATACTTACCTAGATATACTCTAATTAAATATATATATGAAAGTTTAACTTTCGATTCCGTTTTCCATGTCAAATTAAACATAATGAAGTTAAGGGCCTTGAGATTTATTTCGTGTAACGACTGGTCATCAGGCAAGTCTGCTTTAATTGTAGACCAATCCCCGCGGTAAATAATGTGCCTATTCGGATAATCCAATATATTCTAAGATCTGCCGTTCCAACTAGATTGAAGATTATCAATACACTGATAGAAGCCAAAGGCTGACAGGGTTATTCAAAATGCCGTGAGAACCATCCTGTTCAATTTGAATGAAATACATGGAAAGAGATAATGGAAAGTTACATGTAATGAATTGACAACCCAATAACAATGCACAATCATAAGTGATGAAAGAATTAAGGATTAATGAACTTAGCGTGATCTCAAAAATCATTGCTCTTTAGTGTTCAAGTAATTAATGCCAACATGATTGTCGAAGTGTCCGGAATGAATATGTTCATGTTTAATGAGGATTGATATCAGTAATTGCATGATAATAGACATAGACTGGATAATTGGGAATGAACAACAGAAATTGATTCAATATGTCAGTTCTGATCTATTTTTATATTAATTAATCATATTGCTCACAAAAAGAATGTAGATTTGTATATTTCATTTATATGTTAAATAGCTTGTTCTGATTACTGAAAAACAACAAAAGATTTTGGTTTACATGTTATTGCATTTCATGATAGAATGTCTTTCATTTGCATAATTTTAGTTGCATGACATTTTGCATCAGAAAATCTATAAAGATTTTATCATTTCATTGTTTTCGGATTACCCTCGGAATGCATAACGACATCTGAAAGAACTTTGTTGAGATCAAGATATTTTTGGCCACCAAATCCATAAGTTTGAAGTTTTTAGAGCTGGTGATTACATGAAGGACTTTAATGATTTAAGGATTGTTAGTGAACTCAAGAATGACATTACACTGTAGGATTTACTCTTGGAACATAGAACGTTTAGAGTAATAACCATGTTTGGGTTAGGATTTTTGATCTACCTAAGTGTTGATGATCATTTCTTGAAGGGTTAGTGATTTATGACTCGAAATGAAAGTGTTAAGTTAGCCCTAAGATTGCTAAACGAGTCGAAATCCTAAGTTTGTAAAATTTTGAAATTGCCTAAGTGGCTCACACGCACGCTTGATGTATGAACCGTACGAGTAACCACACGTTTGAAGTTAACCGTACGGATGACCCTGATCAAAATTGGTCTTAGACTATTGGGTCACACGCACGTGTGATAAAGGTGAGACGTGCGGTTGATGGTGGATCGTGTGATCAACCGTACGGTTGATCACGATAGTATAAATAGGGGTGACGAGCTCAGAAGCTCACACTTGTGCACCCATTTCACTTTCTCTCTCAATTTTCTATCTTCACCAATCAAGATTTCCACCGCAGCGTTCGTTCATTACTTGATTCTGATCTCAGCGCCACCCAATAGGTACAATTTCATCGAGTTTTAGTCCATTAATTTGTTGTTTGAATGATTCGAAACCCTAAGTGTATATAACTCGAATTTTATGTAATTAGAGCTTGTTTTGATCTGTGTTTGCTATTGTTTTAAGTTAATCGGAACCTATACATGCTATTGTGATGTAAATCGGCCTCTAAAACAATCAAACATGTATTTTGTTGAATTTAAAAAGGCATTTAATACGGGTTTCATCAGACATGCACGAGTGACGTCACTCGCACGCGTGAGACATGACTCACACGAGTCAGTGCACGGTTGATGATCAATCATGTGGACCTTTAAGTTTACTCGTTTGTCTTGATTTTATTGATCACTCGTCTGCAAGAGCTAACACGTGTGATTAACCGTACGAGTCACCACACGGTTGACTCACTCGCTTAAGAATTTTGTCTCAACTGTTTACATTATCTGAAACCATATTACTGCTCAAACGTGTCAACAGTGACACGAGTGACTGTATCACTCGCACGGTTGATCTCTCAGCCGTATGTGTGACATGATCACTCGCACGGTTCATCATGTTTTACAAGATTATGACACTTTGATGCAAATGCTATGATGTTTTATGGTGATTGATTTATATATCTAACTGTTTTGTAAATGTTTCAGTTTTTGTTTAGATAGCATAAAATGGCTGAGCAACAAGTCAATATTCCGGTTGTTAACGTTGAAGGACAGGGGGAGCAACAAGCTAATCCTCAAGCTAATCCTGTTAACCTACCTGCTCAGCAAGAGATTCCTCTAGAGAAGGGTGAACTGAATAATCAAGTCACTCTCTATGACACTACTTTAGAGAGAGGTGATCATTTTAAGGAGATTATAGCTTTCCTTCAGAGATCAAGGATACACACTGCCATTTCTACTCCATGCATGCCATACTACAGCCATCAGAGAGAATTCTGGAGAAAAGCTGTACTGGATGTATCTGAAGATAATGCTAAGATTGTTAGTAACGTTCAAGGACATGAGATCTCTGTTTCTAAGGAAGTGATAAGAAAGATTTTAGGTTTCAATGACGAAAACTGTTCTCACATGATGATCAGTCGAGAAAGAATTCATGGTTGTTTTAAGAGATGTGCTTATTCTAGTTATTTAAGTGGCAAATTCGAACTGATGAAGACACTACTGCCTCCACAGTTTAGATATCTTGCTCACGTGATTATGCATTGTTTAAGTGGACGAAAGTCTGGTTTTGATAAGTTGAACGAGAAAGTGCAGAGTATCTTTGTGGCACTTATCTTAAAGGCACCATACGATTTCTCAGGGTTTGTTCTACACTACTTCAAAGCGAATCTTTTCAGTACTACTCAGAGATACCTGATATATGCCCGTTTTCTTCAATTAATCATTAATGACGCTGCACCTGATCTACCTAAGCTTGAAGAGGATATTATCCTCCTTAAGCCGATGAATCCGATTACTTTCTGCAGAATGGAAGAGACAAGGAATGAGGATTTAAAGTCTGACTTTAATAGAAAGCTCATTTGTCATCTAATCAAGGAGAACTATCGATGCCCAGCAGGTAATGCTTGGAGAAATGAGGATTCAGACTCTAACTACGAAGTTACCAATGAGGAAGGTGATGGTGATAATCAGAAAACTACTGGTAATGTTCAAGGAGGAGGTAATGTTGATGATGAGATTATCGAGGGTGATGATGAAGCGAAAGAGGAGGATGTCAGCTTGATTCAGAGGAAAAGGAAAGGAAAGGATCCTATGACCTCAGAACAACTCAAGAAGAAGGAGAAAAGAACGAAGTATTCTTATGAATCACCTCAGAAGTCATCAGAGGGAGGTTCAAAACAACAAGCTCAGAGGAAACCATCCGGGTTTATGAAGGATGCAAGGGCTGCTGTTACATCACCAAAACCTACCATAACAATACCTCAGGTCATGTCAGATGAATATAAGACTCAGAAAAATCTGTGGATGTCTTTGTTCATGAAAATAACCAATCTTGAGAATCAAGCTACTGAGGAGAAGAAGATCAGTAATGCTATGATTGAATCGTTGGTGGAAGAGAATAAGAGGTTATCTGATAGGTTGGACTGACAGAAGAGTAGGACAGATAAGTTGAAGAAGAAGTTTTTGGCGATTAAGAGTGAGAACAAGGAGAAATTGAAGAAGTTAAATGAAAGAATCGAACAGCTTACCTCTGGTAAAACAAAGTTGATTAAGGAGAGAAGAGAAGAATTTTCTTCTGATTTGGGAAATGACGATGAGAAAGACAATGAAGACGACGCTGGAACTGGAGGAACCTCTTTAGATATACTGTTAGTGATACCTATTCGAAGTTTTAATGAATACGGTGAGGTCTTTACTGCTGAATATTATATGAATTATTCAAATGTTTTTAATGATGCAGAAATGGGGGACGTTCCACCAAGTGAGTTTCTGATGGAACAGCTTGCTACTCTGGCATACGATAGCGAAAATGATACGGAGAATGCAGAGACAGCTGAAGCTGAAAACAAGGCTCCACAAGAAGAGTCATTGTCAAGTATCCCTCCCAAATCAATCCAAAATATCAACTTAAGTGATTTTGATCTGTTCGAAGATGAGAAGAGTGAAGATTCTGTTGGTAAAGATAGTTTGAAAGAGGATGTGATTATTGAATCCGAGGACGAATTTGTGACAGAATCTAATGATGAAAAAGAAGAAGAAGAAGTTGAGATTGTTATGCCTTCGCTTGAGCCGTACTCGTATCCGTCACTCAACACCTTAAGTGACTTCTTCAATCTGAGTTATGAGGAGAAAAGAAAGAACTTAATTGAATTAGAAAAGGAGAGGAAGGTATACAAAGAACAAGTGAAAGAAGTGGATGTTTTGATAGAAAGGAACAAGAAGATCCGACATGAGAAACTGCTCGTTGAGAAAGAAAGAAAAGAAACTGAATTGAAAGATAAGAAACTCCGAGCCAAACAAGCAAAGGCAGAGGGATGGAATGAGATTAAGAATTGGTTTGTACATGATAGGGTTAAAGTGAATAGAAACGTTAAGGAAGACGAAGATCGTCAAAGTTGGTGGAGACAGAACGTTGTTAACCCTGATCAAGTAGATAAGCTAGAACTCGAGCTGAAGTTTGTTAGTTTCCATGAGAAAGGTAAAAGAACCAAGAAGTACTCCAAGGGTAAAATTTTGAGTTGGGGCTATTTCAAGGAGATCAATTGTTTTGCGATCAAGAGGGAAGGCGGAGTTGATTATATGGCACGTCCAAGTCACTTCAAAACTCTACCGTACTTCGAGATCATGCAACTTGCGAAGCTGAAGATGTTGAATGCTGAAGATTGTGACCTTTCCAGGTGGTTTCAAAGAAAACTCAGATATGAGTATAAGACAGGGAAATGGGACATCTTTAAGTCAACGGCCGCTAGGTTTTCCACACACCCGACAAAGAAAAATTCTAAGGGAGGACCTATCCATGTTGTTATGTTCCGTCCAGCTAAGTATATGAAACAATCTCCCTTGATGCCATTACCCAAGGATATCTGTAAGAACTTCAGATGGTGGTTCTATGATGAGTTGTCGAAAGAAGCAGTGATCTTGACTGCGATTGAGAAGGAAGATGGAAGCATACAGTTCGACAATGTGAGGATTTTAGATCCTATGTGGCTAAGGAACTTATCGAGATTTGATGTGGAGACTCTTCACCGCCATCACATTACATTTAGAGATGATCGAAAAGAGGAAGCTATGAGATATCAACGTGTGATCGATGTCTACTATGCATACCTCAACAGAAACAGTGATGCTCAAAGCTCAAACCAAGTTCAAGCTAGCTGATCTATGTCGGATACTGTGTTGCTCGTTTGTTTTTAGTTTTTGATGTTTGTTTATGCGAGAGAGAGAATCTGGATCTGTAATAATTTTACTAAATTATTTGTGTTTATGAACTTGCTTGGTTTATGGATGTTTACTTAATTGTAATAGATGTTCTAGGTCCTACGGGGAGTTATTGATGCATTTTATGCAAGTCCCTAGACATCTACCCACGTCCATTGCAGGTACAACAGTTTACAGGCCACCATGATCGCTCGTTATTATCCTATCTGTGTTTGTATGTGGTTGCAGGAACTGCAGGAACGAGATTTGGATGTTTGACTATGTTAGACTTAGTCAGATGTGCAAGTGAAGTCTCACTCGTACGGTTGACAGGCTCATACGCACGGTTGATGCTGAGCTAAGTCACAATTACAACCTAAATGAGAAGACACGAGTGAGTGATCACCCGTACGGCTGATGAAGTCAACTCGTACGTGTGATGGATGACTCGTACGGGTGAGTCAACAGCAGGGGTATATAAAGTCTTATATTCTTCATTTTAGGTTAAGCCTCTTATTTGTTACACACACTCAGATCTGGTGAGCTCCTCCGATTCTCTCTCAGCCCAAATCACCCAGGTGGTGAATAATAGCTCTAGGTGTTGATCTAATCACACTTGATTTAGTTGTGGTTTGACTAAATTAATCCCAAAAAGCTTAACCTATTTACTAGAGGGTTTGATTCACTTATTCCGCCATTGTGTGAGTTAAATCTGTTGATTTCTAAGTTCCTAGTCATGTTTCATCAGAACTCCTATCGTGATTTTGAAATCAAAAGCGTTTTAGATCCAACTTACAACATGAAAAAGTTTTCATTCCACTCCTAGAAACTTTCTGGACACTCAATCTGAACTGAAACACCAAAAAGAATACGAATTTTGCTATGAACACTTCGTTGACTTTTTAATTTCAAAACTTTGACCTTTAAATTCGAACTAGTTTTGAAAAATTGAGAGTTGTAACTTTTCGGATAGATTCAATAAAAGGTTTATAACAGAATTGTATTAATAGATTTTGAAAAATAATTCGAATTCTAGTTTTGGCAATTAAAATCTCAAGAACAGAGTGTTGTCTGTTCTTCCGCCCAAATTCTGTTAAATTCATTTAAATAAAAATGGATTGAGGTGATATTTGATAATGAGGATGAAGGAACTGCCTCAATTCAATAATGTCAATGAATAACACGCTTGATTTCCAGTTAAAGTGATCGACAGCTTATTTAAAGTCAGATACAGAAAATTAAATAATAAAAAAAGATAAAAGGGGAATTGATTGATAATAGATTGGTACGATCGAAAGGGATGGTTAACAACTTGAAAGACATAAACAAATTTCTCTACAGCTTCGATTGAGATATCTAACAGAATCTTGGATTCTTATGACTTTAATTACGTGTTTATTTATTTATTTATATAAATGATCGTGATTATATATACTAATATCTGAATCTGTATTTATAGATATATATAAATCTGTTATTCGTGTAAGAATATGTATTTATATATATATCTGTATTAATATATATATATGTATATATATATTAAATTCTTTATCTTTTGATATTTAACAAATATAAATATTAATAAAGTAATTAGTAATATTAATTGATAAAAAATATTATTACTTAGAAATAAATGACAATATTAAGTAATTTGATTACTAATAATAATATTAAAAATGATAATACAATCTTATTAGTTATAATAATGTTAATACTATTAATGATAAATATAATATAATAACCTATACATATCAAATTTTATATATATCTTTTGTATTTAAAATAATAATATTAACTATACAAATTTTAATATCTATAAAGTACTGATAATAATATTAATATAACACTTATTTTCAATCTTGCACTTAAATGTAATATAATTATATAATGTATATTATATCACAATGAGTATTATATTGATAAATCGTAATAACAAAAATTTAAAATTTTTATTACTAGTTATATTAATAATGTTATTAACAATGATAATAATAGTAATAATAATATACCAACTCAAATGTATTAATTTTCATATAACATAATTAATAATGCTGACATAAATATTAATATTAATATTTATAATGATAATGAAAGTATTAATATAACATAATAACTATATTTTCATTTGTATTATATATTATTAATCATGTAATATAATCATATATAATATGATAACCTTTATTGAATATTTATTATTAATGAATTATATATACATATTACAATATACATGTAATAATAATTAGTCATAGCAATCATATATATATTTATATATAGATTCATTTTAAATTTACACTTAATTATTTTGTATTCTATTTTACATATTTAATTTTTAATGCTTACTTTAATATATACATATTTATTTACAAACAATTGTTCTCGAATCATCAGAAATGGTAAAAGGGCAAATGCATTCATGTATGCTGTTCCAAAGTTTTCGAGACTCAACATTACAGACTTTGCTTATCGTGTTAGAAATATATAAAGATTAAGTTTAAATTTGGTCAAAAATCTCCGGGTCGTCACATCAGGTTGGAAAGATTAAGTGATGCATAGTTTATGCTCAACGATATGTGTTCTTTTATTCGCCTATAACTCACTAAGCATGAAAGCTTACCCCCATGTTATGTTTATGTTTTTTATAGGAACGAAAGGACACCGCGAAGGTAAGGAGCCCATTTGAGAATAGCGGAGCATTGGTCATATAGTAAGTGGTAGTGCAAGTCCCTATTTTGAATCTAGCTCTATTGATACCTCTTATCGACGCTAAGACTTTGTACTCATGAATTATGTTTCTCTTGAAATTTGGGAACCAAAGTTATATTTAAGATGTAAAAGCGTATTGTTTATGACTAAATGATTTTTGTGATGTTTAATGATGTAATAAACTGTTTTAATTAAGTTTGCTTATGTACTATGTTGTTAAAATGTGTTAGGTGAGGAAGAAATGGTGAAATTGTGATTTTTAAAGCAAGTTAAAGTCAGTACCAGCGACAGCATATGGTCGCGCCGCGACCCCATTTGCCGCGCCGCACCAATGGGCTCATTTTGGTAACAGGTGGTTTGCAAAACTGGTCTGAAATCTTTCGTTGGGCCACGCCGCACTCAGATTTGCCGCGCTGCGGCATATCACTGGGCTGGGTGGTCGACTAAGTTTAAAAAAAATTATCGTTTTAAGGGCGTTAAAAGTTGGTATCAGAGCTATGGTTTAAGGGACTTGGATAATCCACTATAGGGATTATCTAGGCTTAAACCATCGTTGATAGAAGATAAGCGGTTTAGGACTTGCATGATAGATAAGTTTAAAGGATTATGCCATTCTCCATAGGAAAGAGTTTATTGACGAGACTTATTGTGTGATATTAAGATTGTGGATGATTTGAACAAATAGTTTAATGCTCATTAACCATGAGTCATAAATGATTAAGCGCGTAATACGACGGTGTAATGACGACCGGCCATCGCCATTGTATCATTTTAGTACGCATGAACATCTACTATGGTCATGGTGAAATGAGTTGGGAATTCTTTCGGTCACTTATGTTATGATCAATTGTTGATACATGTGTTTGAACTAATGAGTTGGATGTATTATTTCAGAATGGCTATTGTATCTTCTAATAGATGGAATGAAGAGGACGATGTGTACGTCCACACCCCGTCAATGGAGTCTGTCGAGGACTCGCAATCTGAATCTGATGAAATTACAATGGAAAAGATAAAGAAGTTGATTAATGAATAATTAGACGAAAAGTTAAAGACTCTTATGACAAATAATCCCGTGTTAAGGGGAGAAGGGGGAAGTGGGTGAGACAAGAAGAAGTAGAGGTCCTGAAAAGGAAGGATGATCGTTTTGAATTCAAGAATTTTGCAAATTGTCATCCACCGGAATTTCATGGTAAAGTTGATCCGATCGTTAGTCAAAGGTGGATCGACGAGATAGAAGAAACTTTCATGTTTTGTGAATGTCCCGAACACTTAAAAGTAATTTACGCGGCACACCAAATGAAGGGCAGTGGTTATGAATGGTGGAATTTTATAGTTAAGTCACATGGACGGAATGTGGCAACAAGTTTTCCATGAGAAAAGTTTCGTGAGATGTTTTTGGATCAATTTTCTCCACCCGCCGAAGTTAGTAGGTTAAAGTCCGAATTCATGAATATTGAGCATGGGAGTAAATCTGTGACCGAGTTCAATGCCGAGTTTAATGATAAGTCTCGTTTTTTCCCGGATTTTGTTTCAAGTCCTAAGTTGATGATGGACCACTATCATGAAAAGCTAAATCCCGAAATAAGTGAATTTATCGATAAGGGTACGTATAAGACCTTAGTCGAAATGATGAACATGGCTCTTGTGAGGGAACATGAACTTAAGAAGAAAGCCGCGTTCAAAAAAAGGTGGACCAAGATTCAAAGTCGGTGCAAAATATGAGCCCGAAGAAAAGTAGTGGTAAAGTAGTGGTAAAGAAGTATTAATTTTACTGTTAATGATAGTTATAATAATGATCTTAGTAGTTACATAATAGTAATATTCATGATAATACTTATAATCATATTAGTGGTAACATTAATAATAATTTTAATATTAATATTAATGATGATAATACTAATAATGATATTCATATTTATAATAATAATAATGATAATATTAGTAATAATATCTATGTTCATTAAAATTGATAATAACATTAATAATAACCTTTTTTATTTTCATAATAACACTAATTATAATAATCATAATCATAATAATAGTTAATAAAACTTATATCAATATGAATAATAATAATAATAATAATAATAGTAATAATGATAATGATAAATAACTAAACTACCTCAAAGGAGTAGCCCTTAAAAAAAAATTCCCAAGTCCGGGTGTGAACCCGCGACGTCCCGCTAACACGATAACACCTATAACCATTACTCTGTCACTTTATTTCTGATTTAATCTCGTCCCTAATTATGAGTCTCGGCCTAATAACCTCAACAAGAACACGACCCAAGTATAGCAACACTTCATGGCCCAACTGTAAGCTGGGCTATCTCGGCCCAGTAACATAAAGAATCCAATGGCCCAACAAGTAAATCATTACTTCAGCCCTGCTCCAATAATTAGAAACCCAACAATAAAATCTTACGGCCCAACTAAAGAAAATATAGCAGTCCAAATTCACAAAATACTAAGCCCATCTTACGGAGTAGAATTGTTGCAGGTTATCTGTTCGAACCAGAAATAATATGAACGAATCGGATTAGTTTAAGCAGTAGCCATTGAAGTACATCAGGATTATATCATCATACACTAACATTATTATCTTTCATAACAATAACCATCATCCTCTCCTATCATCCTCAGCTCCTAAATGATCACAGTTTTCATGATAACATCACAACCATGTTTGGATTTAAAAAAAATAGAAACCGACCGTGAATACTTAATCCCTCCTCAACGTGACATCTACCATCCACCTTAGGATCATATTTGCTATAGGCTCCACTTAAAAAAAAAATATGAAACATTCCCTTAAAATTTTTTTGTTGGTCGGTCCCTAAGCTTCACTTTGTCCCGCTTCCTTATTTAGTAATCGCCATATATTAAACAAATTGGCCAAAGTCTACCACTGATCTTTATGTAAAGGCAATTTAATCAATTCGAAATAGTACTTTTAATCCATGCGTAACTAGGTGGGGTTCTTATGCTAATAAAATATCGACCACCTAATCCCATAATCCACTTTCTTGTTTAGTCCGCTGGTAAAACAAAAAATATACATTGATTATAACAATTTGCACCCTACCACTTTATCAAGTGGTTGAAGTGGGGTATTTACTTGTTGATAAATTTTTGGTAGTACAACAAGTTGGCAAATGGTTTACTTGCTTTTAATGAATATCGGCCATAATAAAATACACCGTAACATTTTGGATCGATAAGGTTATTGGCAAATTGAAAAACAATTTTCAATATGGTAACCGCAAGGGATAGAAGTAGTAGTTGAAAGGCTTCGGTGGTGAGTAGAAAATAGGAGTAAAAGGTGTTCTAACTGTGGACGAAGGAGAAGCAAAGAAGAAAATATACTGTCATCTTAAAGTGACATCTTGGTTGGCCACTTATCATTTATGTACAAACGTTTCATAATCATATGATATTAACGACACTTTTCTTTTTTTCTATTACCTTCGAGTGGTAGTGTTTGGCCCACCATAGGAGAAAGCATAACCTTGGATACCATCAACGTATTATATGGTGAGTCGAATTGTAGTTGATAGGATGATGTTTATGATTGATCAATACAGCCTTGCAGTAGCATAAAGGAAGACAAGATATCACAAGTAGAATAAGAAAAAGAGAAAGAAGATAGTGATGTTCAACTGAAATTGTCATATTGTGCAAGTGATTGGTACGATCATAACTGTCCAAAGATAAACCAACCTGTGATGATTGTGGTTGAGTAACGAAATTGAGACAGAAAAAGGACGACCAAGAGAGGTTACTAATGGAGTTAAAGGGAAAATTCGAATAGTGTGGTGGTAGTGTTTGAGTGCTTTTCTTATCAATTGAATTTGTTCAATTTATGTAACAATTGTCATCATCAATGATAAAGGGGCAGACAAGGGAAATAAGAAAAATAGAATTTGATGTTGATGCATAACAAATTTTTGTAATCTTACTGGTAACAAACGAATCTCTAATAGTTACACAGGAATTCAGGGAACAAATAAGAAAGGGTTGATTTTGATATCAACATAATTCGCGTAATTCTGTCATTAAACTTAATTAGTTAATATTTATAATTAATATTAATAATAATGCATTAATGTTATATAAAAAAAATACTAATAATAATATTAATAATAATTTTATCAAAATTATACTACCAGTAATAATAAGACTAAGAGTGATTATAAAATGATAATAATAATCTTACTAGTTATAATAATATTAGTATTATTAATGATAATATTAATATTAATAATAATAACAATAATAATATAACAACTTATACCTATCAAATTTTATATATATTATGTTAGAATTATTGATATTAGTAATACATACATTAATATTATTATTTACATTAATAATAATGAAAGTGATGATAATGATATTAAGATAATCATTATATTCAAGTTTGTATTTAAATTTTACTATAATACCATCTTATTAATTATATTATATTCACTAACTATGATATATTGATTCCTCAATATCCATTTACATAATTAATATTACTTATGTATTGAATTCATATATATATATATATATATATATATATATATATATATATATATATATATATATATATATATATATATATATACATATTTATTTACACAAAATTGTTCGTGAATCGTCGGGAATGGTCAAAGGTTAAATGCATTCATGAATAATAGTTCAAACATTTTGAGGACTCGGTTTAATAGACTTTGCTTATCGTGTCGAAATCAATAAAGATTAAGTTTAAAATTTGGTCGGAAATTCCCGGGTCATCAGAGTACCTACCCGTTAAAGAAATTTCGTCCCGAAATTTGAGTGAGGTCGTCATAGCTAACAATAAGAATGTTTTCCTGACGAATATGAGCTGATAATTAAAGTTTTATCACCATTGAATAATTAGGATAAAATGATTCGATTACTCGAAGTGTACGAGTGAAGCTATCACAAAAGAGTGAAATGAATAAATAGAGATTCGTCTTAACTTTTGATGTAATCATGTTTGAATTTAGAAAGTAAGGTGCGTCTTAACTTTTGACGTAGAGGGTTGAATTCCGGAATCCAAGGAATTAAAGAAAATCTTCGAAATCTAAAAGATTTGATTCTTTGGCGAATAAGGAAATTAAGATCTCCATAGTTAAATACGGTGATCTGTCTCGGATCCTCTGTCTGATATTTCCATTATAAATTAAGCTCTTCCGTTCCATTATTCTCACCATTCCTATACTTTCTTTCTTAGTTCATACATCCAAAAGATTGTGAAAATGCTTAGTCCAGTTCTAATCCCTAATATTTTCCTAATTATTATTTCTGTTATCCTTATTTTCAATCTTCCATCAGAAGAATCTGTTTATTTCTACTATTACCTTGGGGTGATATTATTCTTAATTATACCGTGTCATTATATTGTTATTCGTATTAATATCCATGGTTTGTAATTTCTGCGTTGTTGTTGGATTTTATATTTTCCCTTATATTTAAATGTCCCTGCTTCTGTCTCCTATAACTATTGTCATCCACAGTTAATACTCCCTCCTATTTGCTGCGATTTATACTCCGATTTCTATTTCAGAGCTTTGTCCCTTCGTTTCTTCTTCTTGCGGTTAGGCATCTCTTGTAATGGTCCAGAATTCGCAGATATAAATTTCAAAATGAACATTGTTAATGTTCTAAGAAGGGAATGGTAATGGCACGATCTTGATTGGTTAAATTACCAGAATACCCTGGAAAAGACCGAATCATCAAGAAATATTTCTTTGATATTTTAGAGGTTTAAATAGAATACAAGAGTCGTGTAACATGGCACATGATGACGTTAGAATCTGTGAATCATCACGTTCCATTAGAAACTCAGCATGACCTACTGTAATATAATCACGTTGATCAAGTGTCATTATATTATACTAACTCATGCATCAATTCCCAATATTACTTCAATAACATTCATATTTTAAGCTCGAAAGTTTACAGAATATAGAAATTAACAGTTTCTATATGATGTAACACTGATAGTACGAAGAGATTAATGATTTCAGATGAGAATAGTTATAAAAATATCTTCAGAAATATGGAGGATATTTATAATGAAAGGTACGATGATATCTTGGAATTTCTAATATCGAAAGATGGTGAAGAAAATTTGTCCGCAAGAGTTGGGAGTCAGAAGCAAGGTATTCGCTAAAGATTTCATCAGAAACAGAATCATCAGGATTCTTAATGTACAAGTTTAGTCCTTGTGATT
Organism: Rutidosis leptorrhynchoides; assembly: GCF_046630445.1. Lineage (NCBI taxonomy): Eukaryota > Viridiplantae > Streptophyta > Magnoliopsida > Asterales > Asteraceae > Rutidosis > Rutidosis leptorrhynchoides. The sequence goes on along the minus strand of NC_092336.1, from coordinate 620,043,537 downwards.
TGTTCAGAGACTCCTTCGTAGTTTGCTCAATCAGTTTTTCTGTTCCAATTTTTCTGAGCTTTTCCAACATACTATTCTTTATCATCAAACTTTCGATGATGAAGGTCGTTTACAGTTTTTGTTGCTTCATTCAACTTTTCAAAATTCAGAGTATTAATTCGCAGACTGGGTGCTTTTCAGAATTTCAGAATGGAAGATCATAGTTCTAAGAGATAAATGTTATATGGATACATATAACTGTTGATGTGGAAATGTTGCGAGACTCACAATACAGATTTGCTGATTCCCAGTAATTGGTATGGCAATTCTTGTTACAAGATGCGGATGAGTACATGATGAGACTTCAATAGGTAAATATAGTGATTTATCGGAGAGATTTAAATCAAGGAGCGACGAGGTTGCTGGTACATCTGCTGGTAATATGGTAGAATGTAAAAGAATTCTCCAGTATTAAAAGGGTAATCGTATATATCAGGGTTATAGTAAGGCTACTTCAAATGAAAAGTCGAAGTTGACTTGCTGGAGCTGTGACAAAATTGGCTACTTTGAAAAGGGATTGCAAAGTTATTTTTGCTAAATAAATGCCAAAGGATCTGACGCGGCTACATGTTAAACTTTTACCTAGTTGTCGAGAGTTTCTCAGGTGCATAACTATATGCATAAATCTTTTCTTCCGTAGATGAAGTGTGGCTGGTTCATCCTCTCGATTGAGGTGTTTTCAAGAATTACGAAAGGTTTTGACGCAGATTGTAATCTTCAAGATACAAATGAGGTTTTAGGGTGAAATCAAGTGGCAAACTTGAAGATTTGTTAGTTTCATATGTTATAATCAATATTTTAATTCATTTTAATTATCCAATGTTGGTAGTCCTCGATTGATAGTCCACAGTTAGCAATTCAACAATTCATATATAATTTAATATATAATATTCGAATTAATTAATACGTATCGTGACCCGTATTCGTCTCAGACTCGATCACAACTCAAATTATATATATTATTGTAGAATAAACCTCAACCCTGTATAGGGAACTCGATCATTACTGCATATAGAGTGTCTATGGGTATTCCAAATAATATATATAGATGCGTCGATATGATATGTCAAAACCTTGTATACGTGTCCCGATATTTAAAGTGCGTAAAATAAATACAGAAATTAAATGATGATAAATAAAATGCGTAAAGTAAATAACATAAATTAAATGACGATAAATAAAATTGCGAGAATGTAAATTGCGATAATTAAATTGTGATAAATAAAGTGTAATCAGTTAGCTGGGAACAATTAGCTAGGAACAGTTAACGTGGATTCTTAACAAAATTTCTCATAGTTAATTTGTTTGTTTCTAACAAATTTTATTTTGTCAAATGTTTCCTTCATTATGCCACTTGATTTTTGATAAATCAAAATCCAAATATGAAATTGGATGAATATGGTTATTCTGGGGTGAACGGATTTGTATATCGATGGACGTAAGTAGGATAGTAAACGACTGTTGAATCAGCTTCGAAGAATGTACAGTGTAACTTATTAATGTGAAATCTGAATATTCCTCGGGTATTACCTACCCGTTAAAATATTTTCACAATTAACACTTTGTACGAAAGAATTTTTAATTACAATCTTTATGAAAACATGTATACATATATATTTTCTTCAGACGTAATCATGGATTTAATGAGTCAATGTGATATTAAACTCATCAGATTTACGATTAGAGCTATGGTACATAATCTCTAAAACATTAGAGTTTACATAATCGTCATGTAGAACAAAGGTGATTGATGTAGAACGATACATAGATTGATGATTATAATTGATGTACAGAATGAGATGTTGAGGCGTGTGTTATTGATGGTATGGGTGCTGTTACTGATGGTACTGTTGGTGTCGGTAATGTTGCTGAAGCTGGTATGTTTTGCACCATATTTGCCAAGGCTACAACTCGGGCGCGAAGCTCGTTGACTTCTTATATTATTCCGGGATGATTGTCGGTCGAAACGAGCGGATGAATAAGGTTTTGAATTTGAGATAGTATATAATCATGGTGATATATTTGGGTAATGAGGGCGAACATAGTGTTTCGGATTGGTTCGCCGGTGAATGCTTCAGGTTCTTCGTCAAAACGTGAATTTGGTTGATGGAAAGGATCGCCTTCTTTTCGTCTCCAATGATTTATTAGACTAAGAACCCATCAAATGAATTGGTTGATTCATTCTAGGACACTGCTTTCGGAGCTTAGGTGAAACTTCATATCGGAATAGTTGTCAGAATTTGAGGGATTCGAACTGGTTGAGGGATTCACCTCGGACAATCAGATGAAGGATTTTTCGATAAGAAATAGATTATAGGATGTAGATTAGTACCCTGCAATACATAATTTACATATGCATATATAATACTAAAATCCCATAAGTTACGGAGGAATCTACAGAATCTGTCAGGCAAAGGTAACAATAACAGATACGCTAAGATATGAATTAGCAGATACGCTAAGATATGAATTTTGTCTATACACTATTCATGCAATTATTGTAGTATGATGTGTCTAGACTAAGAATGATAAGCAAGTGATTCCCTAAGATTGATAAGTAGGTAATTTTCGACACGAATTGATAAGCAAAACTTTTGACATGCAGACACGGTCGAAGTCCAGACTCACTAACGCATCTAAATAACTATCAATTAGACACACTAATGCAAGACCTGGTTCGCTAAGACCACCGCTCTGATACCACCTGTAGTGACCCGTCCTAATCCATCTGGACGAAATCTTCAACAGTTGGTCCCATTGCGAGGTTCTGACCTCTATATGCCATGAACGACTCCATGTAATATGAGCAAATGCACAGCGAAAGATTTCTTTCATACCTGAGAATAAACATGATTTAAAGTGTCAACCAAAAGGTTGGTGAGTTCATAGGTTTATCATAAAACAATAAAATTTATCATTTTGATAGACCACAAGATTTAAATTCTGCATGGTACAAATGGGCCCGAATCCTACACCCACCTGTAATGTACATGCGATATCTTTTAAATACAGTACACCTTTCTCGTGTATGAAATCATCTTTCATAAATTTTAGTAACCATACACATATCTTGTGCACAAAAATAACATACACATAACCTATCTATAAAATCATTCTCTCGATACATAACTTTCATATCAATTGGTGGCAATTATCATGTCCACATAATTCAATGGTGGCAATTATCATGTCCACATAATTCAATGGTGGCAATTATCATGTCCACATAATTCAACTGTGGTAATTATCATGTCCACATAATTTAATAAAAATCCGCAGAACTTCTGTCTGCATAATAATTCATTCGAGGGATGTTTTACTTGTGTCTATCTCGTAAAACATTTATAAAAGCATTTCATGTATTCGCAGTTCAAAATATATTTCAAAAGCATTTAATAAAGCAGTTGTAAAAACAGCGCATGTATTCTCAGTCCAAAAAATGTAAAGAGTAAAAGGGAATCAAATGAACTCACCTAATGTATTTTATAGTAAAAATACATATGACTATATTGAACAATGTAGGGTTGGCCTCAGATTCACGAACCTATATCATTTGTATATATATTAATACACATATTCGCAATCGAACAATTGTATATATATGAATTTATTAGTTATGTCATATTTATATTAATAATATGTATGTCTTCCTATTTTCATTTTGTATGTAAAAATATAAATTTTATTATGTTTTATGTATTAAATATATATATATTTATATATATCATTTGTTTGAAAGATAGTAATTATAATAATATTAAAATAATATTAAATGTGATAAAATTATAATAATTATAATACTTAAGTTTTCTAATAAAGGTAATAATGTTAATATTTCTATTAGTGATAATACTAATAATGATATTAATGATAGTAACTATAAAAGTATTAATTTTACTGTTAATGATAGTTATAATAATGATCTTAGTAGTTACATAATAGTAATATTCATGATAATACTTATAATCATATTAGTAGTAACATTAATAATAATTTTAATATTAATATTAATGATGATAATACTAATAATGATATTCATATTTATAATAATAATGATAATATTAGTAATAATACCTATGTTCATTAAAATTGATAATAACATTAATAATAACCTATTTTATTTTCATAATAACACTAATTATAATAATCATAATCATAATAATAATTAATAATAATTATATCAATATGAATAATAATAATAATAATAATAGTAATAATAATAATGATAATGATAAATAACTAAACTACCTCAAAGGAGTAGCCCTTAAAAAAAATGCCCAAGTCCGGGTGTGAACCCGTGACGTCCCGCTAACCCGATAACACCTATAACCATTACTGCGTCACTTTATTTCTGATTTAATCTCATCCCTAATTATGAGTCTCGGCCTAATAACCTCAACAAGAACACGACCCAAGTATAGCAACACTTCACGGCCCAACTGTAAGCTGGGCTATCTCGGCCCAGTAACATAAAGAATCCAATAGCCCAACAAGTAAATCATTACTTCGGCCCTGCTCCAATAATTAGAAACCCAACAATAAAATCTCACGGCCCAACTAAATAAAATATAGCAGTCCAAATTCACAAAATACTAAGCCCATCTTACGAAGTAGAATTGTTGCAGGTTATCTGTTCGAACCAGAAACAATATGAACGAATCGGATTAGTTTAAGCAGTAGCCATCGAAGTACATCAGGGTTATATCATCATACACTAACATTATTATCTTCCATAACAATAACCATCATCCTCTCCTATCATCCTCAGCTCCTAAACGATCTCAGTTTTCATGATAACATCACAACCATGTTTGGATTTAAAAAAAATAGAAACCGACCGTGAATACTTAATCCCTCCTCAACGTGACATCTACCATCCACCTTAGGATCATATTTGCTATAGGCTCCACTTAAAAAAAAAATATGAAATGTTCCCTTAAAAAACTTTTGTTGGTCGGTCCCTAAGCTTCACTTTGTCCCACTTCCTTATTTAGTAATCGCCATATATTAAACAAATTGGCCAAAGTCTACCACTGATCTTTATGTAAAGGCAATTTAATCAATTCGAAACAGTACTTTTAATCCATGCGTAACTAGGTGGGGTTCTTATGCTAATAAAATATCGACCACCTAATCCCATAATCTACTTTCTTTTTTAGTTCGCTGGTAAAACAAAAAATATACATTGATTATAACAATTTGCACCCTACCACTTTATCAAGTGGTTGAAGTGGGGTATTTACTTGTTGATAAATTTTCGGTAGTACAACAAGTTGGAAAATGGTTTACTTGCTTTTAATGAATATCGGCCATAATAAAATACACCGTAACATTTTGGATTTATAAGGTTATTGGCAAATTGCAAAACAATTTTCAATATGGTAACCGCAAGGGATAGAAGTAGTAGTTGAAAGGCTTCGGTGGTGAGTAGAAAATAGGAGTAAAAGGTGTTCTAACTGTGGACGAAGGAGAAGCAAAGAAGAAAATATACCATCATCTTAAAGTGACATCTTGGTTGGCCACTTATCATTTGTGTACAAACGTTCCATAATCATATGATATTACCGACACTTTTCTTTTTTTCTATTACTGTGACGATCGCTCCAAATTCATATGGACGAACACGTCATTCATCGATTTCATTGCGAGGTATTTGACCTCTATATGATACGTTTTGTAAACATTGCATTCTTTTGAAAAGGCACACCATAAATGAATATTTAAATCAAAGGTTTTCGACATCTGATGATTTCTACATATAGACAATCACTGTAAATAATAGTTTACAATAGTACTTCCGTTGACAATGCAGTCAAAATAAGATACATGGTGATGATTTGGTGAATGCAACGTCTCCTTAAAAAATATTTCATGTACGACTCCATGCACATAGCTTGTCTAACATATAAGCAAACAAGAGAAGACTTCTAGGAAACCTGAGAATAAACATGCTAACAAGTGTCAACACAAAGGTTGGTGAGTTCATAGTTTTAGTGTTTCGCATAATCTGTATATAAAAGTGGATCACAAGATTTCAATTGTTTCATCCAAAATGTTTATCAAAAGATTCTACAAGATTTGAGCACCCTGGTAACTAAACTTAACGTATATATAATTTGTACTCTTTGTATAATCATCTTAATAATACACGCAAACCAACGTGTACGCTTCTCAAATAGCATACGTCCATTAAAAGGATAGCGCTCTAGCTCGTACGGGGATATCAAGCCCTATGGATCCATATACAAATATTCGCGCCCACCAGTTCTTATAACCGGCAGTTACTAGTTACCAAAGCTAAGGGATTTTCGGTTCAAACTCAGTGTAGAATTTAGTATGTACTTGTATCCATTGCATTTAAAATAAAGTGCATGTATTCTCAGCCCAAAATATATATTTCAAAAGCAATTAAAAAGGGAGCAAATGAAACTCACCTTAGCAGCATATAAAGTTGTTCATCAAAATGTGACCGAAACTCGGATTACCAATTAATCGTAGATCTCAACCTAGAGAACATATGTTGGTCAATAAATGTTTATCAAGCTAGATCTGGTCATAGTGTATCATAATCCTAATGCTCTAGATCGACATACAAAAGTTATCAAAAGTCATTTCAAAAAGTCAATTTTGACAAAAATTCAACAAAACGAGATGTACCTTATATAAGGATTCATTTACTCGGTTGGTAATATTCAAAAAAATCCATTTTATCAATCTCGTAAACAAGTTGTTTAAATCTTAATTGCAGATTTAAAAGCAATTTCAATTAACGTCAATCATAATTCAGTTGATCATATCTTTTAATCCGTTCATCGAAACTATTCGGTGTCTAAATGAAAAGTTATTGATTTTTCGCCAGCTTTCCAAAAACATGTATATCATATACCTTTTACCAGTAATATATGTATTTAATTCGTGATTTATCATAAACTGTTTAACGACAAAATTTAGCATACAAGCTTGTATAAATATATATACTCGAGCACTAGACATGGATACACTATTAGTATATAAAAGATAAAATATAAATGCTTACGTATCAATATTGTGATTCAATATTTCAGAAGAGTACGTAGACGTAACGGAGATGATAAACACTAGGTTTGACTTGCGAATATTACCCATGAACATTACCCATAACCTCCATAGCTATAACTCATACTTTCCTTAGCTCTATCCCGCTCGAAAACCCATTTTGAAAGTGACACGCTCATAACCTCATCGTAGTATTTTATGTATAATACTAATTAATAATATTAATAATAATAAGATTAATAATAATATTAATATTAATAATAATAATAATAATAATAATAATAATAATAATAATAATAATAATAATAATAATAATAATAATAATAATTTATATATATATTTGTATAAAGCAGAGAGATATCACACCATGTAGAAATTCGAGCAGAAACTGGCCTTTTATAGCATGTTTCTGAATCCTGACTGCCATGCAATCGCATGGGTTTTATACCTATTTCTCATGCGATCGTATGACCCCAAAATCCAGCTCATAAATTTTTTGTTGTTTTTTTGTCAACATAATTTTATATTATATATATAATATATTTAATTTATATAATTAATTATATATTATATTAAATTCACATGCATAGTTGACTTGTAATTTTTGTTCCGATAAGTCGTACGTCATCACTCGACTTATGTCCCGGTTCCGGTTTTTCAAATGTCCTTTCGTACGCTGAGAAAACTTGTATTTTACGTTTTGTGACTCGTACCTTTGTCAAAATACAGCCTTAAATTATCCCTAAACTATACTACTCAAAGTATATCTTAAACTTTCGAGTATTTTGGTCATTTACTTCTATAAATCATTGCCTCGCTATTTGTTGATATATATATAATAACAAATCATTTTATGACCAAGTTAATATATATTTTTAACATTCATAAACACGTTTTAAATATACGTCGCAAGTTATTCATACAATTAATATTCCAACTTATCATATATATTCAAATAAATATTTAAACCAATAAGTTTAATGTACGGTATTAAACAATTAAAACTTTGTTACGTTTTCAAGTTATAGTATATATATGTATCTATTTACATATAATGGTTCACGAATCATTGAGAACAACCGAAGGGTACTTGAATAGTTCAAAAATTTTGAGATTCAGTTTTACAGACTTTGCTTATCGTGTCGGAAACGTTAAATCATTTAAAGATAAAGTTTAAATTTGGTCAAAAATTTCCGGGTTGTCACAGTACCTACCCGTTAACGAAATTTCGTCCCGAAATTTGAGTGAGGTCGTCATGGCTAACAATAAAAATGTTTTCATGACGAATATGAGTTGGTAAATAGATTTTTTTTTTACCATTGAATAATACAGATAAAACAATCCGATTACTCGAAGCGTATGAGAGAAGTTATCGTAATAGAGTGAAATGGAGAATAGAGGTTCGTCTTATCTCTTGATGTAGTAACGATTGATTTCCAGAATTTAAGGAATAGAAAATCTTCATAATTTAAATAAGATTTGATTCTTCAGAATTTAAGGAAATTAGGATTTCCTTTGATTAAATGCGTAATCTGCCTCGATTGCTATGTCTGATATTTTGCTATAAATTGACCTCTTCCGTTTCATTTATTTTCAACACTCCTATAATCTTCTTTCTTATTTCATACTTCTTAATAGATTGTGAAAATGCTTAATCCAGTTCTGATTCTTGATATTTTCTTGGCTATCGTATCCTTCATTCTTCTTTTTCATCTACCACCAGAGGAGGTTATTTTCTTCTACTATTACCTTGGGGTTATAGTGTTTTTTATTCTCCCGTGTCTTTATATTGCTATACGCATCGATATACACGGTTTGTAATTTCGGGGTTGTTTTTGGGCTTTATATTTTCCATTATATTTCGGAGCTTCATGATTTTGTTTTTTCTTCCCGACTTTAAGTCAAGCGAATAATAGTCCAAAATTCGTAGGTATGGATTTTGAAATGAACATAGTTAATGTTCTAAGAAAGAAACGGTAATGGCACAATCTGACTTGTCAAATTACCAGAATATCCAAAAAAGACCGAATCATCAAGAAAAATATTTTCTTGATATGTTTAGAGGTTAAATAGAATGAAAGAGTTATGTAACATGGTTCATGATGAGGGTATGATCTGTGAACCTTTATCACGTTCCATTAGAAACTCAGCATGACTTAATGTAATATAATCACGTTGATCAAGTGTCATTATATTATACTAACTCATGCTTCAGTTCCCAACATTACTTCAAAACATCCATTTTTCGAATTTTTCAGATTTTAGAAACTAAAATAGTTTCTTTTATGATGTAACAAAGATAGCGTGAAGAGATAAATGATTTCAGATAAGAATAGTTATGAAAATATCTTCAGAAATATGGAGGATATTTATAATGGAAGATACGATGATATCTTAGAATTTCTAATATCAGAGGATGATGCAGAAAATCTATCTGTGAAGGTTTAGAATAAGAAGTAAGGTTCTTACTAATGGTTTTAGCAGACACTGAATCATTTGGATTCTTTGAAGGTAGATTTCGGCTTTGTGATTTGTCCACAGCCTCCTTCATGGTCTGCTCAATCCGTTTTCCAGTTCCAAACCTTCTATTTTTCTCAGCTTTACCACCATACTATTCTTTATCATCAAACTTTTGACTGTTAAGGTCGTTTACAGTTTTTGCTGCTAAATCAATATTTTTCCAAAATTCGGAGAACTAGTTTCGTAGTTTGGGGTGTTTTTCGGAAACTTCACATTCGAAGTATGTAAGTCCATGAGGTAGACATTATATGTACACATATAACTGTTGGCGTAGACGTGCTACAAGATTTCAAAATACTGATTGCTAATTCCCGATAGTTGGTATGTCAATTGCCGTTACAAGATGTGGATGAGTACATGATACGGTTTCAATGAGTATAAGGATTTTTCGGAAGGTCAAAGATCAATGAAGTTGTTGGTAAATTTACTGCTAATGTGGTGGAACATGAAAGGTCCCCCAGTAACAAAATGTATATATCAAGTTTATAATAAGGCTAATCTGAAAAGTCGAAGTTGACTGGTTGGAAGTGTGGTAAAACTGGATACTTTGAACAGGGATTGCAAGATTATTTTCGGTAATAACAATGCTAAAGGATCTTTCACAGTTTTAAAGTTAAAGTATAGCTTTGAAAGATGTAGAGATCTAAGAATGATGTCACCGGTTCAGAGTTATGGCTTGGATTCTGATACGTCAATATCAGAATATGTGATTGAATTTGTATGAAATGATTGTGTATCATTGTGAAGATAGTGAGTATAGTTAATGATTTTTGAATCAAAATTGAAGAATGTACAGTGTAACATATTAATTGTGAACTTAAATATTTCTCGAGTAGTACCTACCCGTTAAAGATTTCACAATTAATACTTTGTATAAAAGAATTTTTCTTACCGTCTTTATGAAAATATATGTATGTATATTTTCTTCAGATCTAATACAGATTTAATGAGTTAATATCATATTAAGCTCATTTGATTTTCGGCTTGACTTAGAAATGATTAAACTCTAAAACATTAAAGATTACATAATCTTTGCGGAGTATTTCGCTAATGTAATTGATACTTCATTATTTATTCTTATTTCTCGGTGAAGGATGTTGATGCTTGTGGAATCTTTGTGAACCTTACAAGGCACAGATGATGTTTTCTGGAAAGTTTCGAGTACATCGAAAATGAAAATGTAAAATCAATTATGTAATTGAATAATACACTTGATTTATTATGAAATGGAATTCATTAAGTTGAAACAGAGATTGTAGTTAACAATGGTTAAGTTGTTAAGGAAGGATGTACATCATTGCATATTAGTAATATGAACTAACCGAGTAGTACCTACTAGTTAAGATTCACACGTAATATCTTAGTACGAAAAGATTTATTTTGATTTCAAAATTCATATATATTAAATATACATAAAATTTCTTCAGGGGAAATGAGTTAATACTTCATCGGTTATTGTTGCTGGTATTTATTGGTAACTACGATGCGTATGACGTTGATGTTCAAGGTACATATTGTGATGTTGAGGCTTTCGGTGCGGATGTTGTTGGTGGTGGTAATGGTACTGTTGGTGTTGTTGTCGGTGGTACTGTTGATGCCGGTGATTCTGCTGGTGCTTGTAACCTTTGCACCATATTCTCCAAAGCCACTACCCGAGTGCGAAGCTCGTTGACTTCTTCTACTACACCGGGATGATTGGCGGTTCGGACGAGCGGATGAATAAGATCCAAAATTTGAGAGAGGATATGATCATGACGAGATATTCTGGAGATAAGAGAGAAAATGGTATTACGAACAGGTTCGCCGGTAAGTGCTTCAGGTTCTTCGCCAAGAGGGCAATGTGGTGGATGGAAGGGATCGCATTCTTCTTGTCTCCAATAATTAAGTAGGCTACGAACCCATCCCCAATTCATCCAGAATAGATGATGGCTGATTGGTTAATCCATTCCGGTTACACTGTCTTCGGAATTCAGGTGAATATCCATATCGGAATAGCTGTCGGAGTTTAAGGAATTTGAACTAGATACGGGATCCATCTTGTATGATTAGAGAGATGATTTTTGATATGAAATAGATTATAGAATTTAGATTGGTACTCTTCAATACATAATTTATATATGTATATATAATACCAAAATTCCATAAATCACGGAGGAATTTTTGGAAGATGTCAGGAAAAGTTTACAGTAACAGATACGCTTAGATATGAATTTTTGTCTATACACTATTTATGCAATAAATGCAGGAAAACGTGTCTAGACTTAAGAATGATAAGCATGTAATTTTCGACAAGAAATGATAAGCAAAACTTTTGACATGCAGACACAGTCGAAGTCCAGACTTACGAATGCATCCTAACAACTATCAGTTAGACACACTTATGCAAGACCTGGTTCACTAGGACCAATGCTCTGATACCAACTGTGACGATCGCTCCAAATCTATATGGACAAACACGTCATTCATCGATTTCATTGCGAGGTATTTGACCTCTATATGATACGTTTTGTAAACATTGCATTCTTTTGAAAAGGCACACCATAAATGAATATTTAAATCAAAGGTTTTCGACATCTGATGATTTCTACATATAGACAATCACTGTAAATAATAGTTTACAATAGTACTTCCGTTGACAATGCAGTCAAAATAAGATACATGGTGATGATTTGGTGAATGCAACGTTTCCTTGAAAAATATGCCATGTACGACTCCATGCACATCGCTTGTCTAACATATAAGCAAACAGCGGAAGACTTCTAGGAAACCTGAGAATAAACGCTAACAAGTGTCAACACAAAGGTTGGTGAGTTCATAGTTTTAGTGTTTCGCATAATCTGTATATAAAAGTGGATCACAAGATTTCAGTTGTTTCATCCAAAATGTTTATCAAAAGATTCTACAAGATTTGAGCACCCTGGTAACTAAACTTAACGTATATATAATTTGTACCCTTTGTATAATCATCTTAATAATACACGCAAACCAACGTGTACGCTTCTCAAATAGCATACGTCCGTTAAAAGGCTAGCGCTCTAGCTCGGACGGGGATATCAAGCCCTATGGATCCATATACAAATATTCGCGCCCACCAGTTCTTATAACCGGCAGTTACTAGTTACCAAAGCTAGGGGATTTTCGGTTCAAACTCAGTGTAGAATTTAGTATGTACTTGTATCCATTGCGTTTAAAATAAAGTGCATGTATTCTCAGCCCAAAATATAGATTTCAAAAGCAATTAAAAAGGGAGCAAATGAAACTCACCTTAGCAGCATATAAAGTTGTTCATCAAAATGTGACCGAAACTCAGATTACCAATTAATCGTAGATCTCAACCTAGAGAACATATGTTGCTCAATAAATGTTTATCAATCTAGATCTGGTCATAGTGTATCATAATCCTAATGCTCGAGATCGACATACAAAAGTTATCAAAAGTCATTTCAAAAAGTCAATTTTGACAAAAGTTCAACAAAACGAGATGTACCTTATATAAGGATTCATTTACTCGGTTGGTAATATTCAAAAAAATCCATTTTATCAATCTCGTAAACAAGTTGTTTAAATCTTAATTGCAGATTTAAAAGCAATTTCAATTAACGTCAATCATAATTCAGTTGATCATATCTTTTAATCCGTTCATCGGAACTATTCGGTGTCTAAATGAAAAGTTATTGATTTTTCGCCAGCTTTCCAAAAACATGTATATCATATACCTTTTACCAGTAATAAATGTATTTAATTCGTGATTTATCATAAACTGTTTAACGATGAAATTTAGCATACAAGCTTGTATAAATATATATACTCGAGCACTAGACATGGATACACTATTAGTATATAAAAGATAAAATATAAATGCTTACGTATCAATATTGTGATTCAATATTTCAGAAAAGTACGTAGACGTAATGGAGATGATAAACACTAGGTTTGACTTGCGAATATTACCCATGAACATTACCTATAACCTCCATAGCTATAACCCATACTTTCCTTAGCTCTATCCCGCTCGAAAACCCATTTTGAAAGTGACACGCTCATAACCTCATCGTAGTATTTTATGTATAATACTAATTAATAATATTAATAATAATAAGATTAATAATAATAATAATAATAATAATAATAATAATAATAATAATAATAATAATAATAACAATAATAATTTATATATATATTTGTATAAAGCAGAGAGATATCACACCATGTAAAAATTCGAGCAGAAACTGGCCTTTTATAGCATGTTTCTGAATCCTGACTGCCATGCGATCGCATGGGTTTTATGCCTATTTCTCATGCGATCGCATGACCCCAAAATCCAGCTCACAATTTTTTTGTTGTTTTGTTTGTCGACATAATTTTATATTATATATATAATATATTTAATTTATATAATTAATTATATATTATATTAAATTCACATGCATAGTTGACTTGTAATTTTTGTTCCGATAAGTCGTACGTCATCACTCGACTTATGTCCCGGTTCCGGTTTTTCAAATGTTCTTTCGTACGCTGAGAAAACTTGTATTTTACGTTTTGTGACTCGTACCTTTGTCAAAATATAGCCTTAAATTATCTCTAAACTATACTACTCAAAGTATATCTTAAACTTTCGAGTATTTTGGTCATTTACTTCTATAAATCATTGCCTCGCTATTTGTTGATATATATATAATAACAAATCGTTTTATGACCAAGTTAATATATATTTTTAACATTCATAAACACGTTTTAAATATAAGTCGCAAGTTATTCATACAATTAATATTCCAACTTATCATATATATTCAAATAAATACTTAAACCAATAAGTTTAATGTACGGTATTAAACAATTAAAACTTTGTTACGTTTTCAAGTTATAGTATATATATGTATCTATTTACATATAATGGTTCGCGAATCGTTGAGAACAACCGAAGGGTACTTGAATAGTTCAAAAATTTTGAGATTCGGTTTTACAGACTTTGCTTATCGTGTCGGAAACGTTAAATCATTTAAAGATAAAGTTTAAATTTGGTCAAAAATTTCCGGGTTGTCACAATTACCTTCGAGTGGTAGTGTTTAGCCCACCATAGGAGAAAGCATAACCTTGGATACCATCAACGTATTATATGGTGAGTCGAATTGTAGTTGATAGGATGATGTTTATGATTGATCAATACAGCCTTGCAATAGCATAAAGGAAGACAAGATATCACAAGTAGAATAAGAAAAAGAGAAAGAAGATAGTGATGTTCAACTGAAATTGTCATATTTTGCAAGTGATTGGTACGATCATAACTGTCCAAAGATAAACCAACCTGTGATGATGGTGGTTGAGTAACGAAATTGAGACAGAAAAAGGACGACCAAGAGATGTTACTAATGGAGTTAAAGGGAAAATTCGAATAGTGTGGTGGTAGTGTTTGAGTGCTTTTCTTATCAATTGAATTTGTTCAATTTATGTAACAATTGTCGTCATCAATGATAAAGGGACAGACAAGGGAAATAAGAAAAATAGAATTTGATGTTGATGCATAACAAATTTTTGTAATCTTACTGGTAACAAACGAATCTCTAATAGTTACACAGGAATTCAGGGAACAAATAAGAAAGGGTTGATTTTGATATCAACATAATTCGCGTAATTCTGTCATTAAACTTAATTAGTTAATATTTATAATTAATATTAATAATAATGCATTAATGTTATATAAAAAAAAATACTACTAATAATATTAATAATAATTTTATCAAAATTATACTACCAGTAATAATAAGACTAAGAGTGATTATTAAATGATAATAATAATCTTACTAGTTATAATAATATTTGTATTATTAATGATAATAATAATAATAATAATAATATAATAACTTATACCTATCAAATTTTATATATATTATGTTAGAATTATTGATATTAGTAATACATACATTAATATTATTATTTACATTAATAATAATGAAAGTGATGATAATGATATTAAGATAATCATTATATTCAAGTTTGTATTTAAATTTTGGGGGATGATTCTCACACACACTTTTTTGATCCTCACACACCTATTTTAACCTTTTACTCTTCTAATAATACTCAATTGGTATGTGAGAATTAAAAAAGTGTGTGTGAGAATCATCCCCCTTAAATTTTACTATAATACCATCTTATTAATTATATTATATTCACTAACTATGATATATTGATTCCTCAATATCCATTTACATAATTAATATTACTTATGTATTGAATTCATATATATATATATATATATATATATATATATATATATATATATATATATATAAAAATATATATATATATATATATATATATATATATATATATATATATATATATATATATATATATATATATATATATATTTACATATTTATTTACACACAATTGTTCGTGAATCGTCGGGAATGGTCAAAGGTCAAATGCATTCGTGAATAATAGTTCAAACATTTTGAGGACTCGGTTTAATAGACTTTGCTTATCGTGTTGAAATCAATAAAGATTAAGTTTAAAATTTGGTCAGAAATTCCCGGGTCATCACAGTATATATATATATATATATATATATATATATATATATAATTCATGATATAAAATATAGACAAAATTTAGTACAAATTCTATATAAACTACAATATTAATTATATAAATATTATATAACTAATAGATGTAATTATTTGATTACCACTATATGTGTTAATATATATACATAAATGATATAGGTTCGTGAATCCGAGGCCAACCCTGCATTGTTCAGTTGTTAAATATCGTCATATGTATTTTTACTACAAAATACAGTTTGGTGAGTTCATTTGCTCCCTTTTACTCTTTACATTTTTGGGACTGAGAATATATGCGCTGTTTTTACAACTGCTTTATTAAATGCTTTTGAAATATATTTTGGACTGCGAATACATGAAATGCTTTTATAAATGTTTGACGAGATAGACACAAGCAAAGCATTCCTCGAATGAATTATTATGCAGACAGAAGTTCTGCGGATTATTATTGAATTATGTGGACATGATAATTGCCACCATTGAATTATGTGGATATGATAATTGCCACCATTGAATTATGTGGACATGATAATTGCCACCATTGAATTATGTGGACATGATAATTGCCACCAGTTGATGTGAATGTTATATATCGCGAGAATGATTTTATACACAGGTTATGTGTATGTTATTTTTGTGCACAAGATATGTGTACGATTACTATGATTTATGAAAATGGTTTCGTACACGAGAAAGATGTACTGTATTTAAATGATATAGCATGTACATTACAGGTGGGTAAAGGATTCGGGCCCATTTGTACCATGCAGCATTTAAATTTTGTGGTCTATCAAAATGATGAATTTTATTGTTTTATAATAAACCTATGAACTCACCAACATTTTTGTTGACGTTTTAAGCATGTTTATTCTCAGGTGATTATTAAGAGCTTCCGCTGTTGCATACTTAAATAAGGACGAGATTTGGAGTCCATGCTTGTATGATATTGTGTAAAAACTGCATTCAAGAAACTTATTTCGTTGTAACATATTTGTATTGTAAACCATTATGTAATGGTCGTATGTAAACAAGATATTTTAGATTATCATTATTTGATAATCTACGTAAAGCTTTTTAAACCTTTATTGATGAAATAAAGGTTATGGTTTGTTTTAAAATGAATGCAGTCTTTGAAAAACGTCTCATATAGAGGTCAAAACCTCGCAACGAAATCAATTAATATGGAACGTTTTTAATCAATAAGAACGGGACATTTCAGTTGGTATCCGAGCGTTGGTCTTAGAGAAACAGAATTTTGCATTAGTGTGTCTTATCGAGTTTATTAGGATGCATTAGTGAGTCTGGACTTCGACCGTGTTTACTCGAAAAATGATTGCTTAACAAATTTTGTTAGAAACTATATATTTTTAACATGTGAATATTATGTGATATATTAATCTCTTAACGTGTTTGATATTATGTGATAGATGTCAACCTCTAGAACAAGTCCCATTGACTCACCTAATAATAATGAAGAGTCAAATGTCAATTGGAATGATTCGTGGACTGATTCACAAGTTCCCAAAGAGGAACCGGAAGAAGAGTCGGAACCGGAAGAAGAATCGGAACCGGAAGAAGAAATAGAACCAGTGGGGGAAATAATAAAACGGTTAAGTAGAAGAAAATCCTCAACCAACCGACCAAAGTTAATTATGGTCAATGGTGTTTCCGCCAAGGAAGCAAAGTATTGGGAGGATTACCAATTCTCCGATGAATCGGATCCCGACAAGGATTCCGATGATGTTATAGAAATTACCCCAACACAATTTAATAAGGCAAAAGAGAACAATAAGGGAAAGGGCATAAAAATAGAGAAATTTGATTCCAAACCCGATGAACTTTATATGTATCGTCAACACCCGTATTTCTTAAGTTGTGACAATAACCCGGGAACCTCTAAACCACCAGGTTTTTCTAAACCAATGTGGAAAACGATGGCTCGTATTAGGGGAACATCATATATCCCTAGAAACTTGGCAAAACGAACCAAAACTGAAGAAGAAGAAATGAGCGAGTCGGAATAAGATAGTTGTATTCGTGTGGTGTTATATATGTAATATAGTGTGCTTATACTTTATGATATATGTAAAAATTGCTTGTATTAATAAGTATTTTTTTTATGAATCTAACTCTTGTCTATTTTACAGTATAAAAACACAAAATGGATAGACAACCCAATATTTTAAGAGACCTACCCGGAGATATGATTGATGAAATCTTGTCTAGAGTCGGTCAGAATTCCTCGGCACAACTATTTAAGGCGAGATCAGTTTGTAAGACATTCGAAGAACGTTCCAAGAATGCCTTGACTTATAAAAGGCTTTCGTTCGAAAGATGGGGGATATCACCTTGGGAAATCCATAAGTTACGATGTGTTTACTTTGACGCATATATTGCGGGGAACCCAAATGCTATTTTACGCAACGGGTTAAGAAATTATTTTGACTCAATATATCCGAATATAGGACTTCGTGATTTAGAAAAAGCGGCTAACATGCAACATAAAGAAGCATTTTATGCTTACGGGTTAGTATGTTCGATTCTCACCAAAGTGAGAACAAGAACATCGGGCTACAACTATTAAACAAAACATTCCCACAAGTGACGGAGTCGGTAATTGGGGTAAGAAATGAGGTTTTTAGGTTATTACGAGACTGTTGGTCATTACGTAACCTTCATCCTTTTGACGACGTTACAACACATTGTCTTACTATCGGTCACAACGGTTATGTTCCACAAAACCAAGGATGGGAAGTGGTATTAGTAAAATCAGAATGCATGACTTGTTTCTGGACGTATGAATTACGTGTCTTTATTGCCTTTGCTGAACGCCTTATTTATTAACTAGAATTATCTTCGCAACTACTTTGTATCAAAGTTTTATGTGCTATATTTCATGCTATATGTAAAATAGCGATATTGTAAGTTTGCAAGTTATTGTATAAAGGTTTGAATATGATATATTTTTTTTGTGATTAGTTTTTCATATAGAATTGTAGTAGTTGAAATGGTATGTTAGCTACTAAGTATGAACTTAACGGGTAGGTACTACCCGAATTAAAGAGTATAAAACGCTAATATGAAGAAAGAGCTTTTATAAATAAGTTCATATTACGCTACGAAATACTATTGACTACTCTTGATATTCTATATGATTAACTCGTTTTTTTGGCTATTTTTGAAGGAAATGGCACCAACTACTCGACATACCGTGAGTATGAACGAAGATGAGTTTCGTACCCTTCTTGCTGCAAACATAGCTGCAGTACAGGCTGCGCTACATACCAACAATAACGCTGAATCTAGCAATGCAGCTAATGGCGCAAGAAATCGTGTAGGATGCACCTACAAAGAATTCACTGCCTGCAAACCCTTGAAATTTGATGGAACCGAAGGACCAATTGGATTGAAACGGTGGACCGAGAAAGTCGAATCGGTGTTTGCCATAAGTAAGTGTACTGAAGAGGACAAAGTTAAGTACACTACGCATACCTTCACAGGTACTGCGTTAACGTGGTGGAACACCTATCTTGAACAGGTAGGACAAAATGCTGCTTACGCACTACCGTGGTCGGCATTCAAGCAATTGATGAACGAGCAGTACCGTCCTAGAAACGAAGTCAATAAACTCAAGGCAGAACTTAGAGAGTTACGAACACATAGGTTCGACGTTACCACATATGAACGACGATTCACAGAGTTATGCCTATTATGCCCGAGAGCATTCGAAGATGAAGAAGAGAAGATCGACGCGTTTGTAAAAGGGTTACCAGTAAGGATTCAAGAAGATGTAAGTTCACACGAGCCCGCTTCTATACAAAAGGCAACTCGAATGGCTCATAAACTCATAAATCAGATTGAGGGAAGAATTAAAGAGCAGGCGGCTGAAGAAACCAACACGAAACAACTCAAGAGAAAGTGGGAGGAAAACGGTGACAAGAGTCACCAGTACAACAACAATAACAATTACAACCACAATCGCAACAACAATCGCAACAATAACCGTAATCCTAACAATAACTACAACAAACATCTCAACAACAACAACAACTACAACCACCGTTTCAACAACAATAACAATCCCAACAACAACCTCAATAACAACAACGGCAACAAAAACCAAAAACAGCCATGTCATAGGTGTGAAGAAAATCACCAGGGGTTTTGCACGACATTTTGCAACAGGTGTAAAAGAAATGGTCATAGCGCGACAAAGTGTGAGGTCTACGGACCAAAGTTTAACAGAGCTAAGGGAGCAAATAATGCCGGAACAAGTAATGCCGAAACGAATAGTGTCTGAGCAAGTAATACCAACGCTGTTTGTTATAAATGTGGAAAACTGGGCCACATTATTAGAAATTGCCCGAATCAGGGGAATACTAATGGGCAGGGCCATGGAAGAGTTTTAAATATTAATGCGGCAGAAGCACAGGAAGACCCGGAGCTTGTTACGGGTACGTTTCTTATTGACGATAAATCTGCTTATGTTTTATTTGATTCGGGTGCAGATAGAAGCTATATGAGTAGAGAATTTTGTGCTAAATTAAGTTGCCCATTGATGCCTTTGGATAGTAAATTTTTACTCGAATTAGCAAATGGTAAATTAATTTCAGCAGATAATATATGTCAAAATCGAGAAATTAAACTGGTTAGCGAAACATTTAAGATTAACTTGATACCAGTAGAGTTAGGGAGTTTTGATGTGTTAATCGGTATGGACTGGTTTAAAGAAGTGAAAGCAGAGATCGTTTGTTACAAAAATGCAATTCGCATTATACGAGAAAAAGGAAAACCCTTAATGATGTACGGAGAAAAGAGCAACGCAAAGTTAAATCTTATTAGTAACCTGAAGGCACAAAAACTAATAAGAAAAGGTTGCTATGCTATGCTAGCACACGTCGAGAAAGTCAATTTCGAAGAAAAGAACATCAATGATATTCCCGTCGCAAAAGAATTTCCCGATGTATTTCCGAAAGAATTACCGGGACTACCTCCACACCGATCCGTTGAATTTCAAATTGACCTTGTACCGAGAGCTGCACCAATAGCTCGTGCTCCATACAGACTCACACCTAGCGAAATGAAGGAACTTCAGAGCCAATTACAAGAACTTTTAGAGCGTGGTTTCATTCGACCAAGCACATCACCGTGGGGAGCTCCTGTTTTGTTTGTCAAGAAGAAAAATGGTACATTCAGGTTGTGTATCGACTACCGAGAGTTGAACAAACTTACCATCAAGAACCGCTACCCACTACCGAGAATCGACGACTTATTTGATCAACTACAAGGCTCGTCTGTTTATTCAAAGATTGACTTACGTTCCGGGTATCATCAAATGCGGGTGAAAGAAGATGATATTCCAAAGACTGCTTTCAGAACACGTTATGGTCATTACGAGTTTATGGTCATGCCGTTTGGTTTAACTAATGCACCAGCTATGTTCATGGACCTTATGAACCGAGTGTGTGGACCATACCTTGACAAGTTTGTCATTGTTTTCATTAATGACATACTTATTTACTCAAAGAATGACCAAGAACACGGTGAACATTTGAGAAATGTGTTAGAAGTATTGAGGAAGGAAGAATTGTACGCTAAGTTTTCAAAGTGTGCATTTTGGTTGGAAGAAGTTCAATTCCTCGGTCACATAGTGAACAAAGAAGGTATTAAGGTGGATCCGGCAAAGATAGAAACTGTTGAAAAGTGGGAAACCCCGAAAACTCCGAAACACATACGCCAGTTTTTAGGACTAGCTGGTTACTACAGAAGGTTCATCCAAGACTTTTCCAGAATAGCAAAACCCTTGACTGCATTAACGCATAAAGGGAAAAATTTGAATAGAAGGATGAACAAGAGAAAGCGTTTCAGTTATTGAAGAAAAAGTTAACTACATCACCTATATTGTCATTACCTGAAGGGAATGATGATTTTGTGATATATTGTGACGCCTCAAAGCAAGGTCTCGGTTGTGTATTAATGCAACGAACGAAAGTAATTGCTTATGCGTCTAGACAATTGAAGATTCACGAACAAAATTATACGAATCATGATTTGGAATTAGGCGCGGTTGTTTTTGCATTAAAGACTTGGAGGCACTACTTATATGGGGTCAAAAGTATTATATATACCGACCACAAAAGTCTTCAACACATATTTAATCAGAAACAACTGAATATGAGGCAGCGTAGGTGGATTGAATTATTGAATGATTACGACTTTGAGATTCGTTACCACCCGGGGAAGGCAAATGTGGTAGCCAACGCCTTGAGTAGGAAGGACAGAGAACCCATTCGAGTAAAATCTATGAATATAATGATTCACAATAACCTTACTACTCAAATAAAGGAGGCGTAACAAGGAGTTTTAAAAGAGGGAAATTTAAAGGATGAAATACCCAAAGGATCGGAGAAGCATCTTAATATTCGGTAAGACGGAACCCGGTATAGGGCTGAAAGGATTTGGGTACCAAAATTTGGAGATATGAGAGAAATGATACTTAGAGAAGCTCATAAAACCAGATATTCAATACATCCTGGAACGGGGAAGATGTACAAGGATCTCAAGAAAAATTTTTGGTGGCTGGGTATGAAAGCCGATGTTGCTAAATACGTAGGAGAATATTTGACGTGTTCTAAGGTCAAAGCTGAGCATCAGAAACCATCAGGTCTACTTCAACAACCTGAAATCCCGAAATGGAAATGGGAAAACATTACCATGGATTTCATCACTAAATTGCCAAGGACTGCAAGTGGTTTTGATACTATTTGGGTAATAGTTGATCGTCTCACCAAATCAGCACACTTCCTGCCAATAAGAGAAGATGACAAGATGGAGAAGTTAGCACGACTGTATTTGAAGGAAGTCATCTCCATACATGGAATACCAATCTCTATTATCTCTGATAGGGATGGCAGATTTATTTCAAGATTCTGGCAGACATTACAGCAAGTATTAGGAACTCGTCTAGACATGAGTACTGCATATCATCCACAAACTGATGGGCAGAGCGAACGGACGATACAAACGCTTGAGGACATGCTACGAGCATGTGTTATTGATCTCGGAAACAGTTGGGATCAACATCTACCGTTAGCAGAATTTTCCTACAACAACAGTTACCATTCAAGCATTGAGATGGCGCCGTTTGAAGCACTTTATGGTAGAAAGTGCAGGTCTCCGATTTGTTGGAGTGAAGTGGGGGATAGACAGATTACGGGTCCAGAAATAATACAAGAAACTACCGAGAAGATCATCCAAATTCAACAACGGTTGAAAACCGCCCAAAGTCGACAAAAGAGCTACGCTGACATTAAAAGAAAAGATATAGAATTTGAAATTGGAGAGATGGTCATGCTTAAAGTTGCACCTTGGAAAAGCGTTGTTCGATTTGGTAAACAAGGGAAATTAAATCCCAGGTATATTGGACCATTCAAGATTATTGATCGTGTCGGACCAGTAGCTTACCGACTTGAGTTACCTCAACAACTCGCGGCTGTACATAACACTTTCCACGTCTCGAATTTGAAGAAAGGTTTTGCTAAAGAAGATCTCACTATTCCGTTAGATGAAATCCAAATCAACGAAAAACTTCAATTCATCGAAGAACCCGTCGAAATAATGGATCGTGAGGTTAAAAGACTTAAGCAAAACAAGATACTAATTGTTAAGATTCGATGGAATGCTCGTAGAGGACCCGAGTTCACCTGGGAATGAGAAGATCAGATGAAGAAGAAATACCCGCATTTATTTCCATAGGATACGTCAACACCTCCAACTGCTTAAAATTCCGGGACGAAATTATTTAACGGGTAGGTACTGTAGTAACCCGAACTTTTCCATGTTTATATATATATTAAATGAAATTGTTATTTACATGATTAAGTGTTTCCAATATGTTAAGCAATCAAACTTGTTAAGACTTGATTAATTGAAATAGGTTTCATATAGACAATTGACCACCCAAGTTGACCGGTGATTCACGAACGTTAAAACTTGTAAAAACTATATGATGACATATATATATATATATATATATATATATATATATATATATATATATATATATATATATATATATATATATATATATATAGTTAAGATGATATTATGATAAGTAAACATATCATTAAGTATATTAACAATGAACTACATATGTAAAAGCAAGACTATTAACTTAATGATTTTGAAACAAGACATATATGTAACGATTATCGTTGTAACGACATTTAATGTATATATATATCATATTAAGAGATATTCAAACATCATATTGTCATGATAATATAATAATTTAAAATCTCATTTGATATTATAAACATTGGGTTAAGAACATTTAAAAAGATCGTTAACCTAAAGGTTTCAAAACAACACTTACATGTAACGACTAACGATGACTTAACGACTCAGTTAAAATGTATATACATGTAGTGTTTTAATATGTATTCATACACTTTTTAAAGACTTCAAGACACTTATAAAAATACTTCTACTTAACAAAAACACTTACAATTACATCCTCGTTCAGTTTCATCAACAATTCTACTCGTATGCACCCGTATTCGTACTCGTACAATACACAGCTTTTATATGTATGTACTATTGGTATATACACTCCAATGATCAGCTCTTAGTAGCCCATGTGAGTCACCTAACACATGTGGGAACCATCATTTGGCAACTAGCATGAAATATCTCATAAAATTACAAAAATATGAGTAATCATTCATGACTTATTTACATGAAAACAAAATTACATATCCTTTATATCTAATCCATACACCAACGATCAAAAACACCTACAAACACTTTAATTCTTCAATTTTCTTCATCTAATTGATCTCTCTCAAGTTATATCTTCAAGTTCTAAGTGTTCTTCATAAATTCTACAAGTTCTAGTTTCATAAAATCAAGAATACTTCCAAGTTTGCTAGCTTACTTCCAATCTTGTAGAGTGATCATCCAACCTCAAGAAATCTTTCTTATTTACAGTAATATATCTTTCTAATATAAGGTAATACTCATATTCAAACTTTGATTCAATTTCTATAACTATAACAATCTTATTTCGAGTGGAAATCTTACTTGAACTTATTTTCGTGTCATGATTCTACTTCAAGAACTTTCAAGCCATCCAAGATCCTTTGAAGCTAGATCCATTTATCTATTTTCTAGTAGGTTTATCCACAAAACTTGAGGTAGTAATGATGTTCATAACATCATTCGATTCATACATATAAAGCTATCTTATTCGAAGGTTTAAACTTGAAATCACTAGAACATAGTTTAGTTAATTCTAAACTTGTTCACAAACAAAAGTTAATCCTTCTAACTTGACTTTTAAAATCAACTAAACACATGTTCTATATCTATATGATATTCTAACTTAATGATTTAAAACCTGGAAACACGAAAAACACCGTAAAACTGGACATACGCCGTCGTAGTAACACCGCGGGCAGTTTTGGGTTTGATAATTAAAAACTATGATAAACTTTGATTTAAAAGTTGTTCTTCTGGGAAAATGATTTTTCTTATGAACATGAAACTATATCCAAAAATCATGGTTAAACTCAAAGTGGAAGTATGTTTTTCAAAATGGTCATCTAGACGTCGTTCTTTCGACTAAAATGACTACCTCTTACAAAAACGACTTGTAACTTATATTTCTGACTATAAACCTATACTTTTTCTGTTTATATTCATAAAATAGAGTTCAATATGAAACCATAGCAATTTGATTCACTCAAAACGGAATTAAAATGACGAAGTTATGGGTAAAACAAGATTGGATATTTTTTGATTTTTGTAGCTACGGGAAATATTAACAATTTAATACAAATCATATCCTAGCTAACTTATATTGTATTATACATGTATTCTAATATATTATGTAATCTTGGGATACCATATACACGTATGCAAATGTTTTTACATATCATATCGACCCATGTATATATATTATTTCGAACAACCATAGACACTCTATATGCAGTAATGTTGGAGTTAGCTATACAGGGTTGAGGTTGATTCCAAAAATATATATACTTTGAGTTGTAATCTAGCCTGAGATGTGTATACACTGGGTCATGGATTGATTCAAGATAATATATATCGATTTATTTCTGTACATCTAACTGTGGACAACTAGTTGTATGTAACAACCCTACTTTTTCCGTTATCTTTTACCGTTAATTATTTAATGACCGTTAACTATTATTCGTGCCATGTCATTTACATGACCTATATATTATTATTTTTGTAATAATATATTAATTATTATGTGTTATATGAATATTTGTATTCATATTTTAAATTGTACGTTTCTACGTGTCGCGGATTTCTATCCGGCGAATCTTTTCGGTTTTCAAACCAACGGTCAAGATTTTGGGGTTTTTAAGTCCTAATTATTTTAAATATGTTATTTTAGTGTCATATGATTATATATAGTGTTTATATATTTTTATTCGTCGCGTATTTGTTATCTCTCCGAAAAATCAATCGCGTAGTAGCGTTTTCGCGTTTTGGGCTTCGTTCGGGCATTCGGGCCATAAGGAATTTATCATTGGACAAAATTGGCCCACTAAGGGGCCCACCCTACCCCCATTCAGCCAAAATATCCCAAGGGAGGGGTGTATAGCCTCACTTTTCTCTCATTTTTGTAATTACACTCACTTTTAGCAATTTATCACAAAACCTAGTTACTAGTTTTCTCTCAAAGTTTTTCTTCCTCCTCTTTTCTCCCATTCATGGCTGCCACCATCATCATCATATACATCATCATCTTCCGTTAAAAATCAAGCTTGGAATTTAGGGCTTTTAACATCAATGGATTTCTCTCGTTCTCCTTTACACGTTCATATCATTTGATTATTGATTAGGGTATAAACCCTAACCCTAGAACTTTTAATTTTTCTTTATTTTTCTGTATTTTGATTATATTTTAATAGTATGATGATTACTTATTGTTGTAATGGTGTTTGTATGCATAGAATTACTCATAAACACATGTTTTCGGTTTGATAAAATTGGGACAGCAACTATTTTGTGTATTTCTGATAGTGTAACTGTTATAAAAGTTAAAATAAAGTATCTAGATGAGTTCCTCTCATCAATACATTAACTTTAGACTCCGGATTCATGTCGTTTCGATTCCCGGAGCCCTAGATATGATCAAAATGATATTTTGTTAAAATTGAAAAGTGATATTGGTATGAACCAGGTTTGGTACGACTTTGTGACCATATTTGGTGACTTTAGGGTGTGTTAGTGTGTTAGGATCAATGATGGTACGAACTTTCATGTTCGGGTCATCTAAATCCGAGCCACGAATCACCCGTTACGTCTAAAACACGATTTTGATTGAATTAAAGTTTCAAGTGGGGTCATGGCTGATCATCACGACTTGTGGCCTGTTCTTGGTGTGTTCTTGAGTGTACCAAAGTTTCGGGTAGTTTTATTAGGCGGAGATATATGTAAGGCTCGCCGAAAACCGACACCCGGGGCTCAAGATACGACCCGATGAACTTTTGATTTAAAACTTATGATTAACTATTAAACTTATGATAAAAATAATAGATTTCATTATCATTTAATTACTTATGATAAAAAAAAGTAATTATTATTATTATTTAAGACTTATGATATATATTTATTATATCATTTAATTATTACTTATGATTTAATTAAAATTTTAATTAAACTTTTAATTAATAATACTTTTATTATTAATGGAAAATACTTATGGTAAGTATTAAACTTATATTATGAGATTATTATAATAAGACTTATAATAAGGATTAAATAATTATTTAATTATTATAAGGCTTAGTTATTATTTAATTATAATTTAATTATTAAATACTTATGATTTAATAATTATAATTAGAAACTTATGATATGATTAATAATTCATTATTAATTAATAATACTTATGATATGATTTAAAATTTATTATTAATTAATAATACTTATATTATGACTAATATTTAATTAATTAATTAAATACTTATATTATATTAATTATATCATTTAAACTTATATTAACTTTAATAATTCATTTTAATTTAATTAAACTTATGTTATGACATAATTAGACATATTTAAATTTAATAAACATTATAACTTACATTATTATTATAACTTACACTTTTAAAATTAACGTTGACCATGTTTGACCAAGGTTGACTTTTGAGTTGACTTTTGGTAGACTTTGACTTTCAGTTGACTTTTGTTGACTTTCTAATTAAGGAAACTTTCCTAACTTATAAACTTTCCAAAAATAGAAACTTTCCAAAAATAGAATCTTTTCAAAAATAGAAACTTTCCAAAAATAGAAACTTTTCAAAAATAGAAAATTTCCAAAAATGAAAACCTGCTAAAAATAGAAACTTTCTAAAAATAGAAAGTGTGTATCCGTAAGCTGTTTCGATTAAACCGATGCATGTTGAGTGTTGTTCTATGCCTACTTGCAACATGTACAATAGCTATCTTACTAAGACTTGACCTAAGTTAGTTATTTATATCGACCTGCTTTATTTATAGGTCGGCGTTGTGATCATTCCTGATCACTTTACTTCATTTGCTGTTCACATATTTGTGTGGTTACTTCGTTTGCTATTAAGGTGAGTTATAGTCCCATTTTTCTATTTTAAATCTTTTGGGATGAGAATACATGCAATTTATTTTATATTTTTGGACACATGTGGAAGTTGGTTTAAATTATTCATTGTGAGTTGAATAAAAATATTCCCTAGTCTGGTAACAGTAATCACTGGTTTCTACTGGTGAACGCGAATCCTATGGATAGATCTATTGGGTTTGACAACCCCATTTCGAGCTAGTCGCGCTAGCAATTTATAATCGAAATGTTTAGTACTTCGTATTTTGTTGTAGATACACTTGTTCGGTGTATATTATTTATTGTGTTTGGAAAGGGTAAATAAATGGTTAAGTGGTTACCAGGTGGCTCAAGGAAAATGGAATAATGTTTTTATATATTTTCTAGCATATAATTTCGTGGTCCAAAAAGGAGTTTTTATGTTTTTAAACATAATTTTTACGGTTTAAATTAAATATTGTTTGCAATATTAAACCTATAAATCACTCAACATTTTTGTTGACAGTTACTCGCATGTTTTATTCTCAGGTTCATGATTGATTGCTTCCGCTGTGCTTAGAGAGTCTGCATATTTATGATGGCAGCTTTTGTTAAACATTAACTTGCATTCTATTTTGATACATTTAATAGTGGATGTTGTTGACTTTGTTTAGGTCAACTTTTGGTTAAGTAATAATGTATGGTTTTTCTAAACTTACATATTTTGGTAGGTTTCCTTTATAGGAAATCATTTTTAAATAAAGAATGCAAGGTTATTTATCAAATTCATATATAGTTATGATCAAGCTGTGGGACCAAGATAACGATGGTCGTCATGTGTACTTTGACGGGTCGTTAAAGTTGGTATCAGAGCTTTGGTTGTAGGGAATTAGGCTGCATTGATGTCGTTACCCTAGTCAATAGGGTGCATTAGTGAGTCTAGTCTACAGCCCGGCCTATAATATATTATTATATGTGATTATTTGTATCGTATTGGTATGTATATTATTTTCATACATACATCTCGGTTATGTTATGAATTCGGGAGGAACTCCCATGCCGATTTAAATGTATTCTCCGACTCATGCAAGTTCATCTTTAATAAGAACACCTCGGATAGTGAAACCGAGGGATGTCATTCTTGACTTTTGAAATTCTCGACATTCCTATGTCATCTATTATGGTTATGTGTTTGATGTTTGAGTTATATTACGTGAGTTGTCATTCTTGACTTCTAAGGGCTCGGCATTTCAATGTCAGCTATTATGTTTAGGTATATAACATTCTTGTTATATTACGTGCCTTTGTGCCGTTGTGCCTTTGTGCTTTGGGTTACGAACCGAAAACGTCATTCTTGACTTTTAAAGATTTTTGGTACTTCGAAGACATTTCTATGTCATCGTTACCCCTATTCGTTACTTATGATGTTTTGTCTCTTGTGTTATCCTTAGCACATTATTTAAGAAATTGTTTTAGAGAAATTGTGTGGAAATCTGAGGTTGATCGCGTGTCCTGACCTCATGTAGTGCTATTGGAATGAAACTATGAATTAGTGAAATATAATGGCGTCAGGCCAACGTGATTATATTACGTTAATTCATAAAGAAGTCCCAATATTGTGACATGAGGAATAGAAAGCGAGTCAAAGAAAAAAAAAATTACACCACTCATTCAGAAATTCTAATGTATTACCTGGGTAGGGAAAATATTCATTATCTTATTCGTTGATATGCGAGGAGCTCATTTTAACCAGATTATCTATCTTATGCTCTACCCTTCATAACTCGCTTGTTAGCAACAGCTTCGCTCGGGAACAGTTTTGGCCCAAGGACTTCTGTCCTGATAATAGTCAAAATAACATTTAACTCATTGGTTTTCATGACCTCGTAACATTTGTTGGTCAAATGTCGCACGATGATTCAAGTCATTTACTTGATCTTTCACTATCTTACTTCAACTTGTAACCTCTGAAATACAGATACTCTGTTTATCATCGAGAGTTTTACACATTTGTTTAATTGAGCGCTTCTCACGAGATTTATGGGCGAATAGAAGTAATGAAATATTTGGTCATGTATAGAATTTATAAAATCATAGATGTACGTATGGATTCAAATGAATAAATTTACCCTTACCTATTTTGGCTAGTATACACTAAATTATACCTTCAAAATTATTTTAAAACCCCTCCTTTATTGAGTTGTTTAACTGGGTCAAATTGTTTTATATAAAATGGTACACGTTGTACATACTTCTAAATTTACTAAGAACTTCGTTCCGTTTATGGGGTCACATCAGACGTTTAAAGCTTTTCAAAACTCCTTTGATTGATTTTATCAAATTTTAGCATTACTCTACAGAATGTTTGGATCACAGTTCCTCTCATCCTCCGTTTAAGGATGAAACTTACCATCCAGTTCATTGATAGAAACTCTTACACCACTTTGGATGCCGGTTTTATAAAATTTGTTGGTAAGTCCTTGCGCCCGTAAAATTTACCCTCGTATGGTTGGACATGGCCGAAATGCGGACCGATGTCATCAATTTTCTGGGGTACACTCGGTGGTCACCTTACTGTAGAAAAGACACTAGGTGGGTTTCTACTCCAACTGTTGTTATAGTGGGTATCATGGATATATATTACACTAGACCGTTTGAGGAGTTTCTACTCTCAATATTCGCTGTCAACCGCAACACCCTCGTAAACATCAATTCTAGGATTCAACACTTTGAGGTGCATGAAATTATTTTTGGAGATTCATCTCACCTAGAGTCGGCCATTCTTTATAACCCATGATTCGCGTTCTTTTCATCCGCACATAAATTTAAGAATATGGATGAATCTTAGATTTCCTCGCTCATTGTACAAGGAAGTTCACTCTCGTTGAAATATCACACCTTTCGTACGTCTTCCTTTCGAAAATTTAATGAAAATCTACTTTGAAGTCCATGATCCTAGTTATCTCCTTTGAGAGAACTGCCTTAAATATCTATGCCACCGATGTGACTACTCCTTGTTGCAACTATATTTCATCGTCCCAGTTCGTCCCCTTGGGGAGATCCTGTTTTGTTTGTTAAGAGGAAAGATGGTTCATTTTGTTTGTGCATTGATTATCATGAATTGAACAAGATTACTGTTAAAAACCGTTACCCTCTTCTGAGAATTGATGATCTGTTCGATCAACTTCAAGGTTCGTCCATTTATTCTAAGATTGGTCTTCGTTCCGGTTATCACCAATTGCATGTTAAAGAAACTGATATTCCGAAAGCCGCTTTCCGTACCCGTTATGGTCACTTCGAATTCCTTGTTATGCAGTTCGGATTGATAAATGCACCTGCTGTGTTCATTGTAGTGACCCGAACTTTTCCATGTTTATATATATTAATTGAGATTGATATTTACATGATTAAATGTTTCCAACATGTTAAGCAATCAAACTTGTTAAGACTTGATTAATTGAAATATGTTTCATATAGACAATTGACCACCCAAGTTGACCGGTGATTCACGAACGTTAAAACTTGTAAAAACTATATGATGACATATATATGGATATATATATAGTTAACATGATACTATGATAAGTAAACATATCATTAAGTATATTAACAATGAACTACATATGTAAAAACAAGACTACTAACTTAATGATTTTTAAACGAGACATATATGTAACGATTATCGTTGTAAAGACATTTAATGTATATATATATCATATTAAGAGATATTCATACATGATAATATCATGATAATATAATAATTTAAAATCTCATTTGATATTATAAACATTGGGTTAACAACATTTAACAAGATCGTTAACCTAAAGGTTTCAAAACAACACTTACATGTAACGACTAACGATGACTTAACGACTCGGTTAAAATGTATATACATGTAGTGTTTTAATATGTATTTATACACTTTTGGAAGACTTCAATACACTTATCAAAATACTTCTACTTAACAAAAATGCTTACAATTACATCCTCGTTCAGTTTCATCAACAATTCTACTCGTATGCACCCGTATTTGTACTCGTACAATACACAGCTTTTAGATGTATGTACTATTGGTATATACACTCCAATGATCAGCTCTTAGCAGCCCATGTGAGTCACCTAACACATGTGGGAACCATCATTAGGCAACTAGCATGAAATATCTCATAAAATTACAAAAATATGAGTAATCATTCATGACTTATTTACATGAAAACAAATTTACATATCCTTTATATCTAATCCATACACCAACGACCAAAAACACCTACAAACACTTTCATTCTTCAATTTTCTTCATCTAATTGATCTCTCTCAAGTTCTATCTTCAAGTTCTAAGTGTTCTTCATAAATTCTACAAGTTCTAGTTACATAAAATCAAGAATACTTTCAAGTTTGCTAGCTCACTTCCAATCTTGTAAGGTGATCATCCAACCTCAAGAAATCTTTGTTTCTTACAGTAGGTTATCATTCTAATACAAGGTAATAATCATATTCAAACTTTGATTCAATTTCTATAACTATAACAATCTTATTTCAAGTGATGATCTTACTTGAACTTGTTTTCGTGTCATGATTCTGCTTCAAGAACTTCGAGCCATCCAAGGATCCGTTGAAGCTAGATCCATTTTTCTCTTTTCCAGTAGGTTTATCCAAGGAACTTAAGGTAGTAATGATGTTCATAACATCATTCGATTCATACATATAAAGCTATCTTATTCGAAGGTTTAAACTTGTAATCACTAGAACATAGTTTAGTTAATTCTAAACTTGTTCGCAAACAAAAGTTAATCCTTCTAACTTGACTTTTAAAATCAACTAAACACATGTTCTATATCTATATGATATGCTAACTTAATGATTTAAAACCTGGAAACACGAAAAATACCGTAAAACCGGATTTACGCCGTTGTAGTAACCCCGCGGGCTGTTTTGGGTTTGTTAATTAAAAACTATGATAAACTTTGATTTAAAAGTTGTTATTCTGAGAAAATGATTTTTATTATGAACATGAAACTATATCCAAAAATTATGGTTAAACTCAAAGTGGAAGTATGTTTTCTAAAATGGTCATCTAGACGTCGTTCTTTCGACTGAAATGACTACCTTTACAAAAATGACTTGTAACTTATTTTTCCGACTATAAACCTATACTTTTTCTGTTTAGATTCATAAAATAGAGTTCAATATGAAACCATAGCAATTTGACTCACTCAAAACGGATTTAAAATGAAGAAGTTATGGGTAAAACAAGATTGGATAATTTTTCTCATTTTAGCTACGTGAAAATTGGTAACAAATCTATTCCAACCATAACTTAATCAACTTGTATTGTATATTATGTAATCTTGAGATACCATAGACACGTATACAATGTTTCGACCTATCATGTCGACACATCTATTTATATTTCGGAACAACCATAGACACTCTATATGTGAATGTTGGAGTTAGCTATACAGGGTTGAGGTTGATTCCAAAATATATATAGTTTGAGTTGTGATCAATACTGAGATACGTATACACTGGGTCGTGGATTGATTCAAGATAATATTTATCGATTTATTTCTGTACATCTAACTGTGGACAACTAGTTGTAGGTTACTAACGAGGACAGCTGACTTAATAAACTTAAAACATCAAAATATATTAAAAGTGTTGTAAATATATTTTGAACATACTTTGATATATATGTATATATTGTTATAGGTTCGTGAATCAACCAGTGGCCAAGTCTTACTTCCCGACGAAGTAAAAATCTGTGAAAGTGAGTTATAGTCCCACTTTTAAAATCTAATATTTTTGGGATGAGAATACATGCAGGTTTTATAAATTATTTACAAAATAGACACAAGTACGTGAAACTACATTCTATGGTTGAATTATCGAAATTGAATATGCCCCTTTTTATTAAGTCTGGTAATCTAAGAATTAGGGAACAGACACCCTAATTGACGCGAATCCTAAAGATAGATCTATCGGGCCCAACAAGCCCCATCCAAAGTACCGGATGCTTTAGTACTTCGAAATGTATATCATATCCGAAGGGTGTCCCGGAATGATGGGGATATTCTTATATATGCATCTTGTTAATGTCGGTTACCAGGTGTTTACCATATGAATGATTTTTATCTCTATGTATGGGATGTGTATTGAAATATGAAATCTTGTGGTCTATTATTATGATTTGATATATATAGGTTAAACCTATAACTCACCAACATTTTTGTTGACGTTTTAAGCATGTTTATTCTCAGGTGATTATTAAGAGCTTCCGCTGTCGCATACTTAAATAAGGACGAGATTTGGAGTCCATGCTTGTATGATATTGTGTAAAAACTGCATTCAAGAAACTTATTTTATTGTAACATATTTGTATTGTAAACCATTATGTAATGGTCGTGTGTAAACAGGATATTTTAGATTATCATTATTTGATAATCTACGTAAAGCTTTTTAAACCTTTATTGATGAAATAAAGGTTATGGTTTGTTTTAAAATGAATGCAGTCTTTGAAAAACGTCTCATATAGAGGTCAAAACCTCGCAACAAAATCAATTAATATGGAACGTTTTTAATCAATAAGAACGGGACATTTCATTCATGGACCTCATGAACCGTGTGTGTAGACCCTATCTGGACAAATTCGTTATTGTTTTCATCGACGACATCCTTATTTATTCTAAGAGTGATGAAGAGCACGAAGAACATTTGAAGTTAGTGCTTGATCTGCTGAGGAAAGAAGAGTTGTACGCTAAGTTCTCTAAGTGTGCTTTCTGATTAAGAGAAGTTCAATTCCTTGGACATATTATTAGTAAACAGGGAATATAAGTTGATTCTGCTAAGATCGAGGCGATTGAAAAGTGGAAAATTCTGAAAACTCCTACTCAGATTCGTCAGTTTCTAGGGTTGGCAGGTTACTATAGAAGGTTCATTCAAGATTTCTCTCGTATAGCGAAACCTCTGACTGCTTTAACACACAAGGGGAAGAAGTATGAGTGGAAGGATGAACAAGAGACTGCTTTTCAGATTTTGAAGAAGAAGTTGACTACCGCTTCGATATTGTCACTACCCGAGGGTAATGAGGATTTTTTTTGTTTATTGTGATACTTCGCGTCAGGGCTTTGGTTGTGTTTTGATGCAACGAAAGAAAGTTATTGCGTATGCGTCACGCCAGTTAAAGATCCACAAGAAGAATTATACAACCCATGATTTAGAGTTGAGAGCTATTGTGTTTGCACTTAAGATTTGGAGACATTATCGGTATGGGGTCAAAAGTACAGTGTACACTGACCACAAAAGTCTTCAACATACCTTTGATCTGGAATATGAGGTAGCGAAGATGGGTTGAATTGTTGAACGATTATGATTGTGAACTCCTTTAGCCATTCCGAAAAAAAACCAATGTCGTGGCTGATGCTTTGATTCAAAAAGAGAGAGTTGAACCTCGTAGGTTTAGAGCCTTAAATATGACCATTCGAACAAACCTCGCAAGGCAGATTCTTGCAGCTCAATAAGAAGCCTTGAAGGAGGAGAATTTTGTAACGGGAAGGTCCGAGGCTCGAGTAAACAGTTAGAGGTACGAACCAATGGTACTCGGTATTTTGCGGGACGCATTTGGGTTCCGAGGTTTGGTGATCTGCGACAACCTTTTTTTAGATGAGGCTCATAAGTCTAGGTACTCTATTAATCCTGGTTCAGGAAAGATGTATCATGATCTTAAGGAGCTGTATTGGTGGCCTAATTTGAAGGCTGATGTGGCTACGTATGTGGCTAAGTGTTTGACCTATGCTAAGGTTAAAGCTGAACATCAGAAACCGTCTGGACTTTTGGTGCAACCTTAGATTCCCGAGTGAAAGTGGGAAGGTATTACGATAGATTTTATTACAAAGTTACCGAGAGTTGCGAGTGGCTATGATACCATTTGGGTGATTGTAG
The DNA here is from genome assembly GCF_046630445.1 of Rutidosis leptorrhynchoides. NCBI lineage: Eukaryota > Viridiplantae > Streptophyta > Magnoliopsida > Asterales > Asteraceae > Rutidosis > Rutidosis leptorrhynchoides. Next base: position 620,006,841 of record NC_092336.1, on the reverse strand, counting down.
ATCGACTCACAAAGTCAGCTCACTTTTTACCGATTAAGGAAGCGAATTCAATGGATAAACTCACTAGTTTGTATTTGAAGGAGATTGTTTCTAGACATGGCGTTCCTGTATCTATTATTTCAGACCGAGACAGTCGATTTATATCGAGATTTTGGCAATCTTTACAGGAAGCTTTGGGAACTAAGTTAGATATGAGCACCGCTTATCATTCGCAGACGGATGGTCAGAGTGAAAGGACCATCCAAACGTTAGAGGATATGTTACGAGCGTGTGTTATTGATTTTGGTAATGGGTGGGATAAATATTTGCCACTAGCTGAATTTTCTTATAATAACAGTTATCATGCAAGTATTAAAGCCGCACCATTTGAAGCTATGTATGGTAGGAAGTGTAGGTCTCCTGTCTGTTGGAATGAAGTTGGGGATGCTCAACTCACAGGTCCAGAAATTATTCATGAGACTACCGAGAAGATCGTACAGATTAAGGAAGGATTGAAAACCGCCAGAAGTCGGCAAAAGAGTTATGCCGATATGAGAAGGAAAGATATTGAACTTCAGGTCGGTGACCGTGTTATGTTGAAAGTATCACCTTGGAAGGGTGTGGTACGATTTGGTAAGAGAGGAAAGTTGAATCCTCGATTTGTTGGACCATTGGAGATTACAGGAAGAGTTGGACCCGTGGCTTATCGTTTGAAATTGCCACAAGAACTCAGTGTTATTCACGATGTTTTTCATGTATCGAATCTGACGAAGTGTTTGGCTGAGGCCGATGAAACCATTCCTTCGGAGGAGCATCATGTTGATAAGAAACTCCAATTTATGGAGGAACCTGTTGAGATTATGGATCGAGAGGTTAAGACTCTTAAGCAGAGTAGAATTCCTATTGTTCGAGTTAGATGGAACGCCAGATGTGGTCCCGAGTTCACTTAGGAGCGTGAAGATCAGATGAGGCAGAAGTACCCGCATTTTTTCCGAAATGACGGGGAAACCCTGCACCTGCTTAAATTTCGGGACGAAATTTCCGTAACGGGAAGGTACTGTAACAACCCTACTTTTTCTATTATCTTTTACCGTTAATTATTTAACGACCGTTAACTGTTATTCATGCCATGTCATTTACATGACCTATATATTATTATTTTTGTAATAATATATTAATTATTATGTGTTATATGAATATTTGTATTCATATTTTAAATTGTACGTTTCTACGTGTCGCGGATTTCTATCCGGCGAATCTTTTCGGTTTTCAAACCAACGGTCAAGCTTTTGGGGTTTTTAAGTCCTAATTATTTTAAATATGTTATTTTAGTGTCATATGATTATATATAGTGTTTATATATTTTTATTCGTCGCGTATTTGTTATCTCTCCGAAAAATCAATCGCGTAGTAGCGTTTTCGCGTTTCGGGCTTCGTTCGGGCATTCGGGCCATAAGGAATTTATCATTGGACAAAATTGGCCCACTAAGGGGCCCACCCTACCCCCATTCAGTCGAAATATCCCAAGGGAGGGGTGTATAGCCTCACTTTTCTCTCATTTTTGTAATTACACTCACTTTTAGCAATTTATCACAAAACCTAGTTACTAGTTTTCTCTCAAAGTTTTTCTTCCTCCTATTTTCTCCCATTCATAGCTGCCACCATCATCATCATATACATCATCATCTTCCATTAAAAATCAAGCTTGGAATTTAGGGCTTTTAACATCAATGGATTTCTCTCGTTCTCCTTTACACGTTCATATCATTTAATTGTTGATTAGGGTATAAACCCTAACCCTAGAACTTTTAATTTTTCTTTATTTTTCTGTATTTTGATTATATTTTAATAGTATGATGATGATTACTTGTTGTTGTAATGGTGTTTGTATGCATAGAATTACTCATAAACACATGTTTTCGGTTTGATAAAATTGGGACAGCAGCTATTTTGTGTATTTCTGATAGTGAAACTGTTATAAAAGTTAAAATAAAGTATCTAGATGAGTTCCTCTCATCAAGACATTAACTTTAGACTCCGGATTCATGTCGTTTCGATTCCCGGAGCCCTAGATATGATCAAAATGATATTTTGTTAAAATTGAAAAGTGATATTGGTATGAACCAGGTTTGGTCCGACTTTGTGACCATATTTGGTGACTTTAGGGTGTGTTAGTGTGTTAGGATCAATGATGGGACGAACTTTCATGTTCGGGTCATCTAAATCCGAGCCACGAATCACCCGTTACGTCTAAAACACGATTTTGATTGAATTAAAGTTTCAAGTGGGGTCATGGCTGATCATCACGACTTGTGACCTGTTCTTGGTATGTTCTTGAGTGTACCAAAGTTTCGGGTAGTTTGATTAGGCGGAGATATATGTAAGGCTCGCCGAAAACCGACACCCGGGGCTCAAGATACGACCCGATGAACTTTTGATTTAAAACTTATGATTAACTATTAAACTTATGATAAAAATAATGGATTTCATTATCATTTAATTACTTATGATAAAAAAAGTAATTATTATTATTTAAGACTTATGATATATATTTATTATATCATTTAATTATTACTTATGATTTAATTAAAATTTTAATTAAACTTTTAGTTAATAATACTTTTATTATTAATGGAAAATACTTATGGTAAGTATTAAACTTATATTATGAGATTATTATAATAAGACTTATAATAAGGATTAAATAATTATTTAATTATTATAAGGCTTAGTTATTATTTAATTATAATTTAATTATTAAATACTTATGATTTAATAATTATAATTAGAAACTTATGATATGATTAATAATTCATTATTAATTAATAATACTTATGATATGATTTAAAATTTATTATTAATTAATAATACTTATATTATGATTAATATTTAATTAATTAATTAAATACTTATGTTATATTAATTATATCATTTAAACTAATATTAACTTTAATAATTCATTTTAATTTAATTAAACTTATGTTATGACATAATTAGACATATTTAAATTTAATAAACATTATAACTTACATTATTATTATAACTTACACTATTAAAATTAACGTTGACCATGTTTGACCAAGGTTGACTTTTGAGTTGACTTTTGGTAGACTTTGACTTTCAGTTGACTTTTGTTGACTTTCTAATTAAGGAAACTTTCCTAACTTATAAACTTTCCAAATATAGAAACTTTCCAAAAATAAAATCTTTCCAAAAATAGAAACTTTCCAAAAATAGAAACTTTCCAAAAATAGAAAATTTCCAAAAATGAAAACCCGCTAAAAATAGAAAGTGTGTGTCCGTAAGCTGTTCCGATTAAACCGATGCATGTTGAGTGTTGTTCTATGCCTACTTGCAACATGTACAATAGCTATCTTACTAAGACTTGACCTAAGTTAGTTATTTATATCGACCTGCTTTATTTATAGGTCGGCGTTGTGATCATTCCTGATCACTTTACTTCATTTGCTGTTCACATATTTGTGTGGTTACTTCGTTTGCTATTAAGGTGAGTTATAGTCCCATTTTTCTATTTTAAATCTTTTGGGATGAGAATACATGCAATTTATTTTATATTTTTGGACACATGTGGAAGTTGGTTTAAATTATTCATTGTGAGTTGAACAAAAATATTTCCTAGTCTGGTAACTGTAATCACTGGTTTCTACTGGTGAACGAAAATCCTACGGATAGATCTATCGGGTTTGACAACCCCATTTCGAGCTAGTCGCGCTAGCAATTTATAATCGAAATGTTTAGTACTTCGTATTTTGTTGTAGATACACTTGTTCGGTGTATATTATTTATTGTGTTTGGCAAGGGTAAATAAATGGTTAAGTGGTTACCAGGTGGCTCACGGAAAATGGAATAATATTTTTATATGTTTTCTAGCATATAATTTTGTGGTCCAAAAAGGAGTTTTTATGTTTTCAAACATAAATTTTTACGGTTTAAATTAAATATTGTTTGCAATATTAAACCTATAATTCACTCAACATTTTTGTTGATAGTTACTCGCATGTTTTATTCTCAGGTTCATGATTCATTGCTTCCGCTATGCTTAGAGAGTCTGCATATTTATGATGGCAGCTTTTGTTAAACATTAACTTGCATTCTATTTTGATACATTTAATAGTGGATGTTGTTGACTTTGTTTAGGTCAACTTTTGGTTAAGTAATAATGTATGGTTTTTCTAAACTTACATATTTTGGTAGGTTTCCTTTATAGGAAATCATTTTTAAATAAAGAATGCAAGGTTATTTATCAAATTCATATAGAGTTATGATCAAGCTGTGGGACCAAGATAACGATGGTCGTCAAGTGTACTTTGACGGGTCGTTAAATTGTAGGTTACTAACGAGGACAACTGACTTAATAAACTTAAAACATCAAAATGTATTAAAAGTGTTGTAAATATATTTTGAACATACTTTGATATATATGTACGTATTTGTTATAGGTTCGTGAATCTACCAGTGGGCAAGTCTTACTTCCCGACGAAGTAAAAAATCTGTGAAAGTGAGTTATAGTCCCACTTTTAAAATCTAATATTTTGGGATAAGAATACATGCAGTTTTATAAATGTTTTATGAAATAGACACAAGTAATTGAAACTACATTATATGGGTGAATGATCGAAGCCGAATATGCCCATTTTGCTTGGTAGCCTAAGAATTAGTAAACTGATCTACTAATTGACGCGAATCCTAAAGATATATCTATTGGGCCTAACGAACCCCATCCAAAGTACCGGATGCTTTAGTACTTCGAATTAGTTTTTATCATGTCCGAAGGATTTCCCGGAATGATAGGGGATATTCTTATATGCATCTTGTTAATGTCGGTTACCAGGTGTTCACCATATGAATGAATTTTATCTCTATGTATGGGATGTATATTGAAATATGAAATCTTGTGGTCTATTATTATGATTTAATAATATATAGGTTAAACCTATAACTCACCAACATTTTTGTTGACGTTTTAAGCATGTTTATTCTCAGGTGATTATTAAGAGCTTTCGCTGTCACATACTTAAATAAGGACGAGATTTGGAGTCCATGCTTGTATGATATTGTGTAAAAACTGCATTCAAGAAACTTATTTCGTTGTAACATATTTGTATTGTAAACCATTATGTAATGGTCGTATGTAAACAGGATATTTTAGATTATCATTATTTGATAATCTACGTAAATATTTTTAAACCTTTATTGATGAAATAAAGGTTATGGTTTGTTTTAAAATGAATGCAGTCTTTGAAAAACGTCTCATATAGAGGTCAAAACCTCGCAACAAAATCAATTAATATGGAACATTTTTAATCAATAAGAACGGGACATTTCAGTTGGTATCAAACAAAGTATTTATCAAGAAATTCGCGTCTGTTTTTGTGTTTCAGATTAAATTATTGATTGATAAAGTTTACAGGGACAATTTAAAACCTTTTTCATGAAGGGATCAAGGTCTAAAACATTATAAAAACTCGAATGTGATTTCCAGTTCATAAGCGTTCATGAACACGCTGTTAAAGCTTCTTTCTTTTAATTTTTTTTTTTGTTTTAATTAATTTAAACACTCACTAATCGTGTTTGTGTAAATTTCAAATCCTAAAATTAAATCAAAAATTAGTTATTTGCCCGATTAAATCTTTGGTCGTTTGTGAAGATGAAGAAGATATAAGAACTCAATAATACGGTTTATATTTATTCAAATGGGTATCTAAATTAGAAAAGCGGAAATGGTCAAGTGGCTTGGGATGTTTTCGGGTGAGCGAGTGGTTGAGGGTTCGAGCTCTGTCATGGGCAATTTTTTTAGAAAGGCTTTTCAAATGGTATACACTTTTATTATCTTTATTTCAATTATTATTATTATTATTGTTTTGTTATAAATCATTTTTTTGTTATGTTATTATGATATTAGAAATAGAATTATTATTATTATTATCAATACGATTAGTATAACTATTATAATTATCATTATTAGTAATATCATTATTATTATTATTAGTATTATTATTGGTATTGTTAATAATACGAGTAGTAAATATTATATTTTTAATATTATTATGATATAATTACAAAAATGAACATTATTATTATTATTGACGAGTTAAGTATTATTATAACTATCATACTACAACTTATTATTGTTATCATTACTATGTATTATTAATTAGTATTATTGATATTATCACTAATAATAATATCATTATCATTACTAGTACTAGTATTATCACTAAATATTATTATTATTATGATTACTGTTAATATAAGTATTATCATTATTATCATTATGATTAGGGTCATTCTTATTATCATTATTATGAAAATAATGCAAGTTATCATTATTTTCATTAAAATTAGTATTAGTTACACTTTTGTAAATATTAGTATTTTTATTAACAATATTAATATTATTATTATTAATATTTTTTATATAAAGTAATTATTATTATTAGCAAACCATTAATATTAAAACCATCATTTTAAGCAGATGAATATTTTGTACATAAAATATACTTATTATATATACTATAATTATATTAAAATTTCACATAACTATGTATCTCAAACCTACTAGTATTATTTATATAATTACTTACAAATAACAAACTATCAAATTTTAAATACAACATTAAACAAGTATGTATACAAACATAGATATATTAATATAATTATATAAATATTAACCATTTTGGATATATACACAAATTAAATATACATAAGATATGAATTAAGGACATAATAAATAAATTAGTTCAGTTATGATTATATGTTTTAATATATATATATATATATATATATATATATATATATATATATATATATATATATATATATATATATATATATATATATATATATATATATATATATATATATATATACAAATGAAATAGGTTCGTGAATCCGAGGCCAACCCTGCATTGTTCAATATAGTCATATGTATTTTTACTACAAAATACAATACGGTGAGTTCATTTGCTCCCTTTTTACTCTTTACATTTTTGGGACTGAGAATACATGCGCTTTTATAAATATTTGTCGCAATAGACACAAGTACCTTAAATGCATTCTATGATAGAATTATCTGGGATTGGAGTTAATTATTATGACACGCATTAGCCCCTGGTTTCCGTTAGAGCGTATGAGCTCCCGAGTCGGGTGGATGGTTTATTATTTATGACATTTTGGCACTGGTTGTCCTATATTTTATAAACATGTGTTCAGCCGTGGGGTGTAAAGAATGGTACAGAGGTTCTATATTTTGAAGGCACATGTATTCAGCCGTGGGGTGAAAGACCGGCACAGATGGTTACTATTATATTTTGAATCCTCACCAGGTGTTCTTCATATGAAAGATATTTTTTTGTGCAGTTGGAATGGGACTTCTGCACGTTTTATAATATTTAAAATCTTGTGGTCTATTAAAATGATGAAAATGAAATGATTACTATAAACTAATGAACTCACCAACCTTTTGGTTGACACTTTAAAGCATGTTTATTCTCAGGTTTGAAAGAAATCTTCCGCTGTGCATTAGCTCATTTTAAAGATATTAGTTGGAGTCATTCATGACATATTTCAAAAGACGTTGCATTCGAGTCGTTGAAGTTCATTAGAGATTATTATTAATTAAATGACAGATTATGTCATTTATAGTTTGAATATTATGGAATGGTATGCATACCTGTCAACTTTCGATGAAATGAAAGGTTGTCTTTTAAAAACGAATGCAATGTTTGTAAAATGTATCATATAGAGGTCAAGTACCTCGCGATGTAACCAACTATTGTGAATTGTTTATAATCGATATGTACTTCGTCCGGATGGATTAGGATGGGGCATCACAATAGCCGACCAAGAACCCAAGCTCGTCAGATTACCGCTCTCGAAGCGAAGGAATCCCAAAATGTGGTGTCAGGTACCTTTATTGTAAACTCTTTACCTGCGCATGTTTTGTTTGATTCCGGTGCTATGCGGTCGTTTATTTCTTATTCTTTTTGTAAACATTTTGACATGACCCCAAATATGTTAGAGCATCCTTTAGAGGTAGAGATAGCAGACATTAATACCGTTATGGTATATAGCGTTATTAAGGGATGTGAAATTATTTTGGATGATGAGAAGTTTGCTATAGATTTAATACACATGCATATGGGAGAATTTCAAGTAATTGTAGGTATGGATTGGCTAGATGACAATGAAGGAATAATATTATGCCAAAATAAAATTGTATTAGTTCAAGCACCAAGTGGAAAGGTTATTTGGATTTATGGGGAACGAGCTAGATGTGCTATTCCTATATGTACGTATGCTAGAGCCAAACGATTTTTTTCCCATGAGTGTTGTGCATTTCTGGCACATGTGATCGATGATTCAAAGAAGGTTTTTGGGATAAATGATGTATAGGTAGTTAATGAGTTTCCAGATGAATTGCCTGGTGTTCCTCCCAAACGAGAAGTAGAGTTTCGAATAGAGTTGATTCCTGGAGCCATGCCAATTGCCAAAGCACCATATCGACTAGCTCCGTCGGAAATGAGGTAAATGATGACTCAACTACAAGATTTGATAGATAATGGTTTTATACGTCCTAGTAGTTCACCTTGGGGAGCTCCAGTTTTGTTTGTGAAAAAGAAGGATGGAACGATGAGAATGTGTATCGACTATCGTGAATTGAATAAGGTCACTATTAAGAATAAATATCTATTGCCGAGGATAGATGAGTTGTTTGATCAATTACAAGGTGCATGTTTCTTTTCAAAGATAGATCTAAGGTCGGGTTATCATTAATTAAAGGTGAAGGAAGAGGATATCCCTAAAACGGCATTTCGCACTAGGTGTGGTCATTATGAATTCGTGGTAATGCCTTTAGGTTAACTAATGCTCCGGTCGCGTTTATGGATTTGATGAACAGGGTGTGTCGACCGATGCTCGATAGGTTTGTGATTGTATTCGTTGATGATATTTTAGTGTATTCTAAAGGGGAAGAGGAGCATGCGGTGCATTTACGACAAGTGCTAGAAACCTTAAGGAAAGAAAAGTTGTTTGCTAAGTTCTCTAAGTGTGAGTTTTGGCTTCGTGAAGTTCAATTTCTAGGACATGTCATTAATAAGAAGGGTATTTGTGTTGATCTGACGAAGATTGAAGCGATAATGAGATGGAAACTGTAACGACCCGAATTTTTCCGATCATTTTACACTTATAAGATTAATATTTACATAAATTAAAACTTACCAACATGATAAGCAATCTAAATTGTTGAGATTTATGATTTTGAAAAGAGTTTTACATAACGTTTAACCGTCTAGTTTGACCGATGATATCACGAACTATACAATATATGTTAATTATACGTTTGTGTATATATATGTATATATACATATTTAACATGATTTAAGGATGTTTAAATATCTCATTTTGTATTAATAATAATAAGTTATAAGTATATTTTGAAACTACTAACTTAAGCTTTCAAAACGATAACTATACGTAACGTTATTTGACATAAATACTTACGACCTATAATGTTTATACATATATCGTATATATAATGTATTTATTTACTTTTAAAGACTTAAATACATAAAACAATATAAGTATATTCACAAAAGATAGCTATATTTGAATCCTCATTCCATTTTTCACAAGATTTCTATACGTATATCTAGAGTATATGTACTCGTATCATACCTAGCTTCTATACGTATTTACTATTGGTATATACACATCAAATCACCACCAACCAGCCCTTGTTCATGCCTTATGTATAAGGTAACTACTTTTGTTATTTAGTATGACAATTTCACATGATTAAAAGATCTTTTCACAAAATTACAAATTTATACACCTTTTACACCACCATAAATACATGCATCCATTTTCAATTTTTGGAACATCATTTCTCTAGCTAAACACACACACTTACTAGCCTCATGTCTCTCTAAGAACTCCAGCAAAAATTCTCTCAAGAATCACCTTAAACACCACCATAAAAAGATCAACAAAAACACTACAAAAATACAACTTTCAATTCATGTTTATGTCTTAAGTTGCTTCCAATCTTTCATCCAATTTCATCACTCTTTTGGTTCTAGGTTTTTACTCCTCTTTTACAGCAATCTTGTCCAAGTAACTTGAGGTAGTAACTTTGTTCATAACCTTATTCGATTCATATATATATAGCTATCTTATTGTATGGTATACAATTTTAACAACAAAAACATAGTTTGAATGATTTCAAACTTGTTTGCAAACTAAATAGATCCTTCTAACTTAACTTTTAAAATACTTCAAGACCTGTAATATAACTTAAATATATGCTAATTTAACAAGGTATAACTTGGTTTTTCAAAGAATACCTTAAAAAAAACTGTTTTTATGACGTCGGAGTGCAACCGGGGGCTGTTTTGGGTTGGATAATTAAAAACCATCTTGAATTTTGAATTGGAGGTTTATATTCTGGAAAAATGATATTTCTTATGAATATGTTAACACATAAAAATTTCATGATTTAATTCATAGTATAAGTATTTTTAGAAAAATGGTCATTAAATGATGTTTTTGTAACAAAAATGATTAACTTCATAAGTTTCACCAAAATTTGACCTATGACCTATGATTTCGAATACAAACTCAGGTATTTACAGTTCATATTCTTAAAGAGGGACTCGATCCAAGGAAGTGGAAAGTTGAATCAATGAAAACGGAGTTGTAACGAAGAAATTATGACCAAAACAAAATCGGATATCCAAGACTAGTTTAGCCACGGAAATAATTGGAGAAAATTAAATAAATCACATCTTCCTAAAGTAACATGATATTTTATACATATGTACTCATAATTTAATTTTATATGGTTCAGGATCACCCGTAAACAATACAAGAAGATTAATCATAAGATCCCATGATTGTACGCAACACGTCATTTGACAACACCGGTACTTTATGTAAGCAACACGTCATTTGACAACACCGGTACCATGGGTCAAGATTAATCTCGACCAATACATATACGATGGGGGTTTTATTTATTTCATTGGGGGTTTATTAAACAACTAAATATGAACCATTAAAATTGAATTACTAACATCGGACTGCTAACTACGGACTAAGGAATTATTAAAAGTATTAAAAGTATTATAAGTATATATATGTGACGATTGTTTAAAAAGAAAAGGTATTGATATATTTTATATATGGATAGGTTCGTGATATCAATCGGAGACCAAGTCGAAATTACATATCTTCAAGACAAAAGTGAGTATATAGTCCCACTTTTAAACTCTAAATATTTCGGGATGAGAATACATGTATTTTATGTTTTACGCTATGGACACAAGTAACTGAAAAAAATATATTCTACGTTGAGTTGTACCACTGGCATACTTCCCTGTAGCTTGGTAACTAATATTTACAGCGGTATTGTAAACGCGAATCCTGTTGATAGATCTATCGGGCCTGACAACCCCAACCGGACTGGACGACCAGTATTCAACGGTTGCACAGTACTTCGTTTCGTGACTACACCTTGGTACGGTGTAGTAAGATTTCATAATAAAGGGAATATGCGACGTGATTAAATGTTAAGTATGGTTACCAAGTGCTCAACCACTTAGAATATTTTTATTAAAATGTTTATATATGAAATCTTGTGTTCCATTGTTATAAAGCTGCTAGCATCAAACCTATATATCTCACCAACTTTATGTTGACGTTTTAAAGCATGTTATTCTCAGGTATGAATTAAGTCTTCCGCTGTGCATTAGCTCATGTTAAGGATACTACTTGGGACCTTTTAAGCCATGATACAAAGACGTTGCATTCGAGTCATTGGAGTTCAATAGAGAATATAAATAAGTAAATGACAGATTAGGTCATTTGGATATTATGAAATGTTAGACGAAAATGTCAAATATTGATGTAATGATAGTTTGCCTTTTAAGAATAAATGCAACGTTTGTAAAATGTATCATATAGAGGTCAAGTACCTCGCAATGTTATCATATGTTATTGTATTCGTCCCTATGGATTGGGTCGGGTCGTCTCATGTGGTATCAGAGCGTTGGTCTTAGCGAACCAGGCCTTGCATTAGTGTGTCTAACTGGTAGTTGTTAGGATGCATTAGTGAGTCTGGACTTTAACCGTGTCTACATGTCAAAAGTTTTGCTTATCATATCTAGTCGAAAATCATCTGCTTATCATCCTTAAGAATTGTCTGCTTAGTATTCTTAAGTCTAGACATGTCTTACTGCATTTGGTGCATCGATAGTGTATAGACAAAATTCGTATCCTAGCGTATCTGTTGCTATAGACATTGCCTGACGAATTTCAAAGATTCTCCGTAATTCACGGGATTTTGAGTATTATAAATACATATGTAAATTATGTATTGAAGAATACCAAACTCAACTCCTATAATCTATTCCAAACCAAAAATTCATTTCCCCGACTGTACAAGATGAACTCCGCGTCCAGTTCGAATTCCTCCGACTCCGACAGCTACGCTGATATGGATTTCCATTCGGGCTCCGAAGGCAGCGTCACTGGAATGGATCAACCAATTTCTCATCATCTATTCTGGATGAATTGGGGATGGGTTCGTAGTATACTAAATTATTGGAGACAAGAAGAAGGTGATCCCTTTCACCCACCGAATTGCCCCATTGGCGACGAACCTGAAGCACTTACCGGCGAACCTGTTCGAGAAACCATTTTCTCTCTCATTTCTCGAGTATCTCGTCACGATTATATCCTATCCCATATTTCGGATCTTGTTCATTCGCTCACTCCAACCGCCAATCATCCTGGTGTACTAGCAGAAATTAACGAACTTCGCGCTCGTGTGACGGCTTTGGAGAACACGGTGCGAAGGTTACAAACACCAGCAGCAGCACCAGCAGCATAACCAGTACCGTTAACAACATCAACCTCGCAATCTTCAGTACCAGTAGCATCATCGACGTCAACGACATCATCAGCATCAACACCAACCGTATCATTACCACCACCAACAATCACATCCGCACCACGTACCTCAACATCATCATCTGAACTTCGAATATGATCTTTGTTCTACATATCATTCTACACCGATTACCTCTTCTTTACGTATCGTTCTTCGTTCGACATGACGATTATGTAATCTCTAATGTTTTGGAGATTATGTAATCTAGTAATAACGATAAATCAAATGAGTTGAATATTTTATTGACTCATTAAATTCATAGTTACCTCCGAAGAAAATATATATGCAAATATATTTTCATAAAGATTGTAATTAAAAATTTCATTCGTACAAACTGTTAATGATGAAAATATTTTAACGGGTAGGTAGTACCCAAGGAATATTTAGAATTCACATTAACAAGTTACACTGTACATTCTTCGAATCTGATTCAACGATAATTTATTATCCTACTTACAATTACCGATATACGTATCCGTTCACCCCAGATTAACCATTTCCATTTAAATTTCATATTTGGATTTTTACCTATCCGAATCCAACAAGTGGCATAATGAAGAAACATTGGCAAAATAAAAATTGTTAGAAACAGATGAATTAATTAATTGAAATTGTGATAGGATTACACGCTAACTGTTCCGGCTAACTGTTCCCAGCTAACTGATTAATATTTAATTTATCGCAATTTACATTCTTGCAATTTTAATTTCTGTACTTTACATACCGTCGGGACACATGTACAACAACACGTCGGATTAATTCTGAGACAACACGTTGTATAATGGGTCATGATATATATTTATTTATTTTACGCATTTTAAATAACGGGACACGTATACAAGGTTTTGACTTATCATATTGATCCATCTATATATATATTTCGGAACAACCATAGACACTCTATATGTGAAGGTGGGAGTTGGCTATACAGGGTCGGAGTTGATTCCAAAATATATATATACTTTGAATTGTGATCGACACCGAGACCAGTACACGGGTCACGATACGTATTAAGTAATTCGAATATTATATATTTAGTTCATATATAAATTTATTGAACCATTGGACAATCGGACTATTGGACTGCTAACTTTGGACAATTAAAAATGAGTTAAAATGATGATTATTACATATGAAACTAAACAATCCTTCAAGTTTGCCACTTGATTCTATTTTAAACCTCATTTGTATCTTGACGATTACAATTCGCATTCACAACTTTTCATGATTCTTGAAAACATCTCGATCGAGAAGTTCAACCAGCCGCACCTCGTCTACGGAATAAAGATTTATGCATACAGTTATGCACCTAAAAATTTTTGAACTCGAAGTTATAGTTAAAACGTATCCGCATCGAATTCCTTATCATCCATTAGCAAAAACAATCACGCGATTCCTTTTCAATTAACTAATTTTGTCACAGCTCCACTTCGATATCTCAGTAAGACTACTCTTATTACAATCTCGATATATATATATATACGTTGTTCTTTCGCCATCGTTACCGGAGAACCTTTTATATTCCATCATATTACCATCAGCGTTTAATCATCTAAAAATACAATTCTCCTTAAACCATCTTGGTTTGATAACCAATGACCCAGATCCGATAACTTTGAAAATACTGACGAAGCAGCATGTTGTAGAAGGTCTTAATGACCAAATGTTGATGATAAAAGAAGGAAGTGTTAGGAACGCTCGATAGAAAATTGGTACTGAAAACCGGATTGAACAAACCATGAAGGAGACTCTGAACAAGTTACAAGGACTAAACTTGTACATAAAGAATTATGACGATTCTGTAGCAAACACCTTGCTTCTGAATCTAAACCCTTACGGGTCAATCTTCATCATCATCCTTCGACATTAGAAATTCCAAGATATTATCATATCTTTCATTATAAATATCCTCAATATTTCTGAAGATATTTTCACCACTATCCTTATCTGAAATCATTTATCTCTCTGTAATATCTGCGTTACAATATAAAGGAAACTGTGTTAGTTTCTAAATCCTTCAAGTTTAAAATAGGAATGTTCTGAAGCAGTGTTGGGAACTGATGCATGAACTAGTATAATATAATGAAACTTGATCAACTTCATTATATTACAGTAAGTCATGTTAAGTTTCTAATGGAATATGATGATTCACAGTACCGTCATCATGTGCCATGTTACACGACTTTTACATTCTATCCAATTCCGAAACATATTAAGAACAAATCATCTTGATAGTTCTATTTTCCTGGATATTCTGGTAATTTGACAAATCAAAATCGTGCCATTACCATTCCTTTCTTAGAGCATTAGCTATGTTCATTCCGAATTTTATACCTACGAATTTCGAACTATTGATCGCTTGACTCAAGGACGGGAAGAAGAAACGAAGGGACAAAGTCCCAAAATAGAAATTGGGGTATAGATTACAGCAAATAGGAGAGAGTATTAACTATGGATGACAATGATTATGGAAAACAGAAGCAGGAGCATCAAAATATAAGGAAAGATATCAAACCCAATAACCACCCAGAAACTACAAACCGTGTGTATCAATACGTATGGCGACGTAAAGACACGGGAGAATTAGAAACATTATAATTCCAAGAAAATCATAAAAGTGAATAGATTCTTCTAGCGGTAGATGAAAGAGAAGAATCAAAGATATAAAAGTGAGAAGTATAACAAAAATCAGAACGGGATGAAGCATTTTAAAGGATACCTTAAGGTATGAATTAGAGGAGGAAGAGTAAGAGATGTGAGGTATGGAAGTAAGAAAGGGAAGGAGGTGGATTTATAGTGAAATATCCGACAAAGAAATCGAAACAGATTATCGCATTAAATCAAAGGAGATCCTGTTTTCTAAATCATCGAAGAACCAAATCTTATTACATAAGATTTTCTTTAAATCCCTTAAATTCTGGAAATCAATCCTAATCTCGACATCGGTTAAAACAATTCTATATTCACTCATTTCATTCTTTTGTGATAGCTTCACTCGTGCGCTTCACATGACCGAATCGTTTTATCCATATCTTCCAATAATGATAAAACTCTATTAATACCTCATATTCGTCATGAAAACATTCCTATTGTTATTTATGACAACCTCTACCAAATTTCGGGACGAAATTTCTTTAACGGGTGGGTACTGTAACGACCCGAATTTTTCCGATCATTTTACACTTATAAGATTAATATTTACATAAATTAAAACTTACCAACATGATAAGCAATCTAAATTGTTGAGATTTATGATTTTGAAAA
The DNA here is from genome assembly GCF_046630445.1 of Rutidosis leptorrhynchoides. Classification (NCBI taxonomy): domain Eukaryota; kingdom Viridiplantae; phylum Streptophyta; class Magnoliopsida; order Asterales; family Asteraceae; genus Rutidosis; species Rutidosis leptorrhynchoides. The sequence goes on along the minus strand of NC_092336.1, from coordinate 619,990,628 downwards.
GAGTTTTACATAACGTTTAACCGTCTAGTTTGACCGATGATATCACGAACTATACAATATATGTTAATTATACGTTTGTGTATATATATGTATATATACATATTTAACATGATTTAAGGATGTTTAAATATCTCATTTTGTATTAATAATAATAAGTTATAAGTATATTTTGAAACTACTAACTTAAGCTTTCAAAACGATAACTATACGTAACGTTATTTGACATAAATACTTACGACCTATAATGTTTATACATATATCGTATATATAATGTATTTATTTACTTTTAAAGACTTAAATACATAAAACAATATAAGTATATTCACAAAAGATAGCTATATTTGAATCCTCATTCCATTTTTCACAAGATTTCTATACGTATATCTAGAGTATATGTACTCGTATCATACCTAGCTTCTATACGTATTTACTATTGGTATATACACATCAAATCACCACCAACCAGCCCTTGTTCATGCCTTATGTATAAGGTAACTACTTTTGTTATTTAGTATGACAATTTCACATGATTAAAAGATCTTTTCACAAAATTACAAATTTATACACCTTTTACACCACCATAAATACATGCATCCATTTTCAATTTTTGGAACATCATTTCTCTAGCTAAACACACACACTTACTAGCCTCATGTCTCTCTAAGAACTCCAGCAAAAATTCTCTCAAGAATCACCTTAAACACCACCATAAAAAGATCAACAAAAACACTACAAAAATACAACTTTCAATTCATGTTTATGTCTTAAGTTGCTTCCAATCTTTCATCCAATTTCATCACTCTTTTGGTTCTAGGTTTTTACTCCTCTTTTACAGCAATCTTGTCCAAGTAACTTGAGGTAGTAACTTTGTTCATAACCTTATTCGATTCATATATATATAGCTATCTTATTGTATGGTATACAATTTTAACAACAAAAACATAGTTTGAATGATTTCAAACTTGTTTGCAAACTAAATAGATCCTTCTAACTTAACTTTTAAAATACTTCAAGACCTGTAATATAACTTAAATATATGCTAATTTAACAAGGTATAACTTGGTTTTTCAAAGAATACCTTAAAAAAAAACTGTTTTTATGACGTCGGAGTGCAACCGGGGGCTGTTTTGGGTTGGATAATTAAAAACCATCTTGAATTTTGAATTGGAGGTTTATATTCTGGAAAAATGATATTTCTTATGAATATGTTAACACATAAAAATTTCATGATTTAATTCATAGTATAAGTATTTTTAGAAAAATGGTCATTAAATGATGTTTTTGTAACAAAAATGATTAACTTCATAAGTTTCACCAAAATTTGACCTATGACCTATGATTTCGAATACAAACTCAGGTATTTACAGTTCATATTCTTAAAGAGGGACTCGATCCAAGGAAGTGGAAAGTTGAATCAATGAAAACGGAGTTGTAACGAAGAAATTATGACCAAAACAAAATCGTATATCCAAGACTAGTTTAGCCACGGAAATAATTGGAGAAAATTAAATAAATCACATCTTCCTAAAGTAACATGATATTTTATACATATGTACTCATAATTTAATTTTATATGGTTCAGGATCACCCGTAAACAATACAAGAAGATTAATCATAAGATCCCATGATTGTACGCAACACGTCATTTGACAACACCGGTACTTTATGTAAGCAACACGTCATTTGACAACACCGGTACCATGGGTCAAGATTAATCTCGACCAATACATATACGATGGGGGTTTTATTTATTTCATTGGGGGTTTATTAAACAACTAAATATGAACCATTAAAATTGAATTACTAACATCGGACTGCTAACTACGGACTAAGGAATTATTAAAAGTATTAAAAGTATTATAAGTATATATATGTGACGATTGTTTAAAAAGAAAAGGTATTGATATATTTTATATATGGATAGGTTCGTGATATCAATCGGAGACCAAGTCGAAATTACATATCTTCAAGACAAAAGTGAGTATATAGTCCCACTTTTAAACTCTAAATATTTCGGGATGAGAATACATGTATTTTATGTTTTACGCTATGGACACAAGTAACTGAAAAAATATATTCTACGTTGAGTTGTACCACTGGCATACTTCCCTGTAGCTTGGTAACTAATATTTACAGCGGTATTGTAAACGCGAATCCTGTTGATAGATCTATCGGGCCTGACAACCCCAACCGGACTGGACGACCAGTATTCAACGGTTGCACAGTACTTCGTTTCGTGACTACACCTTGGTACGGTGTAGTAAGATTTCATAATAAATGGAATATGCGACGTGATTAAATGTTAAGTATGGTTACCAAGTGCTCAACCACTTAGAATATTTTTATTAAAATGTTTATATATGAAATCTTGTGTTCCATTGTTATAACGCTGCTAGCATCAAACCTATATATCTCACCAACTTTATGTTGACGTTTTAAAGCATGTTATTCTCAGGTATGAATTAAGTCTTCCGCTGTGCATTAGCTCATGTTAAGGATACTACTTGGGACCTTTTAAGCCATGATACAAAGACGTTGCATTCGAGTCATTGGAGTTCAATAGAGAATATAAATAAGTAAATGACAGATTAGGTCATTTGGATATTATGAAATGTTAGACGAAAATGTCAAATATTGATGTAATGATAGTTTGCCTTTTAAGAATAAATGCAACGTTTGTAAAATGTATCATATAGAGGTCAAGTACCTCGCAATGTTATCATATGTTATTGTATTCGTCCCTATGGATTGGGTCGGGTCGTCTCAGAAACCGCCTATGAATCCCACCGAAGTTAGAAGTTTTCTAGGATTAGCATGGTATTATTTATGATTCATACAAGATTTTTCTAGAATAGCCACCCAACTCACAAAGTTAACCCGTAAGAATGTGCAATGGAAATGGGAAGAAAAGCAAGAACGGGCATTTTAACTCCTTCAAGAGAAACTTGTTCAAGCTCCTATACTAGTCTTACCGGAAGGGAATGAGAATATGACGGTTTATTGTGATGCTTCTAAGAAAGGTTTGGGATGTGTGCTAATGCAAAATGGAAAAGTCATAGCTTATGCTTCTCGACAATTGAAAATACATGAAAAATGTTATCCCACCCATGATCTAGAATTAACGACCGTGGTTTTTGCCTTGAAAATATGGCGTCATTATCTTTATGGTGTAAATTTCTCTATCTATACCGATCATAAGAACTTAAAGTACTTGTTCGATTAAAGAGATTTGAATGATAGGCAAAGGAGAGGGCTCAACTTGGTGAAAGATTACGATTGTGAAATTTTGTACCACCCCGGGAAGGCTAATGTGGTGGCGGATGCTCTTAGTAGGAAGTCGAGCCACCAACCAATCAAGATAACAAGTCTAGTCATGGTAATATCACCCCAAATATTCGATAGTATCCGAGCAGCGCAAGATGAATCATTAATCCCCGAAAACGTGAGGAAAGAAAGAATCAAAGGGCAAGTTAATGATTTTATAGTAGATTCCCGTGGTCTAAGGCTTAGATATGGAAGAATTTGGGTACCTTTACAAAGCGGTGCTAGAAGTGAGCTCCTTGACTTAGCTCACAAATCTAAGTATTCGATTCACCCCGGTGCTACGAAAATGTATAGGGACCTAAGAAAAGACTATTGGTGGCCAGGAATGAAGAGAGATATAGTAAAGTATGTTCATAAGTGTCTTACTTGCCTCGAAGTAAAATCCGATCATCAAATGCCGTATGGTAAACTTAACCACTAGAGGTACCGGTATTGAAATGGGAGCATATCACGATAGATTTAGTGACTAAGTTTCCTAAGACCCCTCGGCAACAGGACGCCATTTGGGTTATTGTTGATAGATTGACTAAGAGTGCGTTATTTTTGGCAATAAGAGAAGCTTCATCGTCGGAAGCAATGTCAAAATTATATATGAAGGAGGTTGTTGCGAGGCATGGAGTGCCGGTTTCCATTATTTCGGACCGTGACACCCGGTTTACTTCACGATATTAGAGGAAGTTTCAAGAAGAGATGGACACCAAGTTCCATGTAAGCACCGCGTTTCACCCACAAACAGATGGTCAAAGTGAGCGAACTATCCAAACTCTTGAGGATATGTTGAGGGCGTGTATCATCGATTTTGGTGGTAGTTGGGATACTCACCTACCTTTAGTTGAATTTTTGTACAATAATAGTTATCATTCTACCATCGAAATGGCACCTTATGAGATGTTGTATGGGAGAAAGTGTAGAACCCCAATATGTTGGGGTGAAGTGGGTCAAAGGGAACTAGGAAGCACAGAAGTAGTGCAATAAACAACCGAAATGATAGATCAAATTCATGAAAGAATGAAAGTGGAACTAGATCGACAAAAGTCATATGCGGATAAAAGAAGGAAGCTGATAGAATTTCAAGTGGGTGATAAAGTAATGCTTAAGGTTTCCCCGTGGAAGGGTATAATTCATTTTCGAAAAAGGGAAAAATTGGGTCCAAGATTTGTGGGACCATTTGAGATAGTTGCGAGAGTCGGGAAGGTAGCTTACCGTTTGGCCTTGCCCGATGAATTGAGTAACACACATGACACATTTCACATGTCACAATTAAGAAAGTGTTTGGCAGATGAATCAACGTATGTTTCACTAAATGAGATTGAGGTTGACGATAAGTTAAGATATGCGGAAAAGCCAATAAAGATTTTGAATCAAAAGATTAAGCAATTAAGAAATAAGTCGGTGTTGTTGTTGAAAGTGTTATGGCAATTTAGAAAGGGTTCCGAATGTACGTGGGAACCCGAAGAATGGCTTATGAAGTATTATCCATCGTTGCACCAAGAGTGGTTCGCGAGGACGCGAACAATCCAACGGGGGGAGAGTTGTAACATCCCAATTAATTAAGGTAATATTTTATGTAATTTAATATTGATATTTATTGTTGGTATTATTTTGTATTATAAAAAATGGATAATATTTAAGGTTTGTTAGTTAAGTTAAAAAGGGACTAGAGATGCAAAGTTAGTTTAAGGACCTCCCATAATATGGTTTTGGTGGGGAGGGTAGAAAGTGTAAATAAGGCAAAGTTAATTAATTTAAATGTAAAATGCTGGAGATTGCTCATCAGTTGCAAAATAAACTCAGAGTGTTAGTGTATGTGTGTGTGTGTGTCGACTTGCATCAAGAGGAAGGGAGAAATCTTCAATTGGAAGAATTTAGCACATGCAAGTAGAAATTCATGAAATCTAGTGTGCCTTAATCATTGTAGCAAGTTGCAAATCTTCAATCTCTTCGTCATTTGTGCACAATTAGGTTTCATAAATCCTAAAGACAAGGTATGAGCTTCTATGTCTTTTGTATCACTAAAGTGTGTGTTCTAGGTGAATCTCAAGTTAATAAGTTGTTATTATTGTGAGTGTGCACATTTGTATGATTTAAAATGAATTCAAGTGATATTTAAGTGCAAGTTCAAGTATGAAATTGTTACATGTAATAATGTTTTGATATATGATGATTTTAAGGTTGCTAGTAGTTAAAATGGGTTTATGCACACTAGGTGTTTGATGAAATGCCTCAATGAGGATGATTGTGAGATTTAGCTAAATTGTGAAGAAGAAAGTTTATGTTTTGAATTGTTGAAATTGTTATAAGTAATTGTTGTTAAGAAGGTTAAGTTCTAAATTGTATGGATTAAATTAGAGAACTTGAATATTGAAGAAAATGATACTTTATGAATGTTCATGTACTATGATAAGTTAAAATGGGGGATTAAGAAAGATTAAGTTCAAATGTGTAAGTATATGAAAGTGTTGTAAGTATTTGAAAGATGTAAATTCGTTAGAATTATGTCATTGATGAGATTAGCTCATGTATAGGTGCTAATCAAGACAAAGGAACTCCAAGCGACCAAGGAATCTCGTTTAACCAAGGTGAGTTTATAGGGGGTAAATTGGTCGGGTCAAGAGCGGCTTAGTGTTCCCGGATTGCATCCGTGCAAGAGGGTAACGACTAAGTGCACTAGTTGGATAGCTTAGATAGTATTATTAGGCATGCCTAATAATTTTCTATGGTTGATGATTAGCTTAGGCAAGGTCATTAAGCTTGCTTAATGATCTTGTCTATGGTATGACTTAGCTTAGACACTTTGGGTGTCTATGTATATATGTATGCATTGTGATTAAGGTAGCTTAGGCATATGTGTATGCCTATGGTTATGTTTAGCTTAGACATAATTACTAGGATTGGCCTTAGTAAGTTATGTTTATGGTAAGGAAATGAGTCAGATCCGAAAGTATGTAAGCAACCATTCGGGTTGGAAAGATTAAGTGATGCATTGTTTATGCTCAATGATATGTGCTCTTTTATTCGCGTATAACTCACTAAGCATGAAAGCTTACCCCCATGTTATGTTTATGTTTTTTTATAGGAACGAAAGGACACCGCGAAGGTAAGGAGCCCATTTGAGAATAGCAGAGCATTGGTCATATAGTAAGTGGTAGTGCAAGTCCCTATTTTGAATCTAGCTTTATTGATACCGCTTATCGACGCTAAGACTTTGTAGTCATGAATTATGTTTCTCTTGAAATTTGGGACCAAAAGTTATATTTAAGATGTAAAAGCGTATTGTTTACGACTAAATGATTTTTGTGATGTTTAATGATGTAATAAACTGTTTTAATTAAGTTTGCTTATGTACTATGTTGTTAAAATGTGTTGGGTGAGGAAGAATTGGTGAAAATGTGATTTTTAAAGCAAGTTAAAGTCAGTACCAGCGACAGCATATGGTCGCGCCGCGACCCCATTTGCCGTGCCGCTCCAATGGGCTCATTTTGGTAACAGATGGATTGCAAAACTGGTCTGAAATCTTTTGTTGGGCCGCGCCGCGCTTAGATTTGCCGCGCCGCGGCATATCACTCGGCTGGGTGGTCGACGAAGTTTTTAAAAAAAAAAAAATTATCGTTTTAAGGGCGTTAAATTTCGTGATTGATGGCGGAAGAATGAAGGATATTAAGGAGATAGGCCGCCATATGAAGAGCTTGTATGTGACGACCCGGAAATTTCTTACCAAATTTAAATTTAAAATTTATATGATTTTGACCGATGATTCACGAACAAATTTTTGTAACTAGACATGAATATATATATATATATATATATATATATATATATATATATATATATATATATATATATATATATATATATATATATATATATATATATATTATAATGTGATAAAATATAATAATAACTTAGTCATAAAACGTTTAGATTTAAAATAATATTATTATATATATATTAGTACGATGATTTTAAGAAGCAAATGACCATATCACTCAAAAGTATAAGTTACATTTTAATTAGTATACTCATTGGTGAAATAAGTCTAATTATTAATAAAGGTGCACGTCGCGAAACGTAAAGTACAAGTTTTCTAAGCGTACAAAAGGACGTTCGAAAAACCAAAACCGGGACGTAAGTCGAGGGTCAACGTACAACACATCGGTGTAAAAATTACAAGTCAACTATGCACGTGAATATAATATAATATTTAATTAATTCTAAAGATTAAATATATTATATATTAAATAATATTATTTATATTAATCATATGAGAAAAGAAGTGTCGGCAAGGTTTTTGTAAAGTTCATGAGCTGTAGAAAGTAACCATGCGATCGCATGGATTAATGCTTTAGATCCCATGCGATCGCATGGGGGTTAGGTACCAAAATTGTGTATAAAGCTGATCGATTTTGCTCGACTGGTTCATCATTTTTCTTTCAATCATTCAATATCTCTTCTATATATATATATATATATATATATATATATATATATATATATATATATATATATATATATATATATATATATATATATATATATATATATATATATATATATATATATAACAAAATTATTATTATTATTGTTATTATTAAGATTAGTATTATTATTAATCTTATGGATAGGAGTATTATTAGTACTATTATACATAAAATACTACGACGAGGTCATGAGTGCATTAATTTCAAAACGGATTTTATGAGCGGGATGAAGCTAAGGAAATTATGGGTTATAGCTATGGAGGTTATGGGTAATGTTCGGGGGTAGGCTCATGAGGTCAAACTAGTGTTTATCATCTTCGTTGCGTCTACATACTTTCCTACAATATTGAATCCCAATATTGATACGTGAGTATTCATATCTTATCTTTTATATATTAATAGTGTATCCATGTCTAGTGCTCGAGTATATATGTTTATGCATGCTTGTATGCTTTAATTTTGTAGTAAATAGTTTATGATGAATCACGAATTTGATACATATGCTACTGATATAAAGTATATGATATGCATGTTTTTGGAAAGCCGCGAAAAATTATTAACTTTTCATTTAGAAATCGCGTGATTTCGATGAACGGATTAAAAGATATGGTAAACTGAATTATGATTAACATTAATTGGATTGCTTTTGAATCTGCAATTAATATTTAAACAACTTGTCCATGAAATTGATAAATTGGATTTTTAGATATTACTAATCGAGTAAATGAATTTCTATATAAGGCACGTTTCGTTTTGTTGAATAATTGTCAAAGTTGACTGTCTTATCATATTTTAAAGCTTTATAAACACTATAATCTGATTTTACGAGTATTGTAAAATTATGTGAAACAATGAAATATTTTCGATTGCCATGATAATTCAAATATAATATAGCTACTGAAATAAATAATATTTTGAGTTGATAAACTATAAATTCGTTCAATTATCAAGACTTATACTATGTTAATAAACATGTATAGATTTAAAGATCATATTGGGTCAGGTTGACTTTTGAGATAACTTTTGTTAACTTTTACATGTCGGTCTCGAGCATTAGGATTGTGATACATTATGACCCGACCTAGCTTGTTAGACATGTATTGACCAACATATGTTCTCTAGGTTGAGATCTACAGTTATTTTGCATTCCGAGTTTCGGTCACATTTCGGTGAATGACCTTATGTTCTGCTAAGGTGAGTTTCATTTGCTCCCTTTTTAATTGCTTTTGCAATCTATATTTTGGGCTGAGAATACATGCACTTTATTTTAAACGTAGTACATACTAAATTCTACACCGAGTTTAAACCGAAAATCCCTTAGCTTTGGTAACTAGTAACTGCCGGTTATAAGAACTGGTGGGCGCGAGTAGTTATATATGGATCCATAGGGCTTGATATCCCCGTATGAGCTAGAGCGCTAGCCTTTTAACGGACGTATGCTATTTGAGAAGCGTACACGTTGGTTTGCGTGTATTATTAAGATGATTATACAAAGGATACAAATTATATATACGTTAAGTTTAGTTACCGGGGTGCTCAATTTCGTAGAATATTTTGATAAACGTTTCTGGATGAAACAACTGAAAACTTGAGATCTACCTTTATATACAAATTATGCGCAACATTAAAACTATGAACTCACCAACCTTTGTGTTGACACTTTTAAGCATGTTTATTCTCAGGTTAATAGAAGTCTTTTGCTGTTTTCTTATACGTTATACAAGATATGTGCATGGAGTCATACATGCTTTATTCGAGAAAACTTTGCATTCACAAAATCATCACCATGTATCTTATTTTGACTGCATTGTCAACGGATGTATTATGGTAAACTATTATATACGGTGATTGTCTATACGTAAAGATCATCAGACATCGAAAACCTTAGATTTATATATTCATTTATGGTGTGCCTTTTCAAAAGAATGCAATGTTTACAAAATGTATCATATAGAGGTCAAAACCTCACTGTGGAATCAATGATTAACGTGTCGCGTCAATAGCGATTTTGACGGGTCGTCACATTGTACCCAGTAAGTGGGTGGAAGATGAGCTTGACAAAAGAGCGTACAAATTAGGTTATTGATGGAATGGAACATGTTCAGACTTCCCGTTTTGCTAAGAAGTATATGGCAAGAGAAGCAAAATTTAATGCCATTTGTTTCAAGAAGTTGATGAAAAGCGTTGTTATCGAATTCACCCCCATTATCACATTGGAAGACTTTTGTTTCTTGTTTAAATTGAGTGCGTACGAAAGCACGAAGTGTATGAATGTATTAAGTGCACCAGATTTATTTCGTAATGAAAAAGTCCATACATAATGCGAATAATGGTCAAGAAATATAATATATAATACTTGAAACCAAAAAGACTAGAAACATGATATGTCCATAAATCAGAATGAACAATAGATAAAGTAGCATTAACATTAGAACTAGAAATAGAGGAAGGAAGTCTCATGTGTTTACCAAGTTGACAAGCATAGCAAAACAATGGAGACTTCGTCTTAATATAGATAATTACATGATCTAGAATAAGGCAACGAAACACGTCATTGCTACGATGGCCGAGACGTTGGTGCCATATGGTTGGTGTAGGGAGAAGAGCCTGGTAGATGAGCTGAGATACGGGTGACGTGAATCCGGTGCTATCGCATCAAAGAAGGATTTGAAGAGTGTAGTACTCTCCGATAAAGAAATCAAATTCATCAAAGTCAATTGATACTTTGTTATCATGAGTCATTGAAGAACCTAAATAATGTTTTTAACTATGTTGGGAGTAGCAAGACATTATTAAGGTGAAGTGGGTGATGGATGTTAGGCAACATGCTATGGTTAGTGTTGGTGATAGGGATTAGATTCCGATCACCAACAGCAATAGGGAAACATACGATAATTAAAAGAGTACTTAAATTATTAATGCTAGAGGTAGATGAGAATTTGCCCTTGTATCCATGTTTCAACCGAAATCTTTAATATCTTGTGAAAGGCATATGTTCTAAATATGCTTATTTGAAAACTGAAAATTAGAGCGCTGCTGATGAATTAAAGCTTGGGGTCCGTGTTGAGTATACTGTGGAGGCCCAACTGAAGTGGGATGCATCTGTCCAAAAGAATAAAAACTGTTGGCCCAAGTTAGTGGGTTTCAGACCATGTTGAGCTACTAGAAAATGTTGTTGGGCTGCTAAAAGATGTTGGTGGACTTCTATAATATGTAATAACTGGGTCTGTCTTAGGTTGGGTCAATGGATGTTTGTTCCATTACGCATGGTCACGTATTTGATGATCCGTAATTGATTGTAACAAGAAGTATCAGAATTAGTTATTTTGAAAATAAATTAGTTATATGATAGATGAAGACAAGTGATATACTTTAACAAAATTATCAATTAGATGTAGATAACAAACAATACACGCGTATCAGAGATTGATTATGGATAATAGTGATTTTGTAATGGAGGTGTAGAGATAAAAAGGCAGCGGAGGTGCGGAGGTTTTCTTTAATTTTGACAGAGGGAAACATATGATAATTAAAAGAGTACTTAGATTATTAATGCTAGAGTAGATGAGAATTTGCCCTTGTATAACCGAAATCTTTAATATCTTGTGAAAGGCATTTGTTCTGAATATGCTTATTTGTAAACTGAAAATTAGAGCGCTGCTAATGAATTAAAGCTTGGGGCCCGTGTTGAGTATACTGTGGAGGCCCAACTAAAGTGTGATGCATCTGTCCAAAAGAATAAAAACTATTGGCCCAAGTTAGTGGGTTTCAGACCATGTTGAGCTACTAGAAAATGTTGTTGGGCTGCTAAAAGATGTTGGTGGGCTTCTATGATATGCAATAACTGGGTCTGTCTTAGGTTGGGCCAATGGATGTCTGTTCCATTATGCATGGTCATGTATTTGATGATCCGTAATTGATTGTAACAAGAAGTATCAGAATTAGTTATTTTGAAAATAAATTAGTTATATGATAGAGGAAGACACGTGATATGCTTTAACAAAATTATCAATTAGATGTAGACAACAAAAAATACACGCGTATCAGAGATTGATTATGGATAATAGTGATTTTGTAATAGAGGTGTAGAGATAAAAAGGCAGCGGAGGTGCGGAGGTTTTCTTTAATTTCGACCGATTGAGTAAGACGGCGGGACAAGCAACAAAGAAGAGAAGAAAAAAAATTAAAGAGTTAGGCTCGATACCATGTTAAACTGTAATATCGATGTGTATTATTGTGAATGAATATCCAAATATATAGCTAAAAACCCTAACAATGAATAATGGGCTAAGCCCAACAAAACATAATACATGGACTAGAATAATATGGATAAATAGTATAGTCTAAAAAAACGTCATGCGTGAACCTTTACCTATTCTTCGTGATTATAAAATGTGGAACATCATTTTGATTGGGGTGGCACAAAGGATTATGATTGATCTGCTTGAGGAATTAGGATCACATATTCAGTCTGTTGAGTCCCCAAAATAATTAAGGATTTAACTATGACAAAACTGTAGTTTATTTACACTAAAATGTTATGTGCAGCCAGCACAAGTTTGTTTCTGTACTGTCAGCTAATATAGTTGTGTCGAGTGTGTAGTATGCAGGCTGATCTACCAGCACAAGGTAGAATGTATTCTTCGAATCAGCACAGGATGAGTACTCAGCTAATTAAGAATATCAAGTGTCTCAGCATATGAAGAACCAGTAGATCTGGATAGCAGCATACAACACAAGATAGCCATGCTCCATTATAAGCATGGTAGTTTCCCAGAGTGGTCTACATCAACGCACTATTCAACAGAAGTCGAAGACAAAGTTGAACAGAAAAGGACAGGAGTCGGCGGCTGACAAGTGACCTTACAAGACCACGTGGGAATGCAGAAGTGGAACGCATGTGCAGACATGTGTTATACTTTATTCATACCTAGGGAACACAATATTCCATTTGTTTAAAACAAATGGTAGTGCCAAATCGAATTGGTGTATTCCTGCAAATAGCTACCTAAGAGGAAAGAAGGAGAGCACGCCTTCTGACACAATTGTCCCCACAAGTACAAGGCATCCTATGTACTAGTGGACAATAGATTAATTATACGGACAATAGGACTACTATATAATTGTTGTATTCACTGTTGTATCAACTAGTGGTGTGGGTTTTATTATTTAGAGTCCTAAACGTGTAATAGCTTTTAGTTTACCTCTTAGCTATAATCTAGGTAATCTGTATCAACCAACTATCATTCCGCCAAGGATAGTTGTGATTCTTTGTGATTCAATCAATAAAGAATAACCGTTGAAAATTACCTGTGACTCTATCTAATTTGCATGCTTGAATACATAATCGAGTTTAACTGTTTAGTTAATTGAAAAGAAATTGTATTCACCCCCCCCCCCCTCTACAATACTCCTGTTGTTATTAAGGGACCAACAACTGGTATCAGAGCTTCAGTCTTGATAATTAATATCTTGGATCTGAATTCTCTCATGGCTGCATATTCCAATACAGCTTACCTTGAAAATGGCTCATCCAATAGACCACCCAAATTTGATGAAGAAGAGTTTGAAACTTGGAAGGCAAGATTCATGCTTCACCTTGAGTCTATTGACCCACTCATGCCTGATATTGCCACAAATGGTCCATTTGTTCCTACTGAGACTATTGGCAGTGTACCAGCGACTACTGACACTCCTGCTGTTCCTGGAAGAGAGGTTATTCTCACTCCTTCTAGATGGGATGCTGAGGATAAACGTCGTGATGGACTTGACCCTAAGATCAGAACCCTGTTAACTATAACTTTACCTAACACATTGTTCAAACTGATTAAGGGAAAAGAAAATGCTAAGCTTATGTTGGACTATTTAGACGTTACCTATGAGGGTATGGGTAAGGTAAGATAGAACAGAATGATAGCTTTGAAAAGAGAATATGAAATGTTCTTTGCCTACAAGAATGAAACTCTTAAGCAAACCTTCATTAGGTTTAACTCCCTAATTGCTGACTTAAATACCTTGAATGTCACATATACAGAATTTGAACAAGTAAACAAATTCATTGACTCACTGCCTGCTAAATGAAAACCTGTAATGACCCATTAAGAACCACTCAGACCTTAAAAAACTTTAACCTATCTTCTCTCTATAGCTCCTTATGGAACCATGAGAAGGCAGAAGCTAAATTTGAACTTAACTTGAAAGAAAACTTTAGGTCTGCCCCCACCACTTTAAAATCGTCTAAAACTGATGATACTGCCCTTTTTACTACTGCTAAAAAGAAAGCTCAAAAGGCTTTACTGGTTCAAAAGCTGCTGGAAGAAGAAGAGACAGCTGAGAGTGATGTGGGTAGTGGTACTGGGTATGAAGAAAGCAGTGATGATGAAAGTGATGTAGAAGTGTTTGCTGAAGGTATGGCCTTGCTGGCTAGGCAGTTCAAAAGGTTCAATCGTAATAGAACCAGCAAGTCATACAAAGGGAGTAAGAAACCAAGTGCTAGGTTTAGCAGCAAATCAGTCAAAGGTCCTAAATCCGAGTGTTATAATTGTGGGAAGGTTGGACACATTGCAGCTGAGTGCATGTCCAGGAAACCTCCAACTTCACATGCTAACTCTTTCTCTAAAGCTGATAAGTACAAGAACAAGTACAAAGTTATAAAAGCTCAGATGAAGGAAAGTGCTAAGACTGATAAGAAGGGTAAAAAGCCAGAAAAGGTTCTAGTTGCTGAGCATCATGATTGGGATGAAACCAGCTCATCGTCTTCCTATGATAGTGATACTGATGATGATGGTGCTGGTTATGCTCAAGAAAAGAAGCTGTGTTTAATGGCCAAGGAGGTCAAGGAGTCTGATGAGGATGATAGTGGTAGTAAGTTTTTGGCTGATATGAGGGAAGCTGATCAGAATAGAGATTCTCCTCAATGGAAAACTGAATTGATGTATAAGGTTGATAATTTTCGAACTTATACTGATGATGAAAAGGCCGAAATGTTTGACTACCTAAGAGTTGACTTATGTAGAGGCAGCAAACGTGAAAAAGTTTTGATATCTGACAACAAATCTTTAAATGAGAAACTTAAATGCAAAAATGATGAAATTAAAATCTTGAAAGATGATATTTCAAAACTTGAAAAACAAAATTTTGCTTTAAAGTCTCTTCACGTTGAGGCAACAAAAGTCAAGAACCAGCTGGATAATCTTAAAAAGGTTGTCGCTTCATGGTGTACATCTGCTCAACGCACAGCAAAGTGTGTTAACGAGCAGGTGCCTGCCCAAGTTGAAGCTTTCTTTGCTGGTGACTATGCTGCTGCTGCTGCTATTGCAGAGGTTACTTTCATGGACCCAATTCTTGAAACAGATCCTGAAGCTGTCTTGCCAAATACTTTTGCCAAGATAGTTAAAGGTAAAAAGGTCTTGAAGAATAAATTTGTTAGACTTGCTACTGTGTCCCCACCACCTGCCATGAAAGAGATTTTGGAGGACGAGGTTAGAGCAAGAGAAGCCAGTACCTTAATTGATGAGACTACTGATCCCTCAAACATCTACTACATGACTCCAAAAGAAAGACGTATAAAAAAGGAAATCACTGAAAATAATCTTAGAAAAGTTAAATCTACTGATTCCCCTTCGTGTTCGAGTTCCAATTGTGCTGTGCCAGCTGATGACAAACTTACTGGTCAACCAGTAGCTGCAGACAAGCCAGTCAAACGTAATACTGGCAAGTCCAAGGCAGCAGGAAAAACATCTTCTAGTTCATCAGCTTCAGTTGACAAGCCAGTAAATTCCCACACTGGCTCGTCAAATGATAAAGGCAAAGCAATACATCATGACTATGGTACTGGTTCCAAGAAGAAAGCTGCCCTTAAGGGAAAAGCAAAAGTGGACTCGAATGAAGAGCTGTCTATTACTGAGATTATGATAGTCAAACTTGACCAGCTTATTGAGGCAGTAACCAAACATCGCCCCGATCCCCTTTACAATGTGTATGATCCATCACCGATACCAAATGTGAGAAAATGCTACAAATGTGGCAGCAAGTTTCACTTAGCCAATAGGTGTCCTTTTACCCCAACTCCGTCTGCTGATGCTTCTTCAAGCAAACCAGCAGACAGGAAGTGGTCATCAAAGATGACCCTTCCAGAACCCATCCTTGGATGGGTTCCCAAACAGAACTAATCTCTTAGCTACTGTGTCCCCTCGAGTGTGCCAGTCTGTCACATCTACCCACGCGCCTGCTAATAGCAGTTGTCACTTTCTCTCTCCTGCCTTTTTCACCCAATCACAACGGTTAAAAGTGTGTTTTATCTTCCATAATAACCTTTGGTTATTCAGTTTTCAAATTCACACTCCTCTCTAAAAATCCCCAAATCTTCATATCTTCACTTTGTACAATCATCAATGGCAGAACAACAATAACATCAATCACCACCTGCTGAGACCCAGCAACCGGAACAACAATCGCAGCAACCACAAGCACTGGTGGAACCACAACCGGAAAAACAACCACCGCCAGCTATAGTGGAACAAATTGAATAAGGGCCACTATTCAACCTGCACCCCAATCTTGTTAGGGCTACAAATGCACCTGAACACTCTACGATTCGCCTTTCACGAGGCAATGCTGCTCATGCCCTTTCTGTTCCCAAATTGAAAGTCAATACCGGCTATGAAGAGCTGATTTCTTATATCCGTCAATCCCCTCTGGCAAGAGCCATTACCGGTGTACCTTCATGATTATATCCAGCCTGTTTGGCCAGATTTTGGTATACTACCACCATGGCCACCACCGAACAGAACGTTCCATGTATTCATGGCATGGTGACTGACAACTTACCCTGTTCCATTACTGTTGACGCCATCCGACGAGCTCTTCAATTACCCAATGGTCCATTTGTAGATTCACCTACAAGTGATGAGTTTCGAAGGGAGGTACTGGAAATCATTGGCTACTCTCAACCAGTATCTCATACACCACTCAGGAAACACATGCCACCACTATGGTATTATTTCTTTGGGTTGCTGACTCAGTGTATCAGTCACAAATCTGGCAGTTTTGATCAATGCTCAGATTATGAGTTGAAGATGGGTCACGGGCTACTGTTCAACCGCAATATAGATTATGCCAGTGAAATCTATTTAAGGTTAAGGGAAATGGTGCTTGCACCCAAACGAACACATCTAATCCCCTTTCCAAGGTTTTTGAGCCTTGTTTTTGAAAATGAGCTGGGTGAAGCTTACCGGCAGATTGCTGACAAATCATACGACCTGCCTCTAAAACAAGGGGGGATGCCAAAAGATAAGCCTACTGCTCCATATGTTGCGTTGACACCAGCAATGCTTGAGTATCTAGCTGCTCAGGGTGGAGCTGCCCCATCAACTGCCTCTGGTGTTGCACCAGCTGAGGGGGAGGGTCTTCAGCGAAAGCCAGCTATCAAGAGGAAGAAGCCAGCTACCTCAACTAGTACAGCCACCATCTCACATACTAGTAACGTAGTAGTAGTATTAGAATCTAGTGCTCTCTGATCATAAAGAACAGCCCTTGTCTTATATACTGACTACCCACTTCTAGTATTGGAATCCATTGCTTAACTATTTCTTGGTAATAGGCAAATCCAAACGTGCAAGAGCTGGCTCCAAGCACACCACAGGGGGAATTGCACCAGTCTCAACTGCTGCTCCTGCAAAGGATGTGGCTATGGAACCTGGTGCATTTCTAGACCATACAGCAGAAAATTCTAACATAATTAAAAATATTTTATCTGCTGACTTGAAAAATGAATGTGGAGTTCAAGGTATAACCCTGGCTCCCAAGCTGACTGGTTTTAAAACTAGTGTTAAAAAGAGTAGCAACCCATACTCTTCTAGCCAGACACTTCAACATTTTTCAAATTTGAACTTAACGTTATATCCTCTGCTGCCAGTACAATCAGCAGAGCACATACCTGACCCCCAAAGCAAACTTGAGCTGGCTCCTCATCGTGTTGAACCAGCTCAGGATACTGCACAACCATTATGTTACTCGGATCATGCTAAGAGTCTTACTCCTACATCATTACCAGCCAGAACTCTTACACTATCTGGGTCAACATGTGTCGCCAATGAGTCAGCAGAGTTACAGCTGTACTTACAGACACCTTATTCTGTCTCATTCGAAGGGCTGACCAAATCGCCAGTCTGTCCCCAGAGACCAACAACAGATGCAATTGTTGAGTCAAATTTATTTGGTTTTACAATTGTTAACATAAAATGTTCTATTGTTTCAGTTCTTAGTAGGGTAGATGAACAGGCAGAGGGGGAGCAAGTTAAAGATGATATTATTCCTACTGAGCAGATTGTTACCTCTGCTACTGGTATTGGTGCTACTGTTTCTCCTACTGGTGGTGCTGATGCTAGTACTGTTGCTTCTACAGCTGCTGGTAATACTGCTCCCAGTATTGTTGCTTCCACTACTACACCTGAAGTGGAAGATGAAATCATAGTGGATCCTCCTGTTCTTAAAAAGGTAATTGACAATATTGTCAAGGATGTTCTACTTGATGAACCTGCTACCGATGCACAAAATGTTCTCATGGAAGCTGGTACAAGTGCTACTTTTCCATCTGATGTTATCATGGAAGCTGGTACAAGTGCTAATTTTCCATCTGATGTTATCCTGGATGCTGGTAAAAGTGCTACTTCTCCATCAGATTCTGGTTCACAGGGTGATACTGTTCTGGAGGGTTATGATTTTATTAATGCTGGCTATGTTGGATATGTTCCCACAGAGCCAATGGTGGATACTGATGCTACTACTGGAGATGATGCTTCTTCACCTACTGCACAGTTACTTACCACTGCTACTGGTTCTATGGAACCCGTTATGGATGCTGGTACCTCAGCTATTGCCACTACTGACTCTTCTCAGGCTTCTGTTTCTGCTGAGAAGAAACCCTATGTGTGCCAGGTGCCAGATCCTGATGAAGTTGTCCCTAACTTCATCTATCGGGGAGCATCTATCACTCCCAGAGTTGCTCTGCTGGTGGATCAGCTAACTTTTGATCCTCAAACTGCCATAGTCTCAGCCAGCAAATTGCCTCGCGAGGAGCTGACTGAACTATTGTCTCAGCTTGATCGACCAGCTAGAGAAGAAGTATATGAGAGGCTGGCTACTTTAGAACAGATAAAGGAGCAGCCATTTTATCATTATTTTGGCATGGCTCCAGCTGCTTCCCCATGGCCTGGTACATGGAGGCCTCTCAAATTCATCAGAGATATCTCTACTGGTAAATACGTTATGCAGAATATTCCTGATTCGTCAGTACCTTCTGATTCATCAGCTTCTTCCTCATCATCTTCTTCTTCTGATGGTGATGCTGATAAGGGTACTGGTCAGGATGAACCAGCCACTCATGATATTGTGACTGGTTCTAAAGACAAACCAGTGGATCTCACAGATGATGCTGATCTTCATGCTGATAAGGATACTAGTGGTTCTCAACCTTCGGGTGAAGGTAAAAATGATGGTGATCATGGTGACGAGTCAGATCATGACCTTCCACCTCCACCACCCCATAGAAGTACTCTCGTGTCAGCTGCTTCTAACCAGCCCTCAACCAGCTATCTTAAATTTAATGCTGATGAGGTGGCTGATATTTCCACCTTCGCTGTGCTTAGGACACACAGAGAAGTTACACCAGATCTACAAAACACCATTCGCACTGCTATTGATGATAGTGTAACCCAAGCCATCCGGAACGCTGGGCAAGTCACCTCTTTGAATATTGAGGCCCAGCTAGGACAAATTTGTGCTTTTGCTGATCTGGAAGTATCAGCCACTGTCAAGCAAATGGAGGGGGAGGAGGAATTAAAGCAGCGAATCCTTTCTCACAATGAGTACGTGGAGGACATTGCTAACCTTAAAGCTGATTTGGAGGCTGCCAATCGCAGAATCCTATTTCTTAATGAAGAAAATGCTGCTCTACATGAGAGATTGGAATCGCAGGAACAACAAATGGCTAACATGATTCTTGTCTCCGCCTATGTTTAAATGGTGGAGAATATGCAATGCTTGGCTGCTCTACAGGGTGCTGTTAGGGCTATGGTTGAACAGATGGCCATTGGTGTTGCAAGGAATGAAGTTAGATCCTCCAACCTTCTCCTTAGACAATTTGGTGTGGATCCTGGTGCCCATCTTACTCCTGAAGTTGCTGATTGGAACAATTTTGCTTTCTCTGTTCCCAACTCAGATAGTGACCTTGATGCACAGGTCTCCCATGTTCCCTCTCCTGCCCCTGCTGATGACAAAAAGGGGGAGAAGAAGAAATCTAAAAGGAAATCTAAAAAGAGAAAACAATCAGAGGGGGAGCATGAGTATGAAAAGGCTCCTAAACAACCAAGGAGGGATGGTGATGGTGATGGTGATGGTCAAGACTCTGGCACTAAGCCCAGCAACGCTCATACTGAAACTGGTGTACATGCAGCTGGTGGATCTCAACCCAGTGAATCTGTCACATTAGTGGATGATATTGGTTCTGGCAGTAAGCCCAGTGATGTTTCTGATATGGCTGTTGGTAAAGCTCTTCTTGTCTCTCAGTCTATTGAAAGGAAAATGAAAAGAAAACTTGAGAGATATCAGAAGAGACAGCAAGACTTAAATGATGCCTTCAATGTCAAATGGGATGCCTATGTTGCTCTTAAACGCCACAGAATTGATCATAGGAGATGGCTGACCCAACAAAAGAAGGACATTGATGATGACCTGACTGGCATTGATCTATACAAAAAGGAAGCACGAAAAAGAAATGCCAAGTTCATGATCAAATACGACAAAAAGAGGGCAAAGTTGTATACTGAGAGTGCAGACAGAATTAAACGAATGACTCCAGAAGAAATGAAAGATTATCTTGCATCTACTGGGTCAGGGGGAGGAGTTAGAGCTGATATTTTTATGAAATGGTTAGATGCTGTGTTAGAAACCAGCTCATCTCCTCGACCAACATCCACTGCTCAGCCAGCTACATAGCAACAACCAGCAGAAACAATCAATCTTGACGATGATGATACTCAGGGGGAGCATCTTGCTATTGTTCCCTATCTGTCTCCACAAGAACCAGTATCAACACAAGAACCATCAGCTAAACCCAAGCCTATTGACAAACAAAGGGTGAAATCCACTCCAAGGGATAACCAGCCCCTCAGGAAAGGACCCCTATTTGAGGCAGCTGATGAAGATACTGTGACAGATGTGCTAGCTGATACTAATCAATCAGCTGGTACTGAAGACTCCGCAAGGAGTGCTGAGAAAGAAGACCCAGCCGGAAGTGTGCTACTGGGTGACACAAGCGTTGAAGACCCAGCCAAGGTGGTTGAGCTGGGTGCTAAACCAGATGATGATATGGTTGATCCTGCTGACTTTACTGTCTGGGGTAGAGAAGATCACTTATTTGTTCAATCTCCTATCTCTCCTCGGACCCTCACTTATTTTAATAGAACAAAGGATAACCGTGTCAATCAATTCTCAGTAAGTTCATCTGGCATAGATGAATCAAACATGTATCCTCCATCTTCCCCAAAACGTCATGGTAAACACAGAACCTGGGAAGATGATTCAGTTGCCCATAGTGAGCCGAATCTTTTCAGAATGAATCCAGATGAAAGAGAAGCTTACAGGCTGGAGATCACTGTTCCAGAATTGCTTGAGCAAAGACAAGCAGAGCTTAATGAAAGAATACACCAAGTCAGATTACTGCATCATCCTCTTGATCAGCCACTCTACATCACTGCCTTGAACTTTGGCGTTTATATTGGTGTATATTTGAATAACAGTGGTCGAAAGCTCTCCACTGATAAGGAGAAAGCTCAATTTCATGAAGCTCATCAGCTGGGTATGGATCTGAAAGAGTATTAGGTTGCTCTAAGAACTGAAGATGGAAGAAAAATGATTGAAGCAGTCAGATCTCTAAAAATTAGCCACACTGATTATCTGCTAGGCTTAGTGGCAGAACAGCAAAGAAGAGAGGCTGCTGATGCTGAACTTACTGAGAGATTAAGGCTTCAGGAAATAGAAGACAAGTTGGCTGCCGATAAAAAGGAAGAGGCTGAGTCCCTCAAACTAATTCAAGCCATTGTCAAAGAACAGGATAAGGCACTTGATGAGAAGGAAGCTACTGAAAAAGCACCTGCTACTGCTCCTATAAAACCTGTCAGTACTATTGAAGTTCCTGATCATTATTACAGGAGCAGATATGGTGATGTAATGAATAGAAGATCAAATCCCAGCAGGATCATCAAAGTGAACAGAGGGTCAAAAAGAGCCTTCAACGTTTTAAGGGAGAATAATGTTCAAGAAAGGATTAACTATGATGAGTTAAGATCCCTTGGATTTAGTGAATGGATGGAGATACTGGAGTATTTTATTGGCAAACGTGATAGTGCCATCAAAAAGACAATTAAATCTGAACTCCAACAGCTCTTCAACAAAGCCACGAAGTTTGGGAACGCACCAGCAGTAGATGTAGAAGAGGTTCTTTCTCAAAAATTTAAAAGACATCAATTTACTGGTGAAGGACCAACCGAAAAGGGCCCCATCATTCTACCTCCTTCTATCCATGTTTTTGACCCTGCTTAGATACCTATTCTGTTCTATGAATCCTGGAGAATCAAACAGGAGGAGCTATCTGAAGAAGAACGGGACAAAGATAAAGATAGATAGTCTCCTATATGCTTAAATTGTATCTTTTGTCTAACTCACTTTTCATTCTATTATCACTATATTTAATGTATATATCATGTTGTAATGAAAGTGAAAAGAGTTTATCTTCAAAATCATATCGAATAATAAGATATAGATAACTCAGCAAAAGATCCCAAAACAAACTTAAAAGGGACAATCTCACTGCATATTCTTATTTTTTTTCCCTTGTTGCTGGCTTTAGTGTTTTCTATATGTCATAGGTTTTTTCATCATCAAATAGGGGAGATTGTTGAGTCCCCAAAATAATTAAGGATTTAATTATGTTTAATTATGACAAAACTGTAGATTATTTACACTAAAATGTTATGTGCAGCCAGCACAAGTTTGTTTCTGTACTGTCAGCTAATATAGCTGTGTCGAGTGTGTAGTATGCAGGCTGATCTACCAGCACAAGGTAGAATGTATTCTTCGAATCAGCACAGGATGAGTACTCAGCTAATTAAGAATATCAAGTGTCTCAGCATATGAAGAACCAGTAGATCTGGATAGCAGCATACAACACAAGACAGCCATGCTCCATTACAAGCATGGTAGTTTCCCAGAGTGGTCTACATCAACGCACAATTCAACAGAAGTCGAAGACAAAGTTGAACAGAAAAGGACAGGAGTCGGCGGCTGACAAGTGAACTTACAAGACCACGTGGGAATGCAGAAGTGGAACGCATGTGCAGACATGTGTTATACTTTATTCATACCTAGGGAACACAACATTCCATTTGTTTAAAACAAATGGTAGTGCCAAACCCAATTGGTGTGTTCCTGCAAATAGCTACCTAAGAGGAAAGAAGAATAGCACACCTTCTGACACAATTGTCCCCACAAGTACAAGGCATCCTATGTACTAGTGGACAATAGATTAATTACACGGACAATAGGACTACTATATAATTGTTGTATTCACTGTTGTATCAACTAGTGGTGTGGGTTTTATTATTTAGAGTCCTAAACGTGTAATAGCTTTTAGTTTACCTCTTAGCTATAATCTAGGTAATCTGTATCAACCAACTATCATTCCGCCAAGGATAGTCGTGATTCTTTGTGATTCAATCAATAAAGAATAACCGTTGAAAATTACCTGTGACTCTATCTAATTTGCATGCTTGAATACATAATCGAGTTTAACTGTTTAGTTAATTGAAAAGAAATTGTATTCACCCCCCCTCTACAATACTCATGTTGTTATTAAGGGACCAACACAGTCCCTCCCATTCTTTTATGCGACAATGCAGGTGCCACTTACCTATGTGATAACCCGATTTTTCATAGTCGAATGGAACATATTGCTCTCTGTTGTTACTTTGTTCGTGAAAAAAATTTAAAGTGGTACATTACAAGTTCAACATATAAGCAATAAAGATCAGTTGGCTGACACCTTGACCAAAGCTCTTTCTAGGCAACCATTCCAAAGACTTCGTTTCAAGATTGGAGTCACTGATTGGTACCTCCATTTTGCAGGGTCCATCTTGCAGGGGCGTAATACTGAAACTTAATTAGAGCTTTGTACATTATACATTATGTAGCATAACTTATATTTAGCAATTATATATTTATATTATAACGACCCTCATTTTTCCATTCTATATCTTTCCAATATTAAAATGCTCAAACAATATAATTAAGACTTAATGATTAAACTTTAATCAACAATTGTTAAGTATTAAAAATTATAAAATACAATAATTAACTTTGTACATAAAATGACAAGTTAATAAAAGACGGAAATAATAAGCTAATTAATTTTCGTGAGCAAAATGTAATAAACTAAAACTTAATGTATGTAATTAATTAATCTTAAACAAGTTTGGAACCATTTAAGCTAATCTAAAGTACAAGGTTTAAAACGAAAAATTTCCAAACTCCTCCCATGAAACCCTAGCTTGTTCCCTAAGTATTACTTGCTAAACCCTAAATCTAGAATTTTCTAATCTCTCCTATAAATAGGGACCTAGGCTAGAGCTATTCTTGTACCAAATCATTCTAGCAATTCTCTCCAAAAAATCACAAATCTCTCTCCCCCTCTCTCTTGAAATTCGGCCAAGATAACCACAACCACACCACCATCATCTTCAAGCAATCTTCAAGTAATCTTCAAGAGATCTTCATCGTGTTCTTCGCGTTCATCAAGATCTTCAAGTGTGTTCTTCGATATTCAAGTGTTTTGATCTTCATCTTCAAGTTTTCTTCATCTTTTCTTGTTAATCTTCATCATCATTCATCAAGGTAAAACCCTAGATCCAAACTTTTAAATTCTATCTTTTTGATTCATGTTTATGTTCATAATCATATTCATGTTCTTGATTTAAATCATAATCATAATCATATTGTTCATAAAAAAATATATATAAGTATACATATACATACATGCTACGGTTTTTTTTTTAAAAGGATTTTTATTTGATCTTTAAAACCCTAAAGATTTGATCAAGATTTGTTAATGGTTTAAAAATGGAAACAAGATATATATACCACATATACATATTTATTGTTTAAGAAAAATATATATACATATATATACATACACGCCTATATATATATATATATATATATATATATATATATATATATATATATATATATATATATATATATATATATATATATATATATATATATATATATATATATATATATATATATATATATATATATATATATATATATTAAAACTCTAATACTACTAAACCCTAATCATTAATTAATTATTACTACTACATTAATTAAAACCCTAATCTAAACCTACTTAATTAAATACTACTACTTATATTTATACTACTATCTAACACCTATACACTTATACTATTACTAACACATATAATATACTATTATTTATATTATATTATAATTACCATAGTCATTCACGATAGCGTGAAATTACTTGAACATTGACGCTGCTTAAGGCCTAGGGTGATCCTTGGTACCACTATGGGACGCTTGTGGATTTCGAATGCCAAACTTAGATTTTGGTCGAGAAATCCTGGGCCAACCGGTAACAATTGGTCATTCTAGTGACTCGGCGGTGGCATAGATGTTTGGGTATGGTGCACAATATCAACCCGACTATATTAATCATACACTTAGTTACTTTCACACTTAGTAAGTGGTAGACCTATTAAGGACAACTCACTAGTGTTCAACACTAACTTACTAAAAATGGAAACTTTCTAAACGTGGAAACTATCTAAATATGGAAACTTACTAAAAGGGGAAACTTACTAAAAATGGAAACTTTCTAAACATGGAAACTTTCTAAATATGGAAACTTTCTAAAAATGGAAATCTACTAAAAATGGAAACTTACTAAGAATAGAAACTTAGCAAAATGAACTATACTTAAGTACATACATACTTAAACTTATCTTTAACTCGGGCAAAACATCTAAATTATTCTTAATGTCATTAGGTTGACATTCTGCTCACGATCATCCAACTCATTTATCTTTCTCTTCCAAAGAATAACTCTTTCATCTACTTACTAAGGTGAACTCATAGCCCCACTCTTTATTGCTAGAAATTTATTTTAACTTATTGGGGTGAGACACATGCTACTTTTACTATTTACAATTTAGATACAAGTACTAACTGCTAAACTATGCTATACCTGACTATGTCCAACCAAGTCCCTACAGTGATATTTTTAATTGCTCGTTAAATGCATTCTTAATTATTGGGGGTAGGCCTATCGGGAGTAACGTTCCTGATACATTTGACTAAGTCTTTGTATTACTTAATAATGAAATTAAACCGACAAGGACAGACACAACTTGTCATTGGGCCAAACTTTGAACGTTTAGTCTAAATATCATGAACTGGCATAACTTTTTGATCCCTGCGAGATCAACTTTTAAGATCTTTGTGATCTTCTTTGACAACTAAAGATCTGTGTGATCTACTTATGAAAACAAATCTTGTGGTCTAAAAACAACGATAACTACTTTTGTTAAACCTATGATTTCACTCAACCTTTTTGGTCGACACTTTAGCATGTTTGTCTCACGTGATGATTGATCAAGCTTACTACTTATGTGATGCTACTTGGACATAGGATCTCAAGAACTATCGCATTTATTATTCTTGCATTTGAAACATGTACATCATTGCAATTTAAATTCTTGTAACGACATTCTATTTTCTTCCGCTGCGTTATCAATAAAATTTGTTTTTATCATATAGTATTGTTCTCGTAATATAATATGTTGGTTTATTTGACGTTTTCTTCCAGACCCTATCTGGAGGACGTCACATATATTTTTAATGTATGTATGTGTGATCTCTGGCTAAAGTCTAGGAATGATCATCCACTTATGTTAAGGAGTCTAATGCGTGATCTCTGGCTAAATTCAAGAAATGACCACTGAATCATGTCAAAGAATCTGTTATGTATATCTTTGTATTATCAAGCTTTCATATCAATTACTCTTTGTTGTATCATCAACTATAATCTAGTTACACTAATAAAACCACTGTTGTAAAAGACCCGATTACTAGGCCATTAATCCCTGATTAATCATTTTTAAGAGCAATCCGTTCCGAATCACCAAAATTTGTCTGATTAATCGGTCAACGTCAATTGATGAGTCAAAATCGAATTTAGTAATCAAAGCAGGTCAACATTTCAATGTGAATTGAAACTAGAACTTTATAGTTTTTGAATAAAATGAATAATTTTAGACAATTATGTTAAATTTTATGTTTATGATGTTCTTCTATATTTAAACATATAATATTTAAAATTTAATATTTAAGTGTATAAAGTACAATCCGATTAATCCTCGATTAATCCCAGAATTTTCGATTACTCCTTCCAAAGCCTTGACCAATTAATCCTCAAATAGCGAATTTTGCAACATTGATTAAAACTATAACCTCCCCATTTTGGTCTACTTTCATGGTGGAGCATTTTTCCTGAATCCGCTTTCTCCGCACTTTGTCACCAATGCATCATTTATAGTAGTTGAATTCACTCTTTTCCATTTGCATACCATGATTCATGGACCGCTGATCTTCGATGGATTCTTCACATTCTACCAAAGATCACAATCAAGTTAACAAAAACTGTGAACAATCAACCATGGCTATCTAAACATGGAGATTTACATTGACTGATCTAGTGTAGGAGCAAATATCACACCACAATACTGTTGGTTATAGTTTTGGTCAGAAGAAGAGATGGTTGCTTAGTGTTTAGAAGGATGTTATCCTACATAGGTGGGAGGAAGAAGTTGGAGGTGGGTGGCTTTGTTATAAAAGGATGGATAAGTCTTCATTCCACCTTTCACCAATCAATACACTTTAAGTATTTGATTATTTCTTTCTTTCTCACCCTTGTTTGAGAGTTGTATTAGTTAAATACTTTGGAGAGTGTAGTTGGCTTAAGAGAGTCATCTATGTCATTGTAACAAATTGTGATATAGTGTATTTCTCTCTTTGGAGGCCCGTGGTTTTTCTCCTGTTTTGGAGTTTCCACGTTAAATTCTTGTGTTGTGGATTGTTCTTACTTCTTTACTGTCTTTTATTGGGCGTGTGTTGGGAATTAATGAGGCCTTAATTTCCCAACAATTGGTATCAGAGCCAGGTTTGGCGGACGGTCTCGGTTATAGGAGTCAGAGTATGCTCTATGGTCGCGGCTTAGTCTGAGCTTCCACATCAGAAACTACTTCTATTGATCGTAGAGGGTATCTAGTTAGACAATATTTTCTCTGATTCGGAGTAAGTGGTGTCAAGAATTTTTAGTAGAACTGGTTGCTGGATTTTCCAAACAGTCACCAATTATATTGGGACTAAACGGATCCTACCTCTTCACTACATCTGTCGGCCAGTTGAAACTTGGGTAAAATCAGAGAAAGTATTATTCATAAGATACATATACGATTCAGTCCAATGAGGTTTGATGTATATGGGAGGATCACATTTGGCTTGTGGTAAGTTCAAGTCAAGGATGTGTTGATTCAGTCCAGTTTACACAAGGCATTGAAAGGTAAACCCACCTTTATTTCTGGTAGTGATTCTTGAAGTAAGTTCGATGAAGAAGAAAGGGATGATATGGGTTTGAGGCTAGCAATTGCGAATCGTTTGTGCCTTGCAAAGAATGTGCTTGCAAATGTGCACTGGTTATCAACGGCTAAGGAACCTTAGGATAAGTTGGAGCAGTTGTACCAGGGCAATGGCATCTCGAATCGGTTGTGTCTTAAAGAACAGTTCCATACTTTGCGTATGGATGGGGGTTCAAATATTTCAGATCATCTAAGTATTCACAATGGTATTGTTTCGGAACTGGAAGCTATTGGAGTTAAAGAGAAAGATGAAGATAAAAATTTGAGGTTGATATTATCTTTGTTATCGTCCTATGAGCACATGAAACTTATTCTGATGTACGGGAAAGAAATGTTAAATTTTGAAGAAGTTCTAGCAAGCTCCTATCTGAGGAGAAAAGACTAAAAGGTAACGGTGTCTCTTTATCAGAAAAACGGTAATGGTGTGTACGGATAGGAGGAAGAAATACTCTGGAAAGAATCTGGTATGCTGGAAGTGTGGGAAGACTGGCATGTAAGGGTTAATTGTCCATGTGGAGCTAATTCAGTAAATGGCTCCAAAGGCGCTAACATTGTCTCCGTTGTTAAGGAGAGTTACGAATTCCTATGAAGTCATGTCATCCTCATAGTGTGTCCGCTCCACCATGGAAAGGGATGTTTGTTAGCGGTTCCACAAATTGTACATGGGCATTGGTTTGGCATTAATGCAAGGTATGTGGTAGAAACTGATGTTGGTAGCTGATGGAACTTCCAGGAAAGCCAAACAGGGAAGTTGCACCATAAAGTTTCAGCTGGTTGTTCAACATGCGCCGAGGTGAAATTCTTAGATGGTCTATTCTAAGTGTGATACTCTTTATGGTGGAGTATGATAATTCTGTTAAGAGTTATGATTGTATGTAATGACAATGATTATCGGTTTAGACAATGTTCGATGAAGATGCAAGTTTTTTCTCTTGGGAGATAATGTCAACGGCATGAAGACGAGGATCTTGAAGTTGTCATCGAGGAAGCATCTATGTCGGTTATCCTTGCAATGTGGAAGCATGATTATCTTCTTCTATCCAAAAGGTGGAGATTTGTTGATTATAGTTTTGGTTAGAAGAATGAGATGGTTGCTTAGTGTTTGGAAGGATGTTATCTGTGAAGACCCGTCCTAATCCATCCGGACGAAGTCCATATCGATTATAAACGATTCACAACAGTTGATTACATCGCGAGGTACTTGACCTCTATATGATACATTTTACAAACATTGCATTCGTTTTTGAAAAGACAAACTTTCATTACATCGAAAGTTGACAGGCATGCATACCATTTCATAATATATCCAACTATAATTGACTTGATAATAATCTTGATGAACTCGACGACTCGAATGCAACGTCTTTTGAAATATGCCATGAATGACTCCAAGTAATATCTATAAAATGAGCAAATACACAGCGGAAGATTTCTTTCGTACCTGAGAATAAACATGCTTTAAAGTGTCAACCAAAAGGTTGGTGAGTTCATTAGTTTAACTTAAACAATCGTTTCCATCATTTTAATAGACCACAAGATTTCAGATTTCCATTTCTCATAAACATACGTCCCATGCATAGAGACAAAAATATCATTCATATGGATTGAACACCTGGTAACCGACATTAACAATATGCATATATAAGAATATCCCCATCATTCCGGGATCCTCCTTCGGACATGATATAAATTTCGAAGTACTAAAACATCCGGTACTTTGGATGGGGCTTGTTGGGCCCGATAGATCTATCTTTAGGATTCGCGTCAATTAGGGTGTCTGTTCCCTAATTCTTAGATTACCAGACTTAATAAAAAGGGGCATATTCGACTTCGATAATCCAACCATAGAATGTAGTTTCACGTACTTGTGTCAATTTCGTAAAACAGTTATAAAAGTTGCGCATGTATTCTCAGCCCAAAAATATAAAGGGTAAAAAGGCAAATGAAACTCACGATACTGTATTTTGTAGTAAAAATACATATGACGTCATTGAACAATGCAGGGTTGGCCTCGGATTCACGAACCTATATCAATTGTGTATATATTAATACGTATAATGTAAGTTACAAAATTTCATTTATTAATATGTATTATTTATATATTATAGTTTTGTAGAATTTATTCTAACCTTTATTTTAAAACGTATACTTATATTATATTTTAAGTTATATTTTATATATATATATCGATTTTATGTATATATCTATAATGATTTACGTTTATATAAATAGTGACATTAATATATTTATATACATATATTTGTGGTTAGTATTGTATTTATGAAATTTTATTAGTTTGTTATGTGAATTATTAATACAATCCTAGTATATACCATAAGTATATATATAGTGTACAAAAGATTTATTTGTTAAAATAATAATTTAGATAATAATGATTTACTAATAATAATAATAATTTTATTAATAATGATAATACTAATAGCAAAAAAAATGAAAATGATAACTGTTAATGATACTAATAATAATAACTCTAAAATAATATTAATACTAATACCATACTTATGTTAATAATAAGGGTTCTAATATTTATAAAATGATAAATGATAATCATAATAATACTAGTAAATATTAATGATGATACTGATAAATATGATATTATTAATTGTAAATGTACTGATGATACTATTATTTATAAACCGGTACAAATTCTAATATTGATGATAATAATATATTTTTATTTCCTTCATAATAATAATAATGATAATCATAATCATAATCCTAATGATGATAAAATACTAAAATGATAAGTTTATTACTAATAATAATATTATTAATACCTATCATAATAATAATAGTAATGTCTATAATACTTTCAAATATGATAACAAGTATGATACTAATAATAACAATAACAATAACAATCAAAACAATCACAATAATAATAATAATACTAATAATAATTAATATATAATAACAATAAAAAAATTAGAAAAGAAAACTACCTCACATGAAAAGAGTTTCAAAAAAAAAAAAAAAAAAACTACCGTCCTCTGGACTCGATCTCGTGACCACATGCTCACACGCAAACACTCTCGACCATCCCACCAATTCTGATTCTCTGTACTAATATCGAATTTAAATTTTATATATAAACTGTTTTTCTTCTATTCCTCTTCTTCTCCACAAGTCTCATGGATTCAACAAAACATCAATAACCAAAAAAAAATAAAAAATCGGGGTTCCCTTTAAAGCTTCAAAACATTACAGAAAAAAAAATAATTTGGGTTCTAAAATAAAAAAAAAAAACACTAAGGCCTACTGCAGCGTCGGTTCTTGGAACAAAACAAAAAAAATTGATTTCGTAATAGATAACATTATAGATAATGTTTATAACACGAAATAGTTTTCTAAACATGTATAAAAACTACTGGAATCGTCAATTTGATCAGAAACATATACACGAACGCGAATTTGTCTCAAGAACAATTGTTGACTTTTTTTAAACTAAACTTTGACTTCAAAATTCAAGATCGATATAAAGATTTGAGAGTTGAGATTTTGCAGATAGATTCAAAGAAAGATTTCTAACCTTTCTGCATTTTTAGATTTTGAAACTTTATTCGAAATTGAATTAAGAGAAAAAAAAATTGGAGCGTGCAGAGAAGAAGAAAACAAAAATATCGCTGTGCTCTTTAATCCCATTGGATTTCCTTTTTATTTGATTTGCAATTATACATAATCATGTTGTAATAATAGAGATCGGTTGATAAAAAATGGAGAAAATGTCAACACAGGTTCACGAGTTGGGAGCAGGAAAGAAACAAAAAAATAATAATAATAGAGATAAAGGATACAGAGGTCAAGCGTATAATATAGATCCCTACTGCTTTTTTTTAATTAATAATAATAATATATAATAACAATACTATTAATATCTAATAATATTAATAAAATTAATAATAATGATAAATATAATATTAATGATAATAATAATTGTAAAAATGATAATAATAATAATAATAATAATACCATACTAATTATGATAATATTAATATTTTATCGATAATAATAATATTAGTAATAATAATCTAATTTATACATCCAATTTCATCTTTATATGATATAAAGTGATATTATGAATACAAATATTGATATTTGACGATACAAATAACATTACTACAACAACTATATTTGTATTTAAATTTAATTTATTAATATCATCTATTATTATGTAATATTTAATAATTATGTAATATGTATTGTAACATATACTGAATATTATATATTTATGCATTTTAATATAAATATATTATAATATTTATTTACATACTAATTATATTATACTTATGTATGTAATTATGAAAAATATAAATGTTTTATATATGTAAGTATTATATATATTTATTAAAATAGTACATTATTTCATCATAGATATATTATAAATTTCTACATATACATAATATAATAATTATGTATAAAATCATATATATATATATATATATATATATATATATATATAGTTATATTTATGTATATATGTATACTACCATATATATAAAATCATGTTTTAAATGTTGAGTAGATGATTAAT
This sequence comes from Rutidosis leptorrhynchoides, assembly GCF_046630445.1. NCBI lineage: Eukaryota > Viridiplantae > Streptophyta > Magnoliopsida > Asterales > Asteraceae > Rutidosis > Rutidosis leptorrhynchoides. Next base: position 619,957,497 of record NC_092336.1, on the reverse strand, counting down.
TATGTATATTAAACAATTAACTACAAAGTATAACATTGTACATTTAATATTTTGATAACGTTGGTAAAATATGTTTGAATCATTTATATACAATATACTATATATATTCAAAATGAAAATCTTTAGTTATTAAATGTTATCTTTTATAATAACAAAATTACTTAATAGTTCATTAATACTAATATAATTAGTTTTATATATAATTATTTATATTTACATTCTTAGTTACAATTAAAGGTTCGTGAATCGTCGGAAATAGTTAAAGGTCAAATGTTATCATGAAATAGTTCAAACATAATGAGACTCGGTTTAATAGACTTTGCTTATCGAGTCGAATCATATAAGATTATGTTTAAATTTGGTCGGAAATTCCCGGGTCATCACAGTACCTACCCGTTAAAGAAATTTCGTCCCGAAATTTGAGTGAGGTCGTCATAGCTAACAATAAATATGTTTTCCTGACGAATATGAGTTGATAACTTGAGTTTTATCATCATTGAGTAATATGGATAAAAATAATTCGATTATTCGAAGAGTGCGAATGAAGCTATTCACAAAAGGATGAAATGAGAAACAAAGATTTGTTTTTAACTTTTGACGTAGTCAGGTTTGAATTTAGAAAATAAGGCGCGTCTTAACTTTTGACATTGCCTTGGTTGAATTCCGGAATTTAAGGAATTTAAAGAAAATCTTGAAGATCTATAAAATCTGATTCTTCGGGATTTATGGAAATTAAGATCTCTTTAATTAAATACGGTGATCTGCCCCGATTACTACGTCTGATATTTCCAGTATAAATTAAGCTCTTCCTTTCCATTATTCTCACCATTCTTATACTTTCTTTCTTAGTTCATACATCCAAAAGATTCTGAAAATGATTAATCCAGTTTTGATCCTTGTCCTCATCCTTACTATCGCAACAATCATTCTCCTTTTCCAACTTCCACCAGAGGAATCTGCTTTCTTCTACTTCGCCCTCGGGATTATAATGTTTTTAATTCTCCCGTGTCTTTATGTTGCGATAAACATTGATATACACGGTTTGTAATTTATGTGTTGTTATCGGACTTTATATTCTCCCTTATATTTCAAAGCTCTATGCTTTTGTTTTCTCTTCCCGACTTCAAGTCAAGCGAATAATGGTCCAGAATTTATAGATATAGAGTTTCGAATGATTATAATGTTCTAAGCATGAAGGAACGTGATAGCACGATTTGATTTTCAAATTTATCAACATCACGGAAGATAGAACCATCAAGAATACATTTTCTTGATTTGTTACGGAGTTAAGTAGGATGAAAGAGTTATGTAACATGGCACATGATGACGTTATGATCTGTGAATCATCACGTTTCATTTAGAAACTCAGCATGACTTACTGTAATATAATCACGTTGATCAAGTGTCATTATATTATACTAACTCATGCATTAGTTCCCATCATTACTACAATAACATTCATATTTTAAGCTTGAAAATTTACAGAATATAGAAACTAACAGTTTCTATATGATGTAATACTGATAGCACGAAAAGATTAATGATTTCAGATAAGAATAGTTATAAAAATATCTCCAGAAATATGGAGGATATTTATAATGAAAGGTACGATAATATCTCAGAATATCTAAGATCATAGGATGATAGAAACTATTGTCTGCAAGGGTTTAGAGTAAGGAGCAAGTTATTCACTATAGACTTTAGCAGACATTGAATTATTTGGATTCTTTGAAGTCAAACTTATTCTTTGTGATTTATCCACGGCTTTCTTCATAGTTTCGCATAATCTGCTTTTCGGCACTATATTTTCTATTGAATGTTTCCAATATATTGATACACAGGAAGCACGAAGAGGTATATAATTTCGGACGAGAATATTTATGAAAATATCCTCAGAAATATCAAAGATATTGATGATGATATTTTGGAATTTCTAAGTTCGACGGTTGATGGAGAAAGATTTTCCGCAAGATTTTAACATGACTTCGGAGCAAGATATTCTCTAAAGATTTCAACGGATCCAGAATTACCTGAATCCTTTGAATATAGGATTTGGTCCTTGTATTTGTCCTTGGTCTCCTTCATGGGTAACTCAATCTGTTTTTCAATACCCAATTTTCTATCGAGCGTTCCTAACACTCCTTTCTTTATCATCAAACTTTTGTCCGTTTAGACCATCTACCATTTTTCTGTTTCCTCTGCATTTAATGCTATGATATCTGAATCATCGGTTATTAATCCGAGGTGGTTTCAGGAGAATTGTGTTTTTAGATGATTAAACGCTGATGGTAATATGATGGAATATGAAAGGTTACCTGGTAACAATAAAAGAGCACGCGTATATATAAACGTTATAATAAGGTTGTTTCGTACGAAAAGTCGAAGTTGACTTGTTGGAGCTGTGACAAAATTGGCTAATTTTGAAAAGGGATCGCAAAGTTGTTTTTGTTAATAAATGCCAAAGGATCTGACGCGGCTACGTGTTGAACTTTTACACAATTGCCGAGAGTTTCTCAGGTGCATAACTATATGCATAAATCTTTCCTTCCGTAGATAAAGTGCGGTTGATTCATCCTATCGATTGAGGTGTTTTCAAGAATCATGAAAGGTTTGAACGCAGAATGTAATCGTGAAGATACAAATGAGGTTTAAGACGAAATCAAGTGGCAAACTTGAAGAATTGTTTAGTTTCATATGTTATATTCAATATTTTAATTCATTTTAATTGTCCAATGTTATTAGTCCACAGTCGATAGTCCACAGTTGACAGTGCAATCATTCATATATAGTTTAATATATAATATTTGAATTAATTAATACGTATCGTGACCCGTGTACATGTCTCAGACTCGATCACAACTCAAAGTATATATATTATTATAGAATCAACCTCAACCCTGTATAGAGAACTCGATCATTACTGCATATAGAGTGTCTATGGTGATTCCAAATAATATATATAGATGTGTCGATATGATATGTCAAAACCTTGTATACGTGTCCCGATATTTAAAGTGCGTAAAATAAATAACAGAAATTAAATGACGATAAATAAAGTGCGTAAAGTAAATAACAGAAATTAAATGACAATAAATAAAATTGCGAGAATATAAATTGCGATAAAATAAATTGCGATAAATAAATTGCGATAAATAAATTGCGATAAATAAAATGTAATACGGAATTAACAGTTAGCTAGGAACAGTTAGCTAGGATTTTGTTAGCGTGGTTTCTTAATAAAATTTAATATTGTTAATTAGTCTGTTTCTAATCAATTTTTATTGTGTCCATTATTTCTTCATTATGCCACTTGTTGGATTCTGATAGGTCAAAATTCAAATATGAAATTGAATTTGAATAAAAATAGTTATTCTTTGGTGAACGGATAAGTATCCCGGTGGTTGTAAATAGGATAGTGAATAACTGTTGAATCAGATTCGAAGAATATACAGTGTAACTTATTAATGTGAAATTTAAATATTCCTCGGGTATTACCTACCCGTTAAAATATTTTTATTATTAACAGTTTGTACAAAAGAATTTTTAATTACAATCTTTATGAAAACATATATACATATATATTTTCTTCAGATGTAATCATGAATTTAATGAGTTAACATGATATTAAACTCATTTAGTTTTCAGTTGGAACTAGAATAAATAATCTCTAAAACATTAGAGATTACATAATCACCATGTCGAACGAAGATAACTGATGTAGAATGTCATGTAGAATGATGATTATACTCGAGGTATAGATTGAGATGTTGAGGCATGTGATATTGAAATTTGGGTTGTTGGTGGTACTGTTGGTGCCGGTGATTTGGATGAAGCTGGTACGTTTTGCACCATATTTTCCAAGACTACAACTTATGCGCGAAGTTCGTTAACTTCTTCTATTACACCGGGATGATTGTCGGTTCGGACGAGCGGATGAATGAGGTTTAGAATCTGAGATAGTATATGATCGTGATGAGATACTTTGGAAATGAGAGAGAAAATGGTGTCTCGAACAGGTTCGCCGGTAAACGTTTTAGGTTCATTGTCAAGAGGTGAATTTGGTTAGTGGAAATGATCGCCTTCTTCGCGTTTCCATTGATTAAGTCGACTACGAACCCATCTCCAATTCATTCAGAATAGATGATGGCTAATTGATCGATTCATTCCGGTTACTCTGCTTTCGGAGCTCGAGTGGAAATCCATATCGAAATAGCTGTCGGAATAACTATCGAAATAGCTATCGAAATCTGATGGACTCGAACTGGTTGAGGGATTCATCTCGTACGATCAGATGAAGGATTTTCGATAAGAAATAGATTATAGGATGTAGATTAGTACCCTGCAATACATAATTTACATAAGCATATATAATACTAAAATCCCATAAGCTATGGAGGAATCTACGGAAGCTGTCAGGCAAAGGTAACAATAACAGATACGCTAAGATATGAATTTAACTATACACTTTCTATGCAATAAAGGCAGTAAGACGTGTCTTAGACTTTAAGGATGATAAGCAAATAATTTTTTGACACTAAATGATAAGCAAAACTTTTGACATGCAAACACGGTCGAAGTCCAGACTCATTAATGCATTCTAACGACTATCAGTTAGACTCACTAATGCAAGACCTGGTTCGCTAAGACCACCGCTCTGATACCAACTGTGAAGACCCGTCCTAATCCATCCGGACGAAGTCCATATCGATTATAAACGATTCACAACAGTTGATTACATCGCGAGGTACTTGACCTCTATATGATACATTTTACAAACATTGCATTCGTTTTTGAAAAGACAAACTTTCATTACATCGAAAGTTGACAGGCATGCATACCATTTCATAATATATCCAACTATAATTGACTTGATAATAATCTTGATGAACTCGACGACTCGAATGCAACGTCTTTTGAAATATGCCATGAATGACTCCAAGTAATATCTATAAAATGAGCAAATACACAGCGGAAGATTTCTTTCGTACCTGAGAATAAACATGCTTTAAAGTGTCAACCAAAAGGTTGGTGAGTTCATTAGTTTAACTTAAACAATCGTTTCCATCATTTTAATAGACCACAAGATTTCAGATTTCCATTTCTCATAAACATACGTCCCATGCATAGAGACAAAAATATCATTCATATGGATTGAATACCTGGTAACCGACATTAACAATATGCATATATAAGAATATCCCCATCATTCCGGGATCCTCCTTCGGACATGATATAAATTTCGAAGTACTAAAACATCCGGTACTTTGGATGGGGCTTGTTGGGCCCGATAGATCTATCTTTAGGATTCGCGTCAATTAGGGTGTCTGTTCCCTAATTCTTAGATTACCAGACTTAATAAAAAGGGGCATATTCGACTTCGATAATCCAACCATAGAATGTAGTTTCACGTACTTGTGTCAATTTCGTAAAACAGTTATAAAAGTTGCGCATGTATTCTCAGCCCAAAAATATAAAGGGTAAAAAGGCAAATGAAACTCACGATACTGTATTTTGTAGTAAAAATACATATGACGTCATTGAACAATGCAGGGTTGGCCTCGGATTCACGAACCTATATCAATTGTGTATATATTAATACGTATAATGTAAGTTACAAAATTTCATTTATTAATATGTATTATTTATATATTATAGTTTTGTAGAATTTATTCTAACCTTTATTTTAAAACGTATACTTATATTATATTTTAAGTTATATTTTATATATATATATCGATTTTATGTATATATCTATAATGATTTACGTTTATATAAATAGTGACATTAATATATTTATATACATATATTTGTGGTTAGTATTGTATTTATGAAATTTTATTAGTTTGTTATGTGAATTATTAATACAATCCTAGTATATACCATAAGTATATATATAGTGTACAAAAGATTTATTTGTTAAAATAATAATTTAGATAATAATGATTTACTAATAATAATAATAATTTTATTAATAATGATAATACTAATAGCAAAAAAAATGAAAATGATAACTGTTAATGATACTAATAATAATAACTCTAAAATAATATTAATACTAATACCATACTTATGTTAATAATAAGGGTTCTAATATTTATAAAATGATAAATGATAATCATAATAATACTAGTAAATATTAATGATGATACTGATAAATATGATATTATTAATTGTAAATGTACTGATGATACTATTATTTATAAACCGGTACAAATTCTAATATTGATGATAATAATATATTTTTATTTCCTTCATAATAATAATAATGATAATCATAATCATAATCCTAATGATGATAAAATACTAAAATGATAAGTTTATTACTAATAATAATATTATTAATACCTATCATAATAATAATAGTAATGTCTATAATACTTTCAAATATGATAACAAGTATGATACTAATAATAACAATAACAATAACAATCAAAACAATCACAATAATAATAATAATACTAATAATAATTAATATATAATAACAATAAAAAAATTAGAAAAGAAAACTACCTCACATGAAAAGAGTTTCAAAAAAAAAAAAAAAAAAACTACCGTCCTCTGGACTCGATCTCGTGACCACATGCTCACACGCAAACACTCTCGACCATCCCACCAATTCTGATTCTCTGTACTAATATCGAATTTAAATTTTATATATAAACTGTTTTTCTTCTATTCCTCTTCTTCTCCACAAGTCTCATGGATTCAACAAAACATCAATAACCAAAAAAAAATAAAAAATCGGGGTTCCCTTTAAAGCTTCAAAACATTACAGAAAAAAAAATAATTTGGGTTCTAAAATAATAAAAAAAAACACTAAGGCCTACTGCAGCGTCGGTTCTTGGAACAAAACAAAAAAAATTGATTTCGTAATAGATAACATTATAGATAATGTTTATAACACGAAATAGTTTTCTAAACATGTATAAAAACTACTGGAATCGTCAATTTGATCAGAAACATATACACGAACGCGAATTTGTCTCAAGAACAATTGTTGACTTTTTTTAAACTAAACTTTGACTTCAAAATTCAAGATCGATATAAAGATTTGAGAGTTGAGATTTTGCAGATAGATTCAAAGAAAGATTTCTAACCTTTCTGCATTTTTAGATTTTGAAACTTTATTCGAAATTGAATTAAGAGAAAAAAAAATTGGAGCGTGCAGAGAAGAAGAAAACAAAAATATCGCTGTGCTCTTTAATCCCATTGGATTTCCTTTTTATTTGATTTGCAATTATACATAATCATGTTGTAATAATAGAGATCGGTTGATAAAAAATGGAGAAAATGTCAACACAGGTTCACGAGTTGGGAGCAGGAAAGAAACAAAAAAATAATAATAATAGAGATAAAGGATACAGAGGTCAAGCGTATAATATAGATCCCTACTGCTTTTTTTTAATTAATAATAATAATATATAATAACAATACTATTAATATCTAATAATATTAATAAAATTAATAATAATGATAAATATAATATTAATGATAATAATAATTGTAAAAATGATAATAATAATAATAATAATAATACCATACTAATTATGATAATATTAATATTTTATCGATAATAATAATATTAGTAATAATAATCTAATTTATACATCCAATTTCATCTTTATATGATATAAAGTGATATTATGAATACAAATATTGATATTTGACGATACAAATAACATTACTACAACAACTATATTTGTATTTAAATTTAATTTATTAATATCATCTATTATTATGTAATATTTAATAATTATGTAATATGTATTGTAACATATACTGAATATTATATATTTATGCATTTTAATATAAATATATTATAATATTTATTTACATACTAATTATATTATACTTATGTATGTAATTATGAAAAATATAAATGTTTTATATATGTAAGTATTATATATATTTATTAAAATAGTACATTATTTCATCATAGATATATTATAAATTTCTACATATACATAATATAATAATTATGTATAAAATCATATATATATATATATATATATATATATATATAGTTATATTTATGTATATATGTATACTACCATATATATAAAATCATGTTTTAAATGTTGAGTAGATGATTAATTATGTATATTAAACAATTAACTACAAAGTATAACATTGTACATTTAATATTTTGATAACGTTGGTAAAATATGTTTGAATCATTTATATACAATATACTATATATATTCAAAATGAAAATCTTTAGTTATTAAATGTTATCTTTTATAATAACAAAATTACTTAATAGTTCATTAATACTAATATAATTAGTTTTATATATAATTATTTATATTTACATTCTTAGTTACAATTAAAGGTTCGTGAATCGTCGGAAATAGTTAAAGGTCAAATGTTATCATGAAATAGTTCAAACATAATGAGACTCGGTTTAATAGACTTTGCTTATCGAGTCGAATCATATAAGATTATGTTTAAATTTGGTCGGAAATTCCCGGGTCATCACATTATCCCACATAGGTGGGAGGAAGAAGTTGGAGGTGGGTGACTTGGTTATAAAAGGATGGCTAAGTCTTCATTCTAACTTGCACCAATCAACACTCTTTAAGTATTTGGTTATTTCTTTCTTTCTTATCCTTGTTTGAGAGTTGTATTAGTTAAATAATTTGGAGAGTGTAGTTGACTTAAGAGAGTCGTCTATGTTATTGTAACAATTTGTGATATAGTGTATTTCTCTATTTGGAGGCCCGTAGTTTTTCTCCTGTTTTGGTGTATCCACGTTAAATTCATGTGTTGTGGATTGTTCTTATTTCTTTACTGTCTTTCATTGGGCGTGTGTTGGTTTAACACCCCGTCAAAGTCCATTAACGGTGATGTTAACTCTGTTCCCAGTGCTTGGCTTGACTTCTATGTAATAACAAAGTTCTACAGTTGAAGCAATAAGTACCTAAGAATAGACATGCTAAAAGGTCAATACAACGGTTGGTGAGTTATAGGTTTAGTACCACAATAGTAGTAAAGAATGACCACAAAAGTTTCGTAGTTCAAAAGTTCGTAGACAACAAAATGTCCTGTTTCAAATGTGTGTAGACAACAACTATGTCTTGTTTCAAACGTTTGTAGACAACAACTATGTCCTGTTTCAAATATTTGTAAGACAACAAATGTCTAGTTTCAAGTTTGTAAACCACAGGTTTAAGTAGCATAAAGTAGAGTCTGAAAAACAGTATTCAGAGTAATGATTCCTTGTTTTAGACCACGAGATTTTCTGCGTACAACTCAAGTGTTGTAAAAAGTTTATATATCTGTTAAGAGCACTTAAATATAAAGCTTCAACCCTCGAATAGCTAAGCGCTACGCGACTTCCTTTACTCTATGATAGCATACACCGATCAAGTGTACAAGTTACGAAGTAATAAGCACACGTTCGTTGGGTGAGGCTGTCAGACCTAATGGATATGTCCCTATGATTCGAGCTTACGTATGTAATTAAGATATTCAAGCTAAGGGATTTTTGATCAAACTCCTATGTATATTCGTTTAAGTACTCGTGTCTAATTCGTAACGCAGTTTAAAAACAACATGTTATCTCATCCCAAACAGAAAAGTGTATGAGATTGTAGACTTACGCAATACAAAGTTTGTTTCTAAATCATCGTGACTGGTTGTAAAATCTGTTTCAACAACGTGTATTCACATCCCGAGTATAAACACTAAAAGTTTAAAAGAAAGTAGAACTGTGAACTCTTGTATAGTAAACTTTTAGAAAACTAGTAAGCATGTATTCTCACCCCAAAAACAGTAGAGAAAAAGGGGGTTATAACTCACCTTTTGCGCAGCTACAAATAGTACAGTAGATAACCAAGATGTAGGTCCTTGACCCGTAGACTCAACCTATAGAATATAAGTTGGTCATTATATGTCTAATAAGCTAGGTCGGTCCATAGGGTGCACATAGTCCTAATGCTCAAGTCCAACACGATTGTATAGTAAAAGTCAACACAAAGTCAACTAGTTCATGCAAGTCAAACACAAGTTAAACTTGGTCAAGTTGGTCAACCTAAGTCAATTACATCAGTAGGTTATGTCAATGATTTCATAAAGTCAACCCAAGGTCAATTCTTAAGTTTCAAACATTAGTATAGCATTTTTCACGTTTTCTAGTTCGGTTGTCATAAGTGTTCCCGAAAGTCATGCAAACAACCAAACATTATTCACAAATGATAAATCAGGAAAATATGACATGCTCCAAATCATAAGTACATGACATTAGCTTTCTAAAAATACCAATCACACTATTATACGATTCCTAGAATTCACGTAGCATGCAATTCTTTCCAGTTCAGTTTCTACTCGCGCACCAGTTTTATAAACATTCCCATTTATTCTAGAAAAATGTAAATATACTAGACCAGTGGGAGATTTTCACAAACATCTCAAAGTTTAATCTATCAAAAGATCTAAGCATTTCATGTAGCCAATTTGTACAGTTTTGCCATTCAAGTCGGACTTCCTGATTTAGACAGAATTCAGACCTACTGTTTTAGCACGCATAAAGCACATATCATATAGAGTTTTCAGAGGTTGACATGCATATGAGATATGTTTCTTAACAACAAAATAACAACATATCAGAAGCTCAAGTTTCAAAACAATTTATATTTCATGCTAGACTATTTATCTATGCAAACGAGACAGTTTCAACTACGTTCAGGTAGTCATTTTCGGGCGAGATTATCCGGACATCTAGAAACAATTAGCACACATGATCTACATGAAAAGTGAAGTACTCTTTATGAAATTTTCAAAACTTAAAAGATTATTTTCCATAAATCAAGTTAAGTGGTCGTTTATCTCAGTCCAAAAGTGTCGATTAGCAAGTTTTACCATATACGTTTAAGTAAGCATAAAACGAGTTTTACAAATCCAAACGACATGATATCCTAGTCCAAATTGAGTGTTATTTAATTATCTACCCAATGGTAATCAGTTAATGCACTAATTCATAACACACAAATCGCAGTTTTCTGATTAAAGCATATAAGCATGTCGAAAATTCAAATAAGCATATCTAGAGCATAACATAACGAAATCAAGCGATTCTCGCGAGCAAACTTACTAATTTTCACAAGCTATTCAAAAGTAATCATATTAGGATCAGTAGGACATCATATTATCACAGAAAAATCAGATTCATCACGAATTTACAATGAAACCCTAATTGTACATATCTTGTTAACGGTTTATTGAAATCGCGCGTTATCTATGTGCAAAATTAATAGTTTTTCAATAGCAATTCAATAATGTAATAATATTGAACATATTTGGAGTGCAAAAGTCAGATTAGGACTGATCAAATTCGTGGGTTCATCAAAGTAGTGCATACGATCAATTAACAACTGAATTATACGTACATCAAGACTTGAGCACTAGACACTCTAGAAACCCTATACATGTATAATGTATAATAATAATGAAATCTAGAAAGATAGAGTTTTTAAATCATACTATAATCATACAATTGTTGGTATTGATGCGTAGAGGAGAACGAGATGATCGCGAATACGTAAACGAGCAAGCAAATAGCCAAGTTTTTGATGTGTTCTTGATGGGATGAAGGTGAACGACTATTTTGGGGTTTTGGGGCTGCAAAAATTCATGGCTAGGGGAAGGAGAAAGAAAAATATGTGCAGATTATGATTTAGGTGGATTAGGGTTGCCTAAATAAGGGATAATTAGCAAATAAGGCCCAAATTAAAAACAAGGGAGGCCCCCCTTTGGTGGATTTCGGCCAAATGGCCCATATGGGTGATTCATGGGCTAATTTTGACTAGTTAGAATGTTTATTGCATAGCCCGTTAGGTGCCGTTAACCGAAATCGAAAACCGGAACGTTAACCGAGCGTTTTAGCGAATTCTACGTGTATTAAATTTATAAAACTCTAATAAATTAAAAGTATTTTAAAAACTTAATAATTATATAAAATAATTATTAAAAGTGAATTATCTTTCGTTTCATTACCTTAAAAGACGTTTTCCCGGTTTTCACTAACCGTACGTTTTTCTTGCGTTTTCTAAGTCTCTAGCATACTTCTAAACCAAAGTATAAAATCAAGTAATATGTAGCACATATTAAAAATAGTATTTTCAAAAAAAAAGTTATGGCGTATAAATTCATAGAATTTAACTAACGGTCGTTAAGTATTTAACGGAAAAATTAGGGGAAAAAGTCGGATTGTTACAGTTGGGAATTAGTGAGGCCGTAATTTCCCAACAAATACCAGATATATGTCTCTACAAGCCGGTAAAGAGGTGGGGTCTACCATATCTTTTGGGAACCAAACAAATTGGGTAAGAACCAGATTTAGCTACTCGTGAATTGATTATGTTGGGCTCTCACAAGAGCCCAATAATTCATATGTGATTTATAGGTTTATGGAAGTGTAAGGCTAAACTGTGCAACTTCGTGCAATCTTAACGTTTGTATTTCATATATATTGATTATATATCTGTTATTGCTTTTGAGATCTCCTACATATTATTTAGATTTCTATTTCTATTATTTCTATTATCATCATCACTTACTGTTATTCAAAGCAAAACATCAATCACACAAATTGGCTTTACTTTCGACCAACAGATATAGTAGTAGATGGGTTTGATTATCCATGGGTTATTCAATTCCCACCTTCTTTAACAGGACTTGGGTGTAAGAATTTACTCGTTTTTGTTGCCTCCGAGGACCGGGCTAACATCTAAGAGACTGAGGGTTCTGTTACTACAAATCTGTTAACATGCGTTGATACGAAGGAGATTATCGTTATAATTAAGACGTCGTTTAAGGAAAAGGCCCTGAATTGTATTTCTTCAATCCTGATACCGATAATGCAAAGAACATGCTCGCCCAGAGTACAACCTCATAATGAGTCAAATAAGAATTTCTGGATTGTATACAATAAAAGTATAATATTATTTAATATTTAATTTAATAGTATAGTTATTGTGCTTAAAATTAAATCACTGAATTATCCTATTACAAAACTTGAAGGTTAATATTAAAAGGTAATGTTATCAAAATAAAGTAACTAATTACAGTTCAAATTAAGAACTACACTGGATAACCTGACTTATTTGAATTATTTACGGAATAACATATATTAACATAACTACTTTAGTTATGCTTTATCCAAATATCAAACCAACTTATACTACGAATTATTATAAATCATAAATAAATTAGTATTTGATTGGGATTGGGATACAGATAAAAGCTAAGCCTATAAAATAATATGCAGGAAACGAAGATCCAAATGGGAAGCATAAAACAAAATTCACGTGCAAGTAGACACCTGCATATATATCCAAAACAGCAAAAGACAGCTTTATGATCAACATGTACTAGATGGGCCAATCAATATATGTTTATTCAATATCTATGATCGACCTAATCAAATTCGATTATATCACCAAAGGGCTATTGGCCTTCCGGTATCTAAGAACCCCTCTAACCAGGAGGTTATGTGTTCGAGTCCAGTGGTGAACATGTGTAAATATTCGTGAAAAGGTCGTGTAGAGTGTGCGAGCTTGTCTTTTTTATATGAATATACTAGTGATAGACTGCAGAGACTTATAGAACAAGATTATTTGTGTGAGAGCCAATAATAAGATTGTATTACCTGCATAGTGAACCAAATGCTAAACATAAGAGAAGAAAAAAGGAATTACATGTTAATTAAAACCATATTTACATGTTTCTGTGGAAGTGGTAGTGATCTGTGATTGATCTCTGCTAGAGTGCTAGTGAACTGGCACTAAGTACTCCAATATTGATGTTTTGTTCGAAGTACAGCCAGGATTAATCAGAGGGCAGTGATCTCGTCTTTAGGCAAAAGTTGATCTTCCAAATCAGATTTATTAACCAAAACTTGAATGCTCCGGATATCATCATTTTGTGATATCATCATCTTCTTCTTCTGTTGTTCTTCTTTCATTTCTTCTAGGTCTTTAGCTTTACCCCATAGTACAACGTACAACCCGATTATGATTCCAAATGCACCTATCACACTGAATATCCACAAAAGAAGTTTTACTTTATACAAAATAAACAATTGGCAACAGGTTCTGATACTTGTTGGGAAATTTTTTAAAAAAAAACAGAGATCTTCTGATATGATGCAAAAAATGTGTATAAACTTTTCGTATCATTGTGTAAAGTTACAATTTTATTTAGTTTGAAGTTATGGTTGTATTGCGTAAAACATTAAAAGCCTAATTAGTATTATGAGTTGGCTTTTTAGTAATGAAATCTAAAGCAAGTATAAGTACATTAAAACTTGCCTTCCTACATAAATCTGTTCTTGTAAAAACAGAGAACCAATGATGGTAACAATGACTGTGTTTAAAGGATTGAACATCGCTGAAAATACAGGACCTCTCCTTTCGATGACCCAAGATTGCATAAATATTGAAATTCCAGAACCAACAACACCCTGATCATAATAAAAACCATGGATAATATTAAAGTCTAGTCACAAATTCTTTTTTTTTTTTTTTTTTTTTTTTTTTTGGGTAAGCGAGGAAACTCTCCTATGAACGAACACATTAGCTCCCCATAGAAGGTAAAACCTCAGGTAATCAAGCCTCCCGAGCGCGAGACCTGGTACCGGATGAATTGCGCATTATGCGCACCCTCTAGTCACACTCCCTTTTTGAACAATTTGGCATAGCCAGGAATTGAACCCGGGTGGTGTGCTTCATTGGGCAACTCGGTGGCCACTCAGGCAAGCCTGAATGGTTTCTAGTCACAAATTCTCAGACATACAAAATAGACTTTTAAGTTTTAATAAGGTTTTATTGAATGTAATTACCGTGTATAAACAAGTTCCAAGTTGAAATAGCGAGCTAAGTTTCCAAGATTCCAAGTGTGGGTCCGTAAACAATGCAACCATTGCGCATTGCACTGTCCCAATAAAACACATCCAAGCAGATAATGATAAATGATCAGGGTAGTTTCTAGTGAGTGGTACCTGCAATTTTTAAATACATCAACTTCAATAATGTGACCCTAAGAATTTCTTTTGCAAGTGAAAATTTCTTAATATTGCTCTAAATTGTATTAAGTTGTTAAATAGTCACCTGTATGATTAGCCAAAATGACCAGCAACAGCAGGCGACAAACAGACATAAGCAACCCAAGAGCCAAATTTGATCACTGTCAGTTGAGTTATACAACAGAGAATTTGATAAAGGCAGGTGTGTATTTAGAAGCTTGGGGCCTTTAATGAGTGTCATTGCAGATGCACCTGTGACACACACAATCGTCCCTAGTATTTTCGCAATTGTTCTCAGGCTTCGAATATTGATTGGTTCGAATCTAGTGACATTCATAAATAAAATCAAAAAAAATTCTTTGAATTTTGTGTCATTTCTATCATGAATCGTCGTTGAACATGAGAAAGATTAATGAGTAGTTGATTAGTACCCAACAATGGATGCTGCAACAAATGTGATGGCAGGGATAAGATTGGACAAAGCACTTGCTGCTGAAGCTGATGCCAAGTATATGCCTTCATATTGAATCATTTGGTTGCCTGTTACTCTGTATGACACTTAACTAATTATTTGCTTTATAGTAATTAGCTTCATAAACCAAAAATAATACAGCAAGTATGTATGTACTTAGAAACATCAAAAATATATACAGTAACCTACCCAATTAAGGCTGCAATGAAGATTAACGAAAAACTCTTCAATCCCATGGAAGATTTCATTGTTTGTGTTTTACTCCTGCAAAATACTAAATGGATAAAGTTTTCTCTATTATTCAGACTACCGGAGTATAACCGGGTTATCCCGCGACCATTTATGACCTTTCCCTTGCCACCCAACATATGCTACTAGTTTGAACTCGAACCACAAGACTATATTGTGACGGTTATAAGTGGACTTGGAAATTAATAAAACTAGAGGTCTTTCCGGAAGCAGTGTCTTTACTTGTGCGTAAGATCCTAATTTCTCGTACACGCTTTGACGAGATTGTGTAATGTCATTGTTATCTAATAAAGTCTTAGATGCATGCAAGGTATAAATTATAAGTGTTGTTACCTTGAAAAGTAACTTATGGGGGCAATGAACAAAGTTCCAAAAGCTTGTCTATATACAACAAAAACTCTTGGGTTCATTCCTTGTAAGAAAGAAGCTCTAGCTGATAATGAGACTCCCGCATATGTAAACTGCATCACCAACATAACAAGTATTGGCTTGTAATACTCTGACTTTCCCATTGAAGCTTAATTAATGATGAGTTTGTAATGTGATCTGCATAGATTAAATACTTACAATTTAAAGACTTGTGGGTGTTCCACTTGTATACCTAATTTTTTATATTTTTTAAACTTCAGTCCTTGATCTTTTTGGATAGCCACTGGTGATTAGGAAAGATGGTGCTTTATCAACATTTTTTGTATTATAGTTTAACAATTAGTTGTCTGTTTCATCAAAAGATATACTATATCTATTTGTTACTCTAGTCGGATATTAATACCTAAGAGTAGGGATGCAATGGATGTTCGATCCATCGGATATATGATCTAAATAGATGATCCAAATGAATGATAAATGGATATGAACAGGGGCGAAGCCAGAATATTCGGTCGATGGTGTCACTAAAATGTCCTTATGATTTTTCTTTTCATGATAAATCGAAAATTTATAATAAGTTTTTCATGAATGATATTTTTTGGTGTAAAAATTACTGAACATTCACATACAAATAAATGGTTAAATTTATTCGATAAGCATTAAGTGTAAAGTTACAATTCATTTGCTTCGAAAATTTAGGAACCCCATTGAACTTGGGACCTTGTATTCAACCACTTAGAGCTCAACCAGTCAACTAACATGGCATATAATTACTTTTATAACATGTATATTATTATGAAGTTGTGATATGGTCCGGCCTTTAGTGGCATGACTCCTTTAGGGTGTTAGACAATATATTTATGCCTCCTTTAGGGTGTTCTATAATTATGTAACAGTTACTTCCACAAAAATAAATAGTTATGTCATAATTAAAAAATATCGGAAATATATTAATAAAAATATAATATTACGATTTACGGCCTAGTTTTTTTATATGTAAACTAATTTTATCCCTAATTAATAGTATTATTGTGGTGTCATGAGATGAATATTCAGAGAGAAAACAATGATTTTTTTGAATTAACATTAAAAATAAATGATAAGATGGAGATGGTGGAGCCTAATTTCCATTAAAAACAAGAATAAAATTAGAGCTTCCCATGCAGTCTTGTCTGTGCATTCATCCATTGATTTCCAAAACAAATATTATTATTCACCGAATGTGTACAATCAAAATAATAGCCAAGTATGGCATAACAACTTCTAATCCTACCTAAATTCATACTCATTTTTGGCATAAATTATTAAATATTTGGAAAAAAAAAATCCTAGACGTGTTAGAATTAAAAAAAAAAAGTCAACTATAGTCAAATTACCTTTTTAGGTAATTTGACTTTGGATTAGAAGCATTCAACTTCATCCTCTCCCTTTTTAGATAATCACATGTCTGCCATATCCAAACAAGTAAACGACTTAAAAGCAGGCTGCCTGATCATGCATATATTTTTCATAGGGTCAATATGTCAGTTCAATAAGCTTTGGGGGGGGGGGGGGGGGGGGGGGGGTTAAGGATCTTAGAACTTGGCTCTCCAGTCCGGCTACCGTGAATAACCCTGGCCGACATGATGATGTCGGCGGGGTGACCAAGTGATTAAGTCCACCTTCGATAACGGTCGTTGATCAGAAGGCCCCATGTAAGGCTGTAGGTGCTAGTTAATAAAGAACTAACCTGTTAACCTTAAGAAGACGAAAGATGATGCTGGTTACGTAAGATGTGTAGTAAACGATGGTTACGTAACGTGATCCTCCCTAGAATGATAATTAGGGTTAGTATATATATATAGGCAAACCCTAATTCTAGAACCGTCTAAGATTGTGATAATCCTGTCCATAACAAACTCCCCCGAATCTCGGTTGTAATTATGGAAAAGATATCGACTTGATGACCAAGTAACCGCCGTGCCGGGAACAAAGGCATTCGATACATCATCGCATGCCGCATACCGCATACTAAGTACAGGCATACGCATGCTAGCGAGCGCCCGCATACGTATAGAATGCGCATGCGGGTTGCGGTATCATTATGTCCCCCCAGTTTGATATTATATGACGCAAGACATATGATATCAAACTATTAAGCGAAAAAGAAAAACAAGAAAATGGCTAGCATTAAATTTTCCGCGTGCGTCTCGAGGTCATTAAATGCCTGTCACTGTCGCAGAAGCCCATTCGGCTGACAAGACATAAAGTGGCAGTTGGCAGGTGTAGTGACCCGAACTTTTCCATGTTTATATATATATTAAATGAAATTGTTATTTACATGATTAAATGTTTCCAACATGTTAAGCAATCAAACTTGTTAAGACTTGATTAATTGAAATATGTTTCATATAGACAATTGACCACCCAAGTTGACCGGTGATTCACGAACGTTAAAATTTGTAAAAACTATACGATGACATATATATGGTTATATATATAGTTAACATGATTTTATTATAAGTATGTATCTCATTAGGTATTTTAACAATGAGTTATATACATAAAGATGAGACTATTAATTTAAGAAACTCGAAAACGATATATATAACGATTATCGTTATAACAACGTCTTACTAGGTACATATGAATCATATTAAGATATTGATACACTTGGTTAATTATGTTAAATGATAAGTAAATATATTATTAAGTGTATTAACAATGAAATACATATGTAAAAATAAGACTACTAACTTAATGATTTCGAAACGAGACATATATGTAACGATTATCGTTGTAACGATATTTAACTGTATATATATCATACTAAGATATATTATATATCATAATATCATGATAATATAACAATTTAACATCTCATTTGTTATAATAAACAATGGGTTAACAACATTCAACAAGATCGTTAACCTAAAGGTTTCAAAACAACATTTACATGTAACGACTAACGATGACTTAACGACTCAGTTAAAATGTATATACATGTAGTGTTTTAATATGTATTCATACACTTTTGAAAGACTTCAAAACACTTATCAAAATTCTTCTACTTAACAAAAATGCTTACAATTACATCCTCGTTCAGTTTCATCAACAATTCTACTCGTATGCACCCGTATTCGTACTCGTACAATACACAGCTTTTAGATGTATGTACTATTGGTATATACACTCCAATGATCAGCTCTTAGCAGCCCATGTGAGTCACCTAACACATGTGGGAACCATCATTTGGCAACTAGCATGAAATATCTCATAAAATTACAAAAATATGAGTAATCATTCATGACTTATTTACATGAAAACAAAATTACATATCCTTTATATCTAATCCATATACCAACGACCAAAAACACCTACAAACACTTTCATTTTTCAATTTTATTCATCTAATTGATCTCTCTCAAGTTCTATCTTCAAGTTCTAAGTGTTCTTCATAAA
The DNA here is from genome assembly GCF_046630445.1 of Rutidosis leptorrhynchoides. Classification (NCBI taxonomy): domain Eukaryota; kingdom Viridiplantae; phylum Streptophyta; class Magnoliopsida; order Asterales; family Asteraceae; genus Rutidosis; species Rutidosis leptorrhynchoides. Next base: position 619,937,944 of record NC_092336.1, on the reverse strand, counting down.
TTCCAAAAGTTCTAGTTTCATAAAATCAAGAATATTTCCAAGATTGCAAGTTTACTTCCAAGTTTTCTAAATCCATTCCAAATAATCATCCAAGATCAAGAAACCGTTGTTACTTACAGTAGGTTATCTTTCTAATACAAGGTAATAATCATATTCAAACTTTGGTTCAATTTCTATAACTATAACAATCTTATTTCAAGTGATGATCTTACTTGAACTTGTTTTCGTGTCATGATTCTGCTTCAAGAACTTCGAGCCATCCAAGGATCCGTTGAAGCTAGATCCATTTTTCTCTTTTCCAGTAGGTTTATCCAAGGAACTTAAGGTAGTAATGATGTTCATAACATCATTCGATTCATACATATAAAGCTATCTTATTCGAAGGTTTAAACTTGTAATTACTAGAACATAGTTTAGTTAATTCTAAACTTGTTCGCAAACAAAAGTTAATCCTTCTAAATTGACTTTTAAAATCAACTAAACACATTTTCTATATCTATATGATATGCTAACTTAATGATTTAAAACCTGGAAACACGAAAAACACCGTAAAACCGGATTTACGCCGTCGTAGTAACACCGCGGGCTGTTTTGGGTTAGTTAATTAAAAACTATGATAAAATTTGATTTAAAAGTTGTTATTCTGAGAAAATGATTTTTATTATGAACATTAAACTATATCAAAAAATTATGGTTAAACTCAAAGTGGAAGTATGTTTTCTAAAATGGTCATCTAGACGTCGTTCTTTCGACTGAAATGACTACCTTTACAAAAACAACTTGTAACTTATTTTTATGACTATAAACCTATACTTTTTCTGTTTAGATTCATAAAATAGAGTTCAATATGAAACCATAGCAATTTGATTCACTCAAAACGGATTTAAAATGAAGAAGTTATGGGTAAAACAAGATTGGATAATTTTTCTCATTTTAGCTACGTGAAAATTGGTAACAAATCTATTCCAACCATAACTTAATCAACTTGTATTGTATATTATGTAATCTTGAGATACCATAGACACGTATACAATGTTTCGACCTATCATGTCGACACATCTATATATATTTCGGAACAACCATAGACACTCTATATGTGAATGTTGGAGTTAGCTATACAGGGTTGAGGTTGATTCCAAAATATATATAGTTTGAGTTGTGATCAATACTGAGATACGTATACACTGGGTTGTGGATTGATTCAAGATAATATTTATCGATTTATTTCTGTACATCTAACTGTGGACAACTAGTTGTAGGTTACTAACGAGGACAGCTGACTTAATAAACTTAAAACATCAAAATATATTAAAAGTGTTGTAAATATATTTTGAACATACTTTGATATATATGTATATATTGTTATAGGTTCGTGAATCAACCAGTGGCCAAGTCTTACTTCCCGACGAAGTAAAAATCTGTGAAAGTGAGTTATAGTCCCACTTTTAAAATCTAATATTTTTGGGATGAGAATACATGCAGGTTTTATAAATGATTTACAAAATAGACACAAGTACGTGAAACTACATTCTATGGTTGAATTATCGAAATCGAATATGCCCCTTTTTATTAAGTCTGGTAATCTAAGAATTAGGGAACAGACACCCTAATTGACGCGAATCCTAAAGATAGATCTATTGGGCCTAACAAACCCCATCCAAAGTACCGGATGCTTTAGTACTTCGAAATTTATATCATATCCAAAGGGTGTCACGGAATAATGGGGATATTCTTATATATGCATCTTGTTAATGTCGGTTAACAGGTGTTCACCATATGAATGATTTTTATCTCTATGTATGGGATGTGTATTGAAATATGAAATCTTGTGGTCTATTGTTACGATTTGATATATATAGGTTAAACCTATAACTCACCAACATTTTTGTTGACGTTTAAAGCATGTTTATTCTCAGGTGAATACTAAGAGCTTCCGCTGTTGCATACTAAAATAAGGACAAGATTTGGAGTCCATGTCTGTATGATATTGTGTAAAAACTGCATTCAAGAAACTGATTTCGATGTAACATATTTGTATTGTAAACCATTATGTAATGGTCGTGTGTGATAATGCTAAAAACGAACATATATTTCATAGCATTATTCCTCAAGAAAGACAAGCTTTTAGTTGCAATTGTTCTATTTACAAGTGATATTCGTTTAAATAATAAAAGGTGAAGACAAAAGACAGATTCGACGAATTGAAGACGCAAACGACCAAAAAGCTCAAAAGAACAAAAGACAATCAAAAAGGTTCCAATTATTGATAAGAAACGTCTCGAAATCACAAGAGTACAAGATTCAAAACGCAAAGTACAAGATATTAAATTGTACGCGAGGACGTTCGAAAAACCGGAACCGGGACCAGAGTCAACTCTTAACGCTCGACGCAACGGACTAAAAATTACAAGTTAACTATATATATAAATATAATATAATATATAATTAATTATATTAATTATATATATATTATATATATATATTTAAAACCGTCGGCAGCAGGAAACTCCAAGGGTGTAAACTGTAAATACCTCTCCGCGACTCGCGGAGTTTTAAGGGTATTTGGCCGCGAGTCGCGGAGCCCCAAAAATCAAGTCTGGCTATAAATCAACCCGAATTCTGATCAAAATCATCATCATTTTTTCTTCTCATTCATACGAAGTAATATATATTTATATTTATAATTTATATTTTAATTTTAATTATAATTCTAATAATAAGGGTATGTTAGCAAATGTTGTAAGGGTGTAAGTCGAAATTCTGTCCGTGTAACGCTACGCTATTTTTAATCATTGTAAGTTATGTTCAACCTTTTTATATTAATGTCTCGTAGCTAAGTTATTATTATGCTTGTTTAAAACGAAGTAATCATGATGTTGGGCTAATTACTAAAATTGGGTAATTGGGCTTTGTACCATAATTGGGGTTTGGACAAAAGAACGACACTTGTGGAAACTAGACTATGGGCTATTAATGGGCTTTATATTTGTTTAACTAAATGAAAGTTTGTTAATGTTAATATAAAGATTTACAATTGGGCGTCCCTATAAATTACCATATACACTCGATCGGACACGATGGGCGGGGTATTTATATGTACGAATAATCGTTCATTTAACCGGACACGGGAATGGATTAATAGCCACTAGAATAATTAAAACAGGGGTGAAATTACATTCAAGGGTAATTGGTGTAATTGTTAACAAAGTAGTAAAACCTTGGTTTACACGCAGTCGATAACCTGGTGTATTCATTAAACAAAGTATTAAAACCTTGTTACAATTCGAATCCCCAATTAGTTGGAATATTTATCTTCGGGTATAATAATAATTTGACAAGGACACTTGCAATTTATATTTATGACTGATGGACTGTTATGGACAAAAACCAGACGGACATATTGAATAATCCAGGACAAAGGACAATTAACCCATGGGCATAAAACTAAAATCAACACGTCAAACATCATGATTACGGAAGTTTAAATAAGCATAATTCTTTTATTTCATATTTAATTTCCTTTATTTTATATTTAATTGCACTTCTAATTATCGCACTTTTATTTATTGTTATTTTATTTTATCGCACTTTTAATTATCGTACTTTTTAATTATCGCAATTTAATTTTATCGCATTTTTATTATTCGCAATTTCATTATCGTTATTTACTTTACGCTTTAATTTAAAGTCTTGTATTTATTTTATATTTTACATTAGGTTTTAACTGCGACTAAAGTTTTAAAATCGACAAACCGGTCATTAAACGGTAAAAACCCCCCTTTATAATAATAATATTACTTATATATATATTTGTATTTTTATAAAAGTAAATTAATATAGCGTTGAACTTTGTTTAAAGATTTCCCTGTGGAACGAACCGGACTTACTAAAAACTACACTACTGTACGATTAGGTACACTGCCTATAAGTGTTGTAGCAAGGTTTAAGTATATCCATTCTATAAATAAATAAATATCTTGTGTAAAATTGTATCGTATTTAATAGTATTTTCCTGCTAAAATTTAATAGTATTTTATACCCCTCTGCTTTGACATCAAGTATTTTTGGCGCCGCTGCCGGGGAACATCTTAAAAGCCGGAAGCGCAACGCTAATATAAAAAAAAAAAAAAAAAAAAAAGATTTTTAGTTACTTTTATTAAAAATTCGTTTTTGTAAAAATACGTTTTAAATATTTGAAAATATAAAAAGAAAAATATAAGTATTTTTAGGATTTTGTTAAATATTTAAGTTTTATAAGTTTCTTTATTTTTATTTTAGTTTATAAAAATATAAGTTTTAATTTTAATATCTTTTATTTGATTAAAAAACAGAAAACAAAATAAAATAAAAAAAAAAAAAAAAATAAAGAAAAACGCGTAAAAACAAAACCTGTCAACTGAATTCCTGAACCCCGCGACTTGCGGGGTTTTCCTCTTTATTTGCCGCGACTCGCGGAGGTCTTCTGACACACGGACAAAACCCTAATCACGGGTTATTTTTAATTATTATTATTATTATTAAAACCTAAATATTATTATTATTATTAATCTTAGTTTTATTTTTACTTTTTACTTTATATTTATGTATTTAGTATTAATTAAGTTTTTATTAAATTGTAAAATTAATAGTTTAGTAAAATAAATAATCTAAAATAATATTTTTATAAAAATTGTACTTTTTACAACTTTTTGTATATTTTTATATTTTGTACCTTTTTAATCGTTGTAGCGTAACTTTTGTATTTTTTAGCTCATAATTAATTTTAAACTTAGTTTTTGCTATAGTTATTTTTACTCCTAGATTTTTAGGCTTTGCCGTAGAATTCCTTAAGTGCTTTTTCTTTAGACTAAGATTTAGGTGCTTTAGAATTTTGCGACGCCTTTTTAAGTTTTAGTTTCTTTTTAAGTTATTTCCATTTGGGATTTAGTTTTTCCTTGTAAGCTTTAATATTTTTAGACCTTTTACTATGTATCAATTATCATTCCAATTAGTAATTTCAATTTGCGATTATAATTTTAAGTTAGTTGTAGTAATAAGGTTAAATTAGTTAAGTATTTTTAAGTTTTGATAAGTTTCTTTTATTTTTCCGTCACCTTTTATTTTTCAACCATTTTTTTTCTTTTTCGACCTTTTTCGACGAACTCTTTTTCTCTCTTATTTCTCGCCATTCTAGTTTTAGGACTTAGAATTTTTTCTACTTCTTATCTAAATTTCTAAAAATTACGAAAATTTATTTTAAGTGGTTAAATTAATAGACATCAAAATTTTCTGGTTCGTAGTAATAGTTGGATTTGTACGTGGACCGGGTTATTGGAGCCAAACAGTCCTCAATTATATTGAGACCAAACGAATCCTGCCCCTCTGCTGCATCTTTTGGCTATTCGAAACGTGGGCAAAATCAGAAAAGTCTATTAATTGGATAACTTATTATAATTTTTCTTTCCTTTTTAAAAACTAATAGGATATTCAGTGAATGCACCGAGCAAGACGTTCATCACCTTTTGTACGTTCACCACCTGTAACTCGATCAAGACATCGTTTAACAAATATAACTGCCGTTGATTTTTCTTTAGAATCGTCATCCAGTCGACCAAGTACTTCAGTTCAAATTTCCGATAATCCATTTTTTGAACCCAACCTCACAATTGAGAATCCAGAAAATATTCAGGAACGGTTCGTAGATCCTGAACCATTAAACTTTCCTCCGGAACCACCAATCATTCAAACAGAGATTGTTGAGGAACGAACTATTAAATCAGAATCATTCAGTGATACCGATTCAACAAATTCAATTATGGAGAATCTGGAACCTTTAAGTATGGAAGACCGAATGAGAGCTAAACGCACTGGCCAAGGTCACGCAATTACTCATCCAGACATTAATGCGCCAGATTATGAAATCAAAGGACAAATTCTACACATGGTGACTAATCAATGCCAATTTAGTGGTGCGCCGAAGGAAGATCCAAATGAACATCTACGTACCTTTAATAGGATCTGCACACTATTTAAAATCCGAGAAGTGGAGGATGAACAGATATATCTCATGTTATTTCCCTGGACTTTAAAGGGAGAAGCCAAAGATTGGTTGGAATCGTTACCTGAAGGGGCGATCGATACATGGGACGTTTTAATTGATAAATTTCTTAAACAATTCTTTCCTGCATCTAAAGCCGTAAGACTGCAAGCAGAAATTGTTACGTTCACACAAAAGCCAAATGAAACTCTATATGAGGCGTGGACAAGATATGGGAAGTTATTAAGAGGATGTCCGCAACATGGTTTAGACACCTGTCAAATAGTACAAATATTCTACCAAGGATGCGACATCACTACAAGGAAAGACATAGATATAGCAGCTGGTGGTTCGATTATGAAGAAAACCGAAACTGATGCTTACAAAATTATTGATAACACTGCTTCCCACTCACATGAGTGGCACCAAGAAAAAGACATCATTAGATCATCTAAAGCAGCTAGAGCCGATTCTAGCCATGATTAGATTCCATTTCCGCAAAGATAGATGCTTTCGAGAGACGAATGGAAAAGATGACTAAGGATATTCATGCTATACGAATTAGTTGTGAGCAGTGTGGAGGACCACATTTGACAAAAGATTGTCTCAGTATTGAATTAACAATGGAACAAAGAGAGAATATTTCATACATAAACCAAAGGCCTGGAAATAATTATCAGAATAATTATCAACCGCCAAGACCGATTTACAATCAAAACCAGAATTATAACCGAAATATTCCATACAACAACCAACAAGGTCCTAGCAATCAACAAGTATCCAATAATACTTACAATCAGCAAAGACCGAATTTTCAAAACAAACCACCACAACAAACCGATGATAAAAAGCCGAATTTAGAAGATATGATGACGAAGCTAGTTGAAACTCAAACGCAGTTTTTCACATCTCAAAAACAAACCAATGAACAAAATGCTCAAGCATTTAGAAATCAACAAGCTTCTATTCAAAATCTGGAACAAGAAGTAAGTAACCTAGCAAGGTTAATAGGTGAAAGAAAACCGGGAAGTCTACCTAGTGATACAAATGCTAACCCCCGGAATGAAACAGCTAAAGCCATTACCACAAGAAGTGGTACAACACTTAAACCACCTGAAATACCTGTAACTTCTGATGAAACTATTCCTACTCCACAAGAACCACAATCTGATCAAGATAAGGAAAAAGAACCGGTAGTTGAAAAGGTTAATGAAGATAACACAGTTAAGGATAAACCTTATGTTAAACCATACCAACCACCACTTCCTTACCCGAATAAAATGAAGAAGGAAAAACTTGAAGCCGAGCAATCCAAATTCTTGGATATGTTTAAACAGATAAATGTAAATCTTCCTTTCATTGATGTAATTTCAGGAATGCCAAGATATGCTAAATTCTTGAAAGATCTAATCACGAATAGAAAGAAAATGGAAGAACTCTCGGCTGTTACTATGAATGCTAATTGTTCAGCAGTGCTGTTGAATAAGATACCAGAAAAACTATCTGATCCAGGAAGTTTCACAATTCCATGTTTTCTGGGTAGTCTTAGTTCAATAGAAGCATTAGCAGACTTAGGTGCTAGTATAAATCTAATGCCGTATTCACTATACGCTAAACTAGACCTTGGAGAATTGAAACCAACAAGAATAAGCATACAACTAGCCGATAGATCAATAAAATATCCTAGAGGGATAATGGAGAACATGCTAGTTAAAGTTGGTACTTTAGTATTTCCAGTAGATTTTGTTGTTTTGGACATGGAAGAAGATTCTCAAGTTCCTCTCATATTAGGAAGACCATTCTTAAACACGGCTAAAGCAATGATAGACGTGTTCGGTAAGAAACTGACCCTAAGTATAGAGGATGAGAGTGTTACCTTTTCAGTTGATAGAGCAATGCAACAACCACAATCTGCAGATGATACATGTTATTATATTCAAACTATAGATGCACATGCAGAATTATTAGAAGAATTTCCAGAATTACAAGGAACAGGAGAATGTTCTTTAGGAGAAGGTAATGAACCAATTGATGAAGCCGAAATATTAGCTACACTTATAGCTAATGGATATGAACCAACAACAGAAGAAATTCAAATGCTAAAAGAAGAAGACAGATATCGATATAAATCATCGATAGAAGAACCTCCGAAATTAGAGATAAAGCCACTTCCAAACCATTTGGAATACGCTTATTTACATGGTGAATCTGAATTACCTGTAATAATATCGTCTTCTCTTACTGAAAATGAGAAATCACAACTCATTTCTGTGTTGAAAGCTCATAAACCAGCCATTGCATGGAAGATTCATGATATTAAAGGAATAAGTCCTTCGTATTGCACACATAAAATCCTTATGGAAGAAGGTCATAAAACGTATGTGCAACGCCAACGAAGACTAAATCCTAATATGCAAGATGTAGTTAAGAAAGAGATTATTAAACTGCTAGATGCAGGTTTGATATATCCAATCTCTGATAGTCCATGGGTAAGCCCAGTTCAATGCGTGCCTAAGAAAGGTGGCATGACTGTCATCACAAATGAGAAAAATGAGCTTATTCCTACTAGGACTGTAACAGGATGGCGTGTATGTATTGATTATAGAAAATTAAATGACGCCACCAGAAAAGATCACTTTCCCTTACCTTTTATAGATCAAATGTTGGAAAGATTAGCCGGAAATAGTTACTATTGTTTTCTAGATGGATTTTCCGGATATTTTCAAATTCCAATAGCACCCGAAGATCAAGAGAAAACCACATTCACGTGCCCTTATGGTACTTTTGCTTACAAACGCATGCCATTTGGACTTTGTAACGCCCCTGCAACCTTTCAAAGGTGCATGATGGCGATTTTTCATGACATGATAGAAGAATGCATGGAAGTATTCATGGATGACTTTTCAGTCTTCGGTGATACATTTAAATCATGTCTAGTAAATCTGGAACGAATGCTAATTAGATGCGAAAAATCAAATCTAGTACTTAATTGGGAGAAATGCCATTTCATGGTTAAAGAAGGCATCGTTCTTGGACATAAAATTTCAAAAGAAGGAATTGAAGTGGATAGAGCTAAAGTAGATGTAATTGCTAAACTTCCACATCCCACGAATGTTAGAGGAGTTAGGAGTTTTCTAGGGCATGCCGGTTTTTACCGACGTTTCATAAAAGATTTTTCTAAAATTGCCACTCCTATGAATAAACTCCTAGAAAAGGATGCGCCATTCATCTTTTCAGATGAATGTATCAAATCTTTTAATATTCTTAAAGAAAAACTCACTAATGCACCGATCATGATAACACCAAATTGGAATCTACCATTTGAACTAATGTGCGATGCAAGTGATTTTGCAATGGGAGCCGTTTTAGGACAAAGGATTGAAAAACGATTTCAACCTATATATTATGCTAGTAAGACATTACAAGGAGCACAAACGAACTATACAACTACTGAAAAAGAACTCCTTGCTATTGTCTTTGCTTTTGACAAATTTCGATCATATCTCGTTCTAGCAAAAACGGTGGTCTATACCGACCATTCTGCTCTTAGATACCTATTTTCAAAACAAGATGCTAAACCAAGATTAATCCGTTGGATCTTACTCTTACAAGAGTTTGATATTGAAATCCGAGATAAAAGAGGAGCAGAAAATCTCGCCGCTGATCATCTTTCTCGTCTTGAAAATCCCGAATTAGAAGTTCTGAATGAATCGGCCATACAAGACAACTTTCCTGATGAATATCTATTGAAGATAGATTATAAAGAAATCTCATGGTTTGCAGACTATGCAAACTACTTAGTTTGTGGATTCCTTGAAAAAGGATTATCGTACCAAAGACGAAAGAAATTCTTCAGTGATATAAAACACTATTTCTGGGAAGATCCACATCTGTTTAAAAGTTGTCCCGATGGAATAATACGCCGATGTGTATTTGGAGATGAAGCTAGTAAAATTTTAAACCATTGTCACACAGGACCAACAGGAGGGCATTATGGGCCTCAACTAACAGCAAGAAAAGTTTATGAAGCTGGATTCTATTGGCCTACAATTTACAAAGACGCACACCTTCTTTGCAAATCCTGTGATGCATGTCAAAGGGCCGGAAAAATAAGTCAACGTGATGAAATGCCACAAAATGTCATCCAAGTATGTGAAGTATTTGACATTTGGGGTATTGACTTTATGGGTCCATTTCCAAAATCTCATAATAATCTATATATACTCGTAGCCATTGATTATGTATCTAAATGGGCGGAAGCACAAGCTCTCCCAACTAACGATGCACGAGTTGTAGTCAACTTTTTAAAACGTCTTTTTGCAAGGTTTGGAACACCGAAAGCTTTAATAAGTGATCGGGGTACTCATTTCTGTAATAATCAACTTGAGAAAGTTCTTAAAAGATATGGAGTAACTCATAAAATCTCCACCGCATATCATCCACAAACAAGTGGACAAGTTGAAAATACCAACCGAGCTTTAAAACGTATTCTAGAGAAAACCGTAGGATCAAATCCGAAGGAATGGTCCATTAAATTGGAGGATGCACTCTGGGCTTTTAGAACAGCATACAAAACTCCAATTGGAACCACACCTTTTAGACTTGTTTATGGAAAAGCATGTCATCTTCCAGTAGAAATTGAACACAAAGCATTTTGGGCTTTGAAGACATGTAACCTTGATTTACATGAAGCCGGACGTCTACGATTAAGTCAACTAAACGAATTAGAAGAATTAAGACATGAAGCATACGAGAATTCGTTAATATATAAAGAAAGAACGAAGAAATGGCATGATAAAAGAATCAGAAGTTCAAAAGAATTCAAAGAAGGAGACAGAGTTCTTCTTTTCAATTCACGATTCAAGCTATTTCCTGGAAAATTGAAATCAAGATGGTCTGGACCATTCATAGTCAAAAGAGTTTTCCCATACGGAACGATAGAATTAATAAATTCAAATGGGATTGAATTTAAAGTTAATGGTCACAGAGTTAAACATTACATACATGGTCCGATGGAAGTCGACAACGAAGTTAATCACAATTTCGATACCACAGCTAACTAAGTGTGGGGAGAATCAAGTCTTTAAAGGATAATATGTATTTCTGTTAGAGTTAGATTGTCTGTTTTCGTGTAGTTCTCGAAAATGGAACACGTATGGTCTTTCCCTAGCAGACCCTAAAGAACTAGTCTTCTCCCCCCATTCTGAATTTTTATTTTTTTTAGGTTTTTACAAAATGAAGACTGCCTGTGAACTAAACCATGGTCTAATGCTACACGCTTTGATCACTAAAAGAAATAATGACATACTACCGAGTGAATTAGTATCAGTAATCAGAGAAAGAATGGACGGAGTTAGAAAAGGATCCAGATGCGAAGATAATAAGTTACAATTTGGTAAAGGAAAATCAAAATCCGCAGCGAAAAGAAGAGCACGACACCTAGAAAAATGTCACAAATGCGGAAAATGGTCACATGGAGGTAAATGTTCAAATAATCAAACCTATTCAAATACCGAATTTGTTACTTTATGCAGAGACGGACCGTTCATATGTTTAGAAGAAAAGACAATGAATGCTAGAGGCTACGCCTATGCAGCCATGGAAGACCAATTAAACCGACTATCTTATGAATATAATAGATCATATAACTAAGAAATCTATTTCACAGGTATGTCTGTACAGTTTTTATTTTTATTTTTATTTTTAACCTTTTGATAATAAACGCTAATTTGTTCGCTAAAAAGTATTAAATTGGTATTAAATAAAATTAGGTTTGGCGACCGAAATTATTGATATCATTCAAAAATTTATTACATCACTGCGAAATTTAACGTTTATTCTTAAGGTATAAATATCTTTAAACAATCAAACCAAAATATTTCAAAAATTCGTCATGAGTTAAATTAGGTATTGGAACCGAAATTACTTTACCGAAAAGAGGGGCGCATATTTTTGATAATATTTGATTGATTAAAGTGGGATAAAAAGACAAAAAGATTTTTAAATTTATTTTTACCATGTTTTTAAAATTAATATTTAAATCTTAAGTTAATACTGTAAACTTTATAAAAACAATATTTTTAAAATTGTAAATATTTGAATTTTTAAAATAAGTTTGGTGTGAATTTATAATATGAATTTATAAATTAAGTCTGGTGTGAATTTATTTTATGCATTTCAAATTTTAAGTTTGGTGTGAATTTTTAATTTTTAATTTTTAATTTTGAATTTTATATTTATGTTGTGTGAATTTAAAAATAAAAATTTACTTTATCTCATTAAGTTAAAAATATGATTTTTAAAATTCGTCGTAAGTTGAAGACTAGGTCTCTGAACCGAAATTGCTTTACCCGAGGGAGGGACGAGAACTTTTATTATCATTATTTTTAATCTTGTTGATTTAAAGTATGCCAAAAACATTAAAAAAACCCAAAAATCTTAGCTTTTAAAACAATCGCTACAAAAAGACAAATTTTAAAATTTTGTCGAGGGACGGACTAGGACATCGATCCGAAACGACCTCGTCCTAAATAACAAGGGAAACAAAATTTTAAAATTAATTTCTTAATTGTTTTATAAGTTAAAGATTAAAAAAAAAAAAAAAAAAAAAAAAAAAAAAAAAAGTAACTCCGCGACTCGCGGAGTTTTCAGTGCAAACCTCCGCGACTCGCGGAGGGTCCAAAACCCAGAAAAAAAATAAAAGAGCTGCTCGATCAGTTTACCTCCCACACACAAAAACAACCCGAACAAACTGCGAAAAAGAACCCGAAAATACACCCAAAAACACTCCAAAAATCTCAATTTTTAACCGTTAATCACCAAATTTTTTGCTAAAATCATGTTGAGAAGGATGATATCTAGGAACTACTCAAGAAAAACGGTAAATTTCTACACCTAAACACCATTTAATTCGAATTTTAGTGTTCTTGAGCTAAATTTTACCCAATTTGATTTTGATGCTTTTTAGTGTAATTAGACTTAAATTGTTTATGTATTATGCTTGTATAACCTAGATTGATGCTGTTTAACATGATTAGAAGCCTTAAACTTCAAATTTTGAATAATCTAGGGTTTGTGTTCTTGAGCAATTTGGGGCTTTTTGATATAAACAGGTTATGGCCGATTTTTGTCATGAATTGTTGCTAAATTGAGTATTGTAACATGTCTAGGTAGTTAAATGATCCAAACTTTGAGCCTAAACATGATTTTGAGAATTAAAGTGGACTTTTTCAAGTCCAAAATTCATGAACTTGATTTTTGAAAGATAATGCCATTTGAGACTTGTTTATTTGCTAGTAATGATTATTTTGACATGTTATTTGAGTTAAATGCTTATGAACTTGGCGAAAATTTTCATATATGATTATTTGAAAAAGTGTAGATTTGATAAAAATGTGAAAATAAGCTTAAGTTTGATATAAATTGATAATGTCATTGTAATTATTTTGATTGATGATTTTGCTGACACTAATGCATATTTGGATGCACAAAATTTGTGTTTGATGTGTTTTGCAGAATGAAAGGGGTGAATCTTCATCCCAAGCCCGTCATGCTCCTGCTGAGAACTTGGAACAACAGGAGGTAGATAACTACTACAAGCAGGATGTACCTCATCCAGTCATGACCTTTTCAGATATGCACTTGGAACAGTTGCACCCGAACCTGCGATTTGACAGACTTTGGATAGATTATCCAAAATATCAACGGGGTTTGCATACTCTTCACTCTAAGGTTGTTGAGGTACCGAGGGTCATAGAATGGGGACCCTTGGAAGCTGTAGAATTGGCCGGGCCAATTAGGGAATTACTGGTACAGAGGTATGGTAATTCTTCTTTTAATGACTGGATATGTTTATTCACCATACGCAGACCTGTATATAAAGTATGGTGTGAAGAGTTGTTATGTAGTATAGAGTTGAATGATCGGGTAGCTAGTTTAACCGATCGTTCTTTTATTAGATTTTTGTTAGGCGGTTCGATGCGCCACATGTCTTTACTAGACATGGCTCAGGCTTTACGTATATATACGCCTGAGGAGTTAGCGTCTGCCGATTGTAGAGGATTGATACTAAACGGTAGGAAAATAGATGAAAATTTTGATACACACGGTGTGTGGAGTCAAATGACAAGCCACCACCGTTTCAAAGGGGGAAACTACTCTTATTTGGATATAGATAGAGCCGAATTAAGAGTAATACATAGGTTTTTAGCTAATTCGATTACACAAAGGGGTAAAAACAAAGAAAAGGTAAATGAACAAGATTTGTTTTACCATATGTGTATTCGAGACCCACACAGCGCTGTAAGTATACCATATTGTGTGGGTTATTATTTATCAGCTATGGTTCGAGGGATGCGTCCACATAGCATAATAGGAGGTGGTATTTTTATTACTTTGATTGGTGAATATCTCGGTGTGGACATAAGTCGGGGGGTATTATTAGTAGAAGAGCCGGAACCCCGCGACACTATAGGTTTAAATGTATACCATGGTGCGAAAGTGTTGAAGCGGCGAAATAACGCCGCAGTACGATACAATGGTAGACATCCACAGGTAGAGAGAAACCAGGAACAAGGTAATGTAGGAGGGGGGAACCAGATGCAAGAAATGCATAGGTTTATAGCTTCTCAGGAATACGAAAATGCTAGACAGAGAGCATTTGAAGATTGGCAAGTTCATCAGAACCAGATCATAGCGCATTGCCAACATATAGGTAGAAACTATATTCCTACACCGAAACCCGTCTTCCCTCCTTGGTCGATAGAGATGCAGCCACCATATCCTACGTATGACCCTGCCGAAGCATTCTATAGCACTTATGGTTATGCGTGGAACCCCTATTGGTACCAATATCATCCTTAGTTTACTTATTTTGTTTTATTATTTTGTAGTTTGTAATTATTGATATGTTTAATACTTTTGTTAATATTGTAATCATTTTTATAATTATCTAACTTTTATTCTTAGATTTTAATAATTTTTGAATGTGGGGTAATATACCAAACTTCAAAAATATGTATATATGTTTGCAATTTATCTTATGTACATAACAGGGTAAAACAACGCATTTTCAAAGACTGGCATTAAGTTCAGCAAAAGCAAGTAATTTTGACAACAATGATGCAAAATATATGTGAAATAACAACAAGACGGGATGAACAAATGATGTGCACCATTTATCATTCAGCAAACAAACGCCAATATATTTGGAAACTTTGGTAAAAATTTAATCATTTTCACACAAATCACCCTCAATAATTTAAATTGTTACTGATTTCTTGCAAATGAGGGCATTGCAAGATCTTAAGTGTGGGAAGGGGTTAAATTCTTTCGGATTTTAAAAATTTTTATATTAAACACTTGGTTACCATTAAAAATACTAGTAAAGCAGTAGTTGTATTAGAATCTAGTGCTCTCTGATAAAAAAAGAACAGCCCTAGTCTTATATACTGACTACCCAATTCTAGTAAAATTTTTCAATTAAATGAATTCAAATCATGTTTATACATATTTATGAACGATAAAACTAGGTTTTAACACCGAAATTATTGTTACCTCGGAAAGGACATAAATTGAGAAACAAACTAAAATGTTAAAATTCATTTAAAATGGAATAGAGGACGATAAAAAGGAAAATAAAAGCCAAGTGTGGGAAAATTTACCAAGTTATTTTAAACATATGTCACATATATTTGTAACAAATAACTGAAAATACTTTTGCTTTGAACTAAACTAAACTGTTTTACTCAATGAAAGAAAAGAAGAGATGGATCTACACGATGAATCAATTCCATCATTAAAAGGAAGTAAAGTCTTCCGAAAAAGACACGCGCTTCTTGATTTAGGTCATGAAGTTGTCGTCCAGACCAGCTGTAGGTTGACGAAAAATCTAGAAAAGTCATCACTAAAATCAGCAGGAAATCCACGGACCTCAGCATTAAACAGGGTCGCCAAGTGGTCAGATTTATCCTAACCATGAGAAGGATTTATCTCGTACAATGGGGAGGCACCGTGCAAATTAGCTGGATAAGACTAATGAATCAGATCCCCAGAAAGGATAATCTCCTTAAAGATTAAAAATCAGCTTTTAAGACTGATATTACTCAATCCTAGAGATTGACCTTAAAGATTGAGAATTACAAACTCATGGAATTCAATGATATCTAAACTCGAGCTTGAACGAGAAAATATTTTGATCAAAATTATAAACCGATTTGTTTTCTGAAAACCCTATTTTCAATGCGTTCATTACCATTGAACGTAAAATCCTAGGAATTCACCTGGAATTCATTAGGTCACCTGAATTAAATCGGGTGTCAACCGTAAGAACGGTGGTTGCATAGCATGGTCAAAGACAGGACTTTGTGCCAAACCGAAAAATTATAAGGGTGAGCTTTACTATTGCTCCTACCAAGGATAGTAATTGCGTCCGACACGTTATAGACCATAATCAAAAGCATGTCACGGGACATTGCCTTAACAGTTGCTTGTTCAACGCTTTCCTTTACAACCGGACGGTAGTTTGCCGAAAGGTAATATACGGAACAAGTAAACTGGACGTGTTGCTTTCCAAATACAAGGTTAGCAAGTGGGTGACACAAAACCGCAAGTTTTGAGCTAAAATTTTCAAATCTGAAACCCACCAAACCCACAAAAATATTTTGCAAACACCGGTAAAGGGTTATTCCGGAAAACTTATCTAGGGTAAAAACTAGATTTAATTTTCAAAAGATCAAATGTTTTTATAAAGATCCAATTGCCTTAATGGATCTAAATTTTTATAGTCATGTGGGACTGTAAACCATATCGTTACTACCATTGTTTATACCGCCGTATAGAAATCACTGATGTACAAAGTGTGAAGAATAAAGAAGTGATTCTAGTATTTCAAGACAATATTGCTTGAGGACAAGCAACGCTCAAGTGTGGGAATATTTGATAATGCTAAAAACGAACATATATTTCATAGCATTATTCCTCAAGAAAGACAAGCTTTTAGTTGCAATTGTTCTATTTACAAGTGATATTCGTTTAAATAATAAAAGGTGAAGACAAAAGACAGATTCGACGAATTGAAGACGCAAACGACCAAAAAGCTCAAAAGAACAAAAGACAATCAAAAAGGTTCCAATTATTGATAAGAAACGTCTCGAAATCACAAGAGTACAAGATTCAAAACGCAAAGTACAAGATATTAAATTGTACGCGAGGACGTTCGAAAAACCGGAACCGGGACCAGAGTCAACTCTTAACGCTCGACGCAACGGACTAAAAATTACAAGTTAACTATATATATAAATATAATATAATATATAATTAATTATATTAATTATATATATATTATATATATATATTTAAAACCGTCGGCAGCAGGAAACTCCAAGGGTGTAAACTGTAAATACCTCTCCGCGACTCGCGGAGTTTTAAGGGTATTTGGCCGCGAGTCGCGGAGCCCCAAAAATCAAGTCTGGCTATAAATCAACCCGAATTCTGATCAAAATCATCATCATTTTTTCTTCTCATTCATACGAAGTAATATATATTTATATTTATAATTTATATTTTAATTTTAATTATAATTCTAATAATAAGGGTATGTTAGCAAATGTTGTAAGGGTGTAAGTCGAAATTCTGTCCGTGTAACGCTACGCTATTTTTAATCATTGTAAGTTATGTTCAACCTTTTTATATTAATGTCTCGTAGCTAAGTTATTATTATGCTTGTTTAAAACGAAGTAATCATGATGTTGGGCTAATTACTAAAATTGGGTAATTGGGCTTTGTACCATAATTGGGGTTTGGACAAAAGAACGACACTTGTGGAAACTAGACTATGGGCTATTAATGGGCTTTATATTTGTTTAACTAAATGAAAGTTTGTTAATGTTAATATAAAGATTTACAATTGGGCGTCCCTATAAATTACCATATACACTCGATCGGACACGATGGGCGGGGTATTTATATGTACGAATAATCGTTCATTTAACCGGACACGGGAATGGATTAATAGCCACTAGAATAATTAAAACAGGGGTGAAATTACATTCAAGGGTAATTGGTGTAATTGTTAACAAAGTAGTAAAACCTTGGTTTACACGCAGTCGATAACCTGGTGTATTCATTAAACAAAGTATTAAAACCTTGTTACAATTCGAATCCCCAATTAGTTGGAATATTTATCTTCGGGTATAATAATAATTTGACAAGGACACTTGCAATTTATATTTATGACTGATGGACTGTTATGGACAAAAACCAGACGGACATATTGAATAATCCAGGACAAAGGACAATTAACCCATGGGCATAAAACTAAAATCAACACGTCAAACATCATGATTACGGAAGTTTAAATAAGCATAATTCTTTTATTTCATATTTAATTTCCTTTATTTTATATTTAATTGCACTTCTAATTATCGCACTTTTATTTATTGTTATTTTATTTTATCGCACTTTTAATTATCGTACTTTTTAATTATCGCAATTTAATTTTATCGCATTTTTATTATTCGCAATTTCATTATCGTTATTTACTTTACGCTTTAATTTAAAGTCTTGTATTTATTTTATATTTTACATTAGGTTTTAACTGCGACTAAAGTTTTAAAATCGACAAACCGGTCATTAAACGGTAAAAACCCCCCTTTATAATAATAATATTACTTATATATATATTTGTATTTTTATAAAAGTAAATTAATATAGCGTTGAACTTTGTTTAAAGATTTCCCTGTGGAACGAACCGGACTTACTAAAAACTACACTACTGTACGATTAGGTACACTGCCTATAAGTGTTGTAGCAAGGTTTAAGTATATCCATTCTATAAATAAATAAATATCTTGTGTAAAATTGTATCGTATTTAATAGTATTTTCCTGCTAAAATTTAATAGTATTTTATACCCCTCTGCTTTGACATCAGTGTGTAAACATGATATTTTAGATTATCATTATTTGATAATCTACGTAAAGCTTTTTAAACCTTTATTTATGAAATAAAGGTTATGGTTTATTTTAAAAATGAATGCAGTCTTTGAAAAAATGTCTCATATAGAGGTCAGAACCTCGCAACGAAATCAATTAGTATGGAACGTTTTTAATCAATAAGAACGGGACATTTCAGTTGGTATCCGAGCGTTGGTCTTAGAGAACCAGAAAATTTGCATTAGTGTGTCTTATCGAGTTTGTTAGGATGCATTAGTGATTCTGGACTTCGACCGTGTTTTCTTTAAAAATGATTGCTTAACATTTTTGTTGGAAACTATATATTATTAACATGTATATATTATGTGATATATTAATCTCTTAACATGTTTGATATTGTGTGATAGATGTCTACCTCTAGCACAAATCCCATTGACTCACCTAATAATAATGAAGAGTCGAATATATATTGGACTGATTCACAAGTTCCCGAAGAAGAACCGGAAGAAGAATCAGAACCGGAAGAGGAGGAACCGGAGGAGGAAATAGAACCGGTGGGGGAAATAATAAAACGGTTAAGTAAAAGAAAATCCTCAACCAACTGACCAAGGTTAATTATGGTCAATGGTGTTTCCGCCAAGGAAGCAAAATATTGGGAGGATTACCAATTCTCTGATGAATCGGATTCCGATGAGAATTCCGATAATGTTATAGAAATTACCCCAACTGAATTTAAAAAGGCAAAAGAAAATAATAAGGGAAAGGGCATAAAAATAGAGAAATCTAATTCCAACCCCGATGAACTTTATATGTATCGTCAACCCCCGAAGTCCTTAAGTTGTAACAATGACCCGGGAACCTCTAAACCACCAGGTTTTTCTAAACCAATGTGGAAAACGACGGCTCGTATTAGGGGAACATCATATATTCCTAGAAACTTGGCAAAACGAACCAAAACCGAAGAAGAAGAAACAAGCGAGTCAGAATAAGATAGTTGTATTCGTGTGGTGTAATATATGTAATATAGTGTGCTTATGCTTTATGATATATGTAAAAATTGCTTGTATTAATAAGTATTTTTTTTATGAATCTAACTCTTGTCTATTTTACAGTATAAAAACACAAAATGGATAGACAACCCAATATTTTAAGAGACCTACCCGGAGACATGATTGATGAAATCTTGTCTAGAGTCGGTCAGAATTCTTCGGCACAACTATTTAAGGCGAGATCAGTTTGTAAGACATTCGAAGAACGTTCCAAGAATGCCTTGGTTTATAAAAGGCTTTCGTTCGAAAGATGGGGGATATCACATTGGGAAATCCATAAGTTACGATGTGTTTACTTTGACGCATATATTGCGGGGAACCCAAATGCTATTTTACGCAATGGGTTAAGAAATTATTTTGACTCAATATATCCGAATATTGGACTTCGTGATTTAGAAAAAGCGGCTAACATACAACATAAAGAAGCATGTTATGCTTACGGATTAGTAATGTTTGCTTCTCACCAAAGTGAGAACAAGAACATCGGGCTACAACTATTAAACAAAACATTCCCACAAGTGACGGAGTCGGTAATTGGGGTAAGAAATGAGGTTTTTAGATTGTTACGGGACTGTTGGACATTACGTAACCCTCGTCCCTTTGACGACGTTACAACACGCTGTCTTATCAACGGTCATAACGGTTATGTTCCACAAGACCAAGGATGGGAAGTAGTCCTAGTAAAACCAGAATGCATGACTTGTTTCTGGACGTATGAATTACGTGTCTTTATTGCCTTTGCTGAACGACTTGTGTACTAGCTAGAATTATCTTCACAACTATCTTGTATCAAAGTTATTGTGTGCTATATTTCATGCTATATGTAAAATAAGCGGTATTGTAAGTTTGTAAAATATTGTATAAAAGTTTGAACGCGAAATATTATTATAATCAGTTTTTCATATAGAATTATAGTAGTTGAATTGTATATTAGCTACTAAGTATGAACTTAACGGGTAGGTACTACCCGAATTTAAACTTATAAAACGCTAATATGAAGAAAAGGCTTTTATAAATGAGTTCATATTATGCTACGAAATACTATTAACTACTCTTAATATTCTGTATGATTAACTTGTTCCATTTGACTATTTTGAAGGAAATGGCACCGACTACTCGACACACCGTGAATATGAATGAAGAGGAATTCCGTACTTTTCTAGCTTCAAACATAGCCGCAGTACAGGCTGCACTACATACCAATAATAACCTTGGATCTAGCAGTACAGAAAATCGTGTAGGATGCACCTACAAAGAATTCACTGCCTGCAAACCTTTGGAATTTGATGGAACCGAAGGACCGATCGGATTGAAACGGTGGACCGAGAAGGTCGAATCGGTGTTTGCCATAAGTAAGTGTACTGAAGAGGACAAAGTGAAGTACACTACGCATACCTTCACAGGTTCTGCGTTAACATGGTGGAATACCTATCTAGAGCAAGTGGGACAAGATGATGCGTACGCACTACCGTGGTCAGCATTCAAGCACTTGATGAACGAAAAGTACCGTCCCAGAACCGAGGTCAATAAGCTCAAGACAGAACTTAGAGGGTTACAAACCCAAGGATTTGATATTACCACGTACGAAAGACGATTCACAGAATTGTGCCTATTGTGTCCGGGAGCGTTCGAAGATGAGGAAGAGAAGATAGACGCGTTTGTGAAAGGATTACCGGAAAGAATCCAAGAAGATATAAGCTCACACGAGCCCGCCTCCATACAACAGGCATGTAGAATGGCTCACAAACTAGTGAACCAGATTGAAGAAAGAATTAAAGAATAGACTGCTGAAGAGGCCAATGTGAAGCAAGTCAAAAGAAAGTGGGAGGAAAACGGTGATAAGAATCACCAATACAACAACAACAGCAATTACAATAATAATCGCAACAATTATCCCAACAATCGCAACATCAATCGCAACTACAACAAACAGCCCAACAACAACAACAACAACAACAGCAACTACAACAATCATCCCAACAACAATAACAACCGCAACAACAACAACAATCAGAAGCAGCTATGCCAAAGGTGTGAAAAGTATCACTCGGGGTTCTGCACCAAATTTTGCAACAAGTGTAAAAGAAATGGTCATAGCGCGGCGAAGTGTGAGGTCTACGGACCAGGGGTTAACAGAATGAAAGGAACAAATGGTGTCGGAACGAGTAATGGTGGAGCAAGTAGTGTCGGAGCAAGTTATGCCAATGTAGTTTGTTATAAATGTGGAAAACCGGGCCACATTATTAGAAATTGCCCGAACCAGGAGAACACGAATGGACAAGGCCGCGGAAGAGTTTTCCATATTAATGCGGCAGAGGCACAGGAAGACCCGGAGCTTGTTACGGGTACGTTTCTTATTGACAATAAATCTGCTTACATTTTATTTGATTCGGGTGCGGATAGAAGCTATATGAGTAGAGATTTTTGTGCTAAATTAAGTTGTCCATTGACGCCTTTGGATAGTAAATTTTTACTCGAATTAGCAAATGGTAAATTAATTTCAGCAGATAATATATGTCGGAATCGAGAAATTAAACTGGTTAGCGAAACATTTAAGATTGATTTGATACCAGTAGAGTTAGGGAGTTTTGATGTGATAATCGGTATGGACTGGTTTAAAGAAGTGAAAGAAGAGATCGTTGGTTACAAAAATGCAATTCGCATTATACGAGAAAAAGGAAAACCCTTAATGGTGTACGGAGAAAAGGGCAACACGAAGCTACATCTTATTAGTAATTTGAAGGCACAAAAACTAATAAGAAAAGGTTGCTATGCTGTTCTAGCACACGTCGAGAAAGTACAAACTGAAGAAAAGAGCATCAATGATGTTCCCATTACAAAAGAATTTCCCGATGTATTTTCGAAAGAATTACCGGGACTACCTCCACATCGATCTGTTGAATTTCAAATAGATCTTGTACCAGGAGCTGCACCAATAGCTCGTGCTCCTTATAGACTCGCACCCAGCGAGATGAAAGAACTGCAAAGCCAACTGCAAGAACTATTAGAACGTGGTTTCATTCGACCAAGCACATCACCATGGGGAGCTCATGTTTTGTTTGTCAAGAAGAAGGATGGTACATTTAGGTTGTGTATCAACTACCG
This sequence comes from Rutidosis leptorrhynchoides, assembly GCF_046630445.1. Taxonomy (NCBI): domain Eukaryota; kingdom Viridiplantae; phylum Streptophyta; class Magnoliopsida; order Asterales; family Asteraceae; genus Rutidosis; species Rutidosis leptorrhynchoides. The sequence goes on along the minus strand of NC_092336.1, from coordinate 619,914,843 downwards.
AGAGTTGAACAAACTTACCATCAAGAACCGCTACCCACTACCGAGAATTGACGACTTATTTGATCAACTACAAGGCTCGTCTGTTTATTCAAAGATTGACTTACGTTCCGGGTATCATCAAATGCGGGTGAAAGAAGATGATATTCCAAAGACTGCTTTCAGAACACGTTACGGTCATTACGAGTTTATGGTCATGCCGTTTGGTTTAACTAATGCACCAGCTGTGTTCATGGACCTTATGAACCGAGTGTGTGGACCATACCTTGACAAGTTTGTCATTGTTTTCATTGATGACATACTTATTTACTCAAAGAATGACCAAGAACACGGTGAACATTTGAGAAAGGTGTTAGAAGTATTGAGGAAGGAAGAATTGTACGCTAAGTTTTCAAAGTGTGCATTTTGGTTGGAAGAAGTTCAATTCCTCGGTCACATAGTGAACAAAGAAGGTATTAATGTGACGACCCGGGAATTTCAGACCAAAATTAAACTTAATCTTTATATGTTTTCGACACGATAAGCAAAGTCTGTAATGTTGAAGTCTTAAAAATATATATATGTGTTCATGTATTCATTTACCCTTCGGCTATTTCCAACGATTCACGAACAATTAACTGTAAATAGATATGTGTGTATGTATATATAAATAATAATTCGAAATATAATTTGAAGTATTATATGTTGTTGTTATTAAAAATTAATAAAATAAAAATATTATATTATAATAATTATTATTTAAAATATATCTCTGTATATATATAAAGTATATTAAAAATAAATATTAAATGATTATAATACTCGTTTAATGTTTCGATTGATATTAAGCAATTTATAATCAAACTTATATTATTTTAAAATAAACTGTGATTCAAAAATGAGTTTTACAAATTTTAGACTTGTTAAAAATATATTTAGGAACTATTTGTTGAATTTTAAAAGTTTTTATATTTTACTTGGTGTTGGGAGTGAATAATTAATGTAATTTTTATTTAATAGTTAATGATCGAATTTTATACCATAATGACCAAAATAAATAAATATAATTAATTTAAAAATATAGGATTTTTCTGAACACTTTTATCCGTCACTGATTTCGCACGATACAGAGTCCGTGAAAACTGTCGGCACAATATTACAAATTCTGTGGCTGCTTTGTTGTACGTACAGTTACATTTCAGATTCATCGAACTTTATAATTTATTATTATATTATTATTATACTGTAGCTAATTGATATTAATTGATTTAAGTTTGGTGAATTCATTCTATCTATCTTCTATCTCCTATAAATCTATATACACATATGCAAGAGATAGATATAGAGACATATCACACCAACTTCTTCTCCATCTCTATAACTCACTCTCACCACCTCATAAACTCACAACATCGTTATCATTCTTTTGTTTCTATTTTGGAAACGCAAGGCACCACCATCATTGACCATCCTACACCAAGATACACCACCCTTACTATAAACAACACCAATACACTACCTAATTGCTACTCGATTTCTTTACCTGATTACAACCCAAGCCAAGAAATTCTTCGCTGTTTCGTTTCTATTTTAACTGCAGAACTACTACTAATATACCTTGTTGTTGATTCTTGACCAAACACCACAAACCATTCAAACTGCCACCATCACCTACAGGTTATTACCATTGCTACTATATTTTTTTTCTTTCTTTCTTTCTTTCTGTTTTTATACAATCCGAAACCAACACCACTTAAACCGCTAAACTATTGCAAACCCATTTGTAATTAGCTGCTATTGTTGCTGTAACTATCTTGGTTCTGTTTTTGTTTCAAGCCGAACGCCAATACCACGAACCAGTACCTCCTTCTTCCCTTACTTCTGTCTTTGAAACACCCATTTAAACTGCACATACCTCCTCTCAATACACAAACCATCGGTCATCTTCTAACACACTTCCATCCGCCATCTCACAGTCACCACCACGACAACTCCTATCACCACCATCCTACTACAACCCATTTGTTTTAGTTTCAACACTTCATGAGAATCCACAAATGTTTCTGTTTTGAACTGAGACAAAAACCACGTACAACCATTGAGCTTTATCTACCCATTGTCTTTTTCCTGGAGGATAGGCGTGACTATACTCATAAAGGTATAATCGAATAAATAAATGTTGATACATGTTGTTTTGTTCCACACAAGCCCCACCCACTACAAACTGTCGACCTACAACTAGATGATTAAATCAATATGGGAATTGAACGTGGACCCTATTATTCCACTTATAACCAAAAAACTCTTATTAAATTCGAATACCACATATTACCGAAATGGACTTGTAAACTAGCCCTTCAAACTAGCCGGAACGATTGGAATCTTTACAGTCTACTTGCGTTGGACTCCTTTTGTAATGGGACAACTGTATTTCTATCATGGACTTTTGTTTGGGCCGTAAAGACTTGGCTATCCTAACTGCCATTCTGTTTCTGTTTTCTGAATTTTCGAATACCATCACGAATCACCACTCAACCATTACTGCTGCCAAACATTCTGTTATCTGTTGCTTCTATCGTGAACTGATACAAACTATGGCATGCCTCTTCTTTATATTTTGGCCAACCATAGTGGGAGACATAAAGAAGACATTTTGGTTTTTCTTTTATGAAGCAATTAAGTAATAATTACTGATGAATGGGGTCATAATGGAATAATAATGCTCGAATTCAGGATATGTTTGGAACTTGTTGTGGACTTATACAATATTTGTAGTTATGGACCGTAATTTGGTTGGACCATTAATTTGTGTTGTAGGCTGTGGGGATCTTTGAATCCAAATAAAATATGTTGTTCTTGGGCCGAAGTAAAATTAGGACCAGATTTTAGATGGTTGACGAGTTAGATGGGTGATGACATAAAGAAATAATGAGTGATGATAATATGATTGTGATTATGATTAGCAAGTGATGATGAAAATAATTAGGATAAAATAATGATAGTGATAGTAATTAACGGATAATAATAAGATGTGTTGATAATGATAATATAAGGATTAAGATGATAGAAGACGACGATTATGTTCACTGAATATAAGGATCACGATTAGTTGATGATGTGATTAGAATAATGGCATACAGTGAATTGATGCTATGATAATGGTAGTAATGATAAAAGACGATGATAATGCTAAATGATTATACGATGATGAAATGAATATTGAAGAAGAGGTAGCAGCGGAAATGATATGGGTTAAATAGGATTGGTGTAGGAATTAAATCAGAAATGAGGTGACAAAGGAATGATTAAAGGCGTTATCGGGGTAGCGGGACGTCGCGGGTTCAAACCCGGACTTGGGCATTTTTTCTAGGACTACTTCTTTGAGGTAGTATTACAATTACCATTATTATTATTATTATTATTATTATTATTATTATTATTATTATTATTATTATTATTATTATTATTATTATTATTATTATTATTAAGTAGTATCATTAAGGTTATTTATTAGTAGTATTATGATTATTATCATTATTATTATTGTCACTAGTTTAGTATTAAAAATATTACTTTAATAAATAAAGGACATTTATGTAAAAATATATATGTACATCTATATTAATATTAAATACTATCTTATTTTAATAAAATGTTATTATAAATAAGTTACAAATAATATTTATATATATTTTAAATTGAATCATATATATAAATAGTAAATCTTAATACATAACTAAATATATATAAATTTGTTTGATCACGATTATATGTATTAATATACACAAATGATATAGGTTCGTGAATCCAAGGCCAACCCTGCATTTTGTTTAATGTCTTCATATGTATTTTTACTACAAAATACAGTATGGTGAGTTTCATTTGATCCGTTTTTACTCATTACATTTTTGGGCTGAGAATACATGCAAATGCTTTATTAACTGTTTTACAATATTTATATGCGTGAGTTTCAATTGCTCCCTTTTTAAATGCTTTTGCAATATATATTTTTGGGACTGAGAATACATGCGCTGCTTTTATAAATATTTTACGAAATAGACACAAGTAATCGAAACTACATTATATGGTTGAATGATCGAAATCGAATATGCCCCTTTTTATTAAGTCTGGTAATCTAAGAATTGGGGAACAGGCACCCTAATTGACGCGAATCCTAAAGATAGATCTATCGGGCCCAACAAGCCCCATCCAAAGTACCGGATGCTTTAGTACTTCGAAATTTATCATGTCCGAAGGAGGATCCCGGAATGATGGGGATATTCTTATATGCATCTTGTGAATGTCGGTTACCAGGTGTTCAATCCATATGAATGATATTTTTGTCTCTATGTATGGGACGTATTTTTATGAAAAATGGAAATATGAAATCTTGTGGTCTATTAAAATTATGAAATGATTATTTATGATAAACTAATGAACTCACCAACCTTTTGGTTGACACTTTAAAGCATGTTTATTCTCAGGTATGAAAGAAATCTTCCGCTGTGCATTTGCTCATCTTAGAGACATTACTTGGAGTCATTTATGACATATTTCAAAAGACGTTGCATTCGAGTCGTTGAGTTCATCAAGATTATTATTAAGTCAATTATAGTTAGATATATTATGAAATGTTATGCATGCCGTCAACTTTCGATGTAATGAAAGATTGTCTTTTCAAAAACGAATGCAATGTTTGAAAAATGTATCATATAGAGGTCAAGTACCTCACAATGTAATCAACTGTTGTGAATCGTTTATAATCGATATGGACTTCATCCGGATGGATTAGGACGGGGTATGACAATTAAGGTGGATCCGGCAAAGATCGAAACCGTTGAAAAGTGGGAAACCGCAAAAACTCTGAAGCATATACGTCAATTTTTAGGATTGGCTGGTTACTACAGAAGATTCATCCAAGATTTCTCCAAAATAGCAAAACCCTTGACTGCATTAACGCATAAAGGGAAGAAATTTGAATGGAAGGATGAACAAGAGAAGGCGTTTCAATTATTGAAGAAAAAGCTAAATACGGCACCTATACTGTCATTGCCTGAAGGGAATGATGATTTTGTGATTTATTGTGACGCATCAAAGCAAGGTCTCGGTTGTGTATTAATGCAACGGACGAAGGTGATTGCTTATGCGTCTAGACAATTGAAGATTCACGAGCAAAATTATACGACGCATGATTTGGAATTAGGCGCGGTTGTTTTTGCATTAAAGACTTGGATGCACTACTTATATGGGGTCAAAAGTATTATATATACCGACCACAAAAGTCTTCAACACATATTTAATCAGAAACAACTGAATATGAGGCAGCGTAGGTGGATTGAATTGTTGAATGATTACAACTTTGAGATTCGTTACCACCCGGGGAAGGCAAATGTGGTAGCCGATGCCTTGAGAAGGAAGGATAGAGAACCCATTCGAGTAAAATCTATGAATATAATGATTCATAATAACCTTACTACTCAAATAAAGGAGGTGCAACAAGGAGTTTTAAAAGAGGGAAATTTAAAGGATGAAATACCCAAAGGATCGGAGAAGCATCTTAATATTCGGGAAGACGGAACCCGGTATAGGGCTGAAAGGATTTGGGTACCAAAATTTGGAGATATGAGAGAAATGGTACTTAGAGAAGCTCATAAAACCAGATACTCAATACATCTTGGAACGGGGAAGATGTACAAGGATCTCAAGAAACATTTTTGGTGGCCGGGTATGAAAGCCAATGTTGCTAAATACGTAGGAGAATGTTTGACGTGTTCTAAGGTCAAAGCTGAGCATCAGAAACCATCAGGTGTACTACAACAACCTGAAATCCCGGAATGGAAATGGGAAAACATTACCATGGATTTCATTACTAAATTGCCAAGGACTGCAAGTGGTTATGATACTATTTGGGTAATAGTTGATCGTCTCACCAAGTCAGCACACTTCCTGCCAATAAGAGAAGATGACAAGATGGAGAAGTTAGCACGACTGTATTTGAAGGAAGTCGTCTCCATACATGAAATACCAATCTCAATTATCTCTGATAGGGATGGCAGATTTATTTCAAGATTCTGGCAGACATTACAGCAAGCATTGGGAACTCGTCTAGACATGAGTACTGCCTATCATCCACAAACTGATGGGCAGAGCGAAAGGATGATACAAACGCTTTAAGACATGCTACAAGCTTGTGTTATTGATTTCGGAAACAGTTGGGATCGACATCTACCGTTAGCAGAATTTTCCTACAACAACAGCTACCATTCAAGCATTGAGATGGCGCCGTTTGAAGCACTTTATGGTAGAAAGTGCATGTCTCCAATTTTTTGGAGTGAAGTGGGGGATAGACAGATTACGGGTCCGGAGATAATACAAGAAACTACCGAGAAAATCATCCAAATTCAACAAAGATTGAAAACCGCCCAGAGTCGACAAAAGAGCTACGCGGACAGTAAAAGAAAAGATATAGAGTTTGAAATTAGAGAAATGGTCATTCTTAAGGGTTCACCTTGGAAAGGCGTTGTTCGATTTGGTAAACGGGGGAAACTAAATCCAAGGTACATTGGACCATTCAAGATTATAGATCGTGTCGGACCAGTAGCTTACCAACTGGAGCTATCTCAACAACTCGCGGCTGTACATAACACTTTCCACGTCTCAAATTTGAAGAAATGTTTTGCTAAAGAAGATCTCACTATTCCGTTGGACGAAATCCAAATCAATGAAAAACTTCAATTCATTGAAAAACCCGTCGAAATAATGGATCGTGAGGTTAAGAGACTTAAACAAAACAAGATACCGATTGTTAAGGTTCAATGGAATACTCGTAGAGGACCCGAGTTCACCTGGGAGCATGAAGATTAGATGAAGAAGAAATACCCGCATCTATTTCCAGAAGATTCGTCAACACCTTCAACAGCTTAAAATTTCGGGATGAAATTTATTTAACGGGTAGGTACTGTAGTGACCCGAACTTTTCCATGTTTATATATATATTAAATGAAATTGTTATTTACATGATTAAGTGTTTCCAACATGTTAAGCAATCAAACTTGTTAAGACTTGATTAATTGAAATAGGTTTCATATAGACAATTGACCACCCAAGTTGACCGGTGATTCACGAATGTTAAAACTTGTAAAAACTATACGATGACATATATATGGTTATATATATAGTTAACATGATTTTATTATAAGTATGTATCTCATTAGATATTTTAACAATGAGTTATATACATAAAGATGAGACTATTAATTTAAGAAACTCGAAAACGATATATATAACGATTATCGTTATAACAACGTCTTACTAGGTACATATGAATCATATTAAGATATTGATACACTTGGTTAATTATGTTAAATGATAAGTAAATATATTATTAAGTGTATTAATAATGAAATACATATGTAAAAATAAGACTACTAACTTAATGATTTCGAAACGAGACATATATGTAACGATTATCGTTGTAACGACATTTAACTGTATATATATCATACTAAGATATATTATATATCATAATATCATGATAATATAACAATTTAACATCTCATTTGTTATAATAAACAATGGGTTAACAACATTCAACAAGATCGTTAACCTAAAGGTTTCAAAACAACATTTACATGTAACGACTAACGATGACTTAACGACTCAGTTAAAATGTATATACATGTAGTGTTTTTATATGTATTCGTACACTTTTGAAAGACTTCAAAACACTTATAAAAATTCTTCTACTTAACAAAAATGCTTACAATTACATCCTCGTTCAGTTTCATCAACAATTCTACTCGTATGCACCCGTATTCGTACTCGTACAATACACAGCTTTTAGATGTATGTACTATTGGTATATACACTCCAATGATCAGCTCTTAGCAGCCCATGTGAGTCACCTAACACATGTGGGAACCATCATTTGGCAACTAGCATGAAATATCTAATAAAATTACAAAAATATGAGTAATCATTCATGACTTATTTACATGAAAACAAAATTACATATCCTTTATATCTAATCCATACACCAACGACCAAAAACACCTACAAACACTTTCATTCTTCAATTTTCTTCATCTAATTGATCTCTCTCAAGTTCTATCTTCAAGTTCTAAGTGTTCTTCATAAATTCCAAAAGTTCTAGTTTCATAAAATCAAGAATATTTCCAAGATTGCAAGTTTACTTCCAAGTTTTCTAAATCCATTCCAAGTAATCATCCAAGATCAAGAAACCTTTATTACTTACAGTAGGTTATCTTTCTAATACAAGGTAATAATCATATTCAAACTTTGGTTCAATTTCTATAACTATAACAATCTTATTTCAAGTGATGATCTTACTTGAACTTGTTTTCGTGTCATGATTCTGCTTCAAGAACTTCGAGCCATCCAAGGATCCGTTGAAGCTAGATCCATTTTTCTCTTTTCCAGTAGGTTTATCCAAGGAACTTAAGGTAGTAATGATGTTCATAACATCATTCGATTCATACATATAAAGCTATCTTATTCGAAGTTTTAAACTTGTAATCACTAGAACATAGTTTAGTTAATTCTAAACTTGTTCGCAAACAAAAGTTAATCCTTCTAACTTGACTTTTAAAATCAACTAAACACATGTTATATATCTATATGATATGCTAACTTAATGATTTAAAACCTGGAAACACGAAACACACCGTAAAACCGGATTTACGCCGTCGTAGTAACACCGCGGGCTGTTTTGGGTTAGTTAATTAAAAACTATGATAAACTTTAATTTAAAAGTTATTATTCTGAGAAAATGATTTTTATTATGAACATGAAACTATATCCAAAAATTATGGTTAAACTCAAAGTGGAAGTATGTTTTCTAAAATGGTCATCTAGACGTCGTTCTTTCGACTGAAATGACTACCTTTACAAAAATGACTTGTAACTTATTTTTTCTGACTATAAACCTATACTTTTTCTGTTTAGATTCATAAAATAGAGTTCAATATGAAACCATAGCTATTTGATTCACTCAAAACGGATTTAAAATGAAGAAGTTATGGGTAAAACAAGATTGGATAATTTTTCTCATTTTAGTTACGTGAAAATTGGTAACAAATCTATTCCAACCATAACTTAATCAACTTGTATTGTATATTATGTAATCTTGAGATACCATAGACACGTATACAATGTTTCGACCTATCATGTCGACACATCTATATATATTTCGGAACAACCATAGACACTCTATATGTGAATGTTGGAGTTAGCTATACAGGGTTGAGGTTGATTTCAAAATATATATAGTTTGAGTTGTGATCAATATTGAGATACGTATACACTGGGTCGTGGATTGATTCAAGATAATATTTATCGATTTATTTATGTACATCTAACTGTGGACAACTAGTTGTAGGTTACTAACGAGGACAGCTGACTTAATAAACTTAAAACATCAAAATATATTAAAAGTGTTGTAAATATATTTTGAACATACTTTGATATATATGTATATATTGTTATAGGTTCGTGAATCAACCAGTGGCCAAGTCTTACTTCCCGACAAAGTAAAAATCTGTGAAAGTGAGTTATAGTCCCACTTTTAAAATCTAATATTTTTGGGATGAGAATACATGCAGGTTTTATAAATGATTTACAAAATAGACACAAGTACGTGAAACTACATTCTATGGTTGAATTTTCGAAATCGAATATGCCCCTTTTTATTAAGTCTGGTAATCTAAGAATTAGGGAACAGACACCCTAATTGACGCGAATCCTAAAGATAGATCTATTGGGCCTAACAAACCCCATCCAAAGTACCAGATGCTTTAGTACTTCGAAATTTATATCATATTCAAAGGGTGTCCCAGAATGATGGGGATATTCTTATATATGCATCTTGTTAATGTCGGTTACCAGGTGTTCACCATATGAATGATTTTTATCTCTATGTATGGGATGTGTATTGAAATATGAAATCTTGTGGTCTATTGTTACGATTTGATATATATAGGTTAAACCTATAACTCACCAACATTTTTGTTGACGTTTAAAGCATGTTTATTCTCAGGTGAATACTAAGAGCTTCCGCTGTTGCATACTAAAATAAGGACAAGATTTGGAGTCCATGTCTGTATGATATTGTGTAAAAACTGCATTCAAGAAACTGATTTCGATGTAACATATTTGTATTGTAAACCATTATGTAATGGTCGTGTGTAAACAGGATATTTTAGATTATCATTATTTGATAATCTACGTAAAGCTTTTTAAACCTTTATTTATGAAATAAAGGTTATGGTTTATTTTAAAAATGAATGCAGTCTTTGAAAAAATGTCTCATATAGAGGTCAGAACCTCACAACGAAATCAATTAATATGGAACGTTTTTAATCAATAAGAACGGGACATTTCAGCAGGCGCGTGTGGGCCACGCGCTCAACATTGGGTACAACAAACAGAAAACCACGTGCATGCAACACTCATCGACCGTCGGTTGTGTAACACGTGTACGCTCCGGATTAAGTTTGACACCCCATGTTTGACTATAAATACACGCAAAAAACCTTCATTTCTACCTTTTTCTGCCAAATCGTCTCCAAACGCTGCTCAAATCAATTCCGATCAGAAGAAGTTTATTTTCGGCCAGTCATAAAAGGTCAGTAACTCTCCGATCATCCTTAGTAAATGACGAAGGCTAATGAAACATTTGTAGATGACAACTTCATTAGTGTGTATAACTGATAGTTGTTTAGATTTGTGGATGGCTAATGTTTTAAGTCAGCGGTCCAAATTCAACAAAGGTTGAAAACCGCCCAAAGTCGACAAAAGAGCTACGCTGACATTAAAAGAAAAGATATAGAATTTGAAATTGGAGAAATGGTCATGCTTAAAGTTGCACCTTGGAAAGGCATTGTTCGATTTGGTAAACGAGGGATATTAAATCCAAGGTATATTGGACCATTCAAGGTTATTGATCGTGTCGGACCAGTAGCTTACCGACTTGAGTTACCTCAACAACTCGCGACTGTACATAACACTTTCCACGTCTCGAATTTGAAGAAATGTTTTGCTAAAGAAGATCTCACTATTCCGTTAGACGAAATCCAAATCAACGAAAAACTTCAATTCATCGAAGAACCCGTCGAAATAATGGATCGTGAGGTTAAAAGACTTAAGCAAAACAAGATACCAATTGTTAAGGTTCGATGGAATGCTCATAGAGGACCCGAGTTCACCTGGGAATGAGAAGATCAGATGAAAAAGAAATACCCGCACTTATTTCCAGAAGATACGTCAACACCTCCAACTGCTTAAAATTTCGGGACGAAATTTATTTAACGGGTAGGTACTGTAGTGACCCGAACTTTTCCATGTTTATATATATTAAATGAAATTGATATTTATATGATTAAGTGTTTCCAACATTTTAAGCAATCAAACTTGTTAAGACGTGATTAATTGAAATAGGTTTCATATAAACAATTGACCACCCAAGTTGACCGGTGATTCACGAACGTTAAAACTTGTAAAAACTATATGATGTCATGTATATATATATATATATATGGATATATATATATATATATATATATATATATATATATATATATATATATATATATATATATAGTTAACATGATATTATGATAAGTACAAATATCATTAAGTGTATTAACAATGAACTACATATGTAAAAAACAAGACTACTAACTTAATGATTTCGAAACGAGACATATATGTAACGATTATCGTTGTAACAACATTTAACTGTATATATATCATATTAAGATATATTAATATATCATAATATCATGATAATGTAATAATTTAACATCTCTTTAGATATAATAAACAATGGGTTAACACCATTTAACAAGATCGTTAACCTAAAGGTTTCAAAACAACATTTACATGTAGCGACTAACGATGACTTAACGACTCAGTTAAAATGTATATACATGTAGTTTTTAATATGTATTCATACACTTTTGAAAGACTTCAAGACACTTATCAAAATACTTCTACTTAACAAAAATGCTTACAATTACATCCTCGTTCAGTTTCATCAACAATTCTACTCGTATGCACCCGTATTCGTACTCGTACAATACACAGCTTTTAGATGTATGTACTATTGGTATATACACTCCAATGATCAGCTCTTAGCAGCCCATATGAGTCACCTAACATATATGGGAACCATCATTTGGCAACTAGCATGAAATATCTCATAAAATTACAAAAATATTAGTAATCATTCATGACTTATTTTCATGTAAACAAAATTACACATCCTTTATATCTAATACATATACCAACGACCAAAAACACCTACAAACACTTTCATTCTTCAATTTTCTTCATATAATTGATCTCTCTCAAGTTCTATTTTCAAGTTCTAAGTGTTCTTCATAAATTCTATAAGTTCTAGTTTCATAAAATCAAGAATACTTCCAAGTTTACTAGCTTACTTCCAATCATGTAAAGTGATAATCCAACCTCAAGAAATCTTTCTTATTTACAGTAATATATCTTTCTAATACAAGATAATACTCATATTCAAACTTTGATTCAATTTCTATAACTATAACAATCTTATTTCGAGTGGAAATCTTACTTGAACTTGTTTTCGTGTCATGATTCTGCTTCAAGAACTTTCAAGCCATCCAAGGATCCTTTGAAGCTAGATATATTTTTTTCATTTATAGTAGGTTTATCCACAAAACCTGAGGTAGTAATGACGTTCATAACATCACTCGATTCATATATATAAAACTACCTTATTCGAAGGTTTAAACTTGAAATTACTAGAACATAGTTTAGTTAATTCTAAACTTGTTCGCAAACAAAAGTTAATCCTTCTAAATTGACTTTTAAAATCAACTAAACACATGTTATATATCTATATTATATGCTAACTTAATGATTTAAAACCTGGAAACACGAAAAACACCGTAAAAACGGACATACGCCGTCGTAGTAACACCGCGGGATGTTTTGGGTTTGATAATTAAAAACAATGATATACTTTGATTTAAAAGTTGTTCTTCTGGGAAAATGATTTTTCTTATGAACATGAAACTATATCCAAAAATCATGGTTAAACTCAAAGTGAAAGTATGTTTTTCAAAATGGTCATCACGACGCCGTTCTTTCGACTGAAATGACTACCTCTTACAAAAATGTCTTGTAACTTACATTTTCGACTATAAACCTATACTTTTTCTGTTTATATTCATAAAATAGAGTTCAATATGAAACCATAGCAATTTGATTCACTCAAAACGGATTTAAAACGAAGAAGTTATGGGTAAAACAAGATTGAATATTTTTTGATTGTTGTAGCTACGGGAAATATTGTAACAATTCTATACAAATCATATCCTAGCTAACTTATATTGTATCATACATGTATCCTAATATATTATGTAATCTTGGGATACCATAGACACGTATGCAAATGTTTTGACATATCATATCGACCCATCTATATATATTATTTGGAACAACCATAGACACTCTATATGCAGTAATGTTGGAGTTAGCTATACAGGGTTGAGGTTGATTCCAAAAATATATATACTTTGAGTTGTGATCTAGCCTGAGACGTGTATACACTGGGTCGTGGATTGGGTCAAGATAATATATATCAATTTATTTTCTGTACATCTAACTATGGACAACTAGTTGTAGGTTACTAACGAGGACAGCTGACTTAATAAACTTAAAACATTAAAACGTATTAAAAATGTTGTAAATATATTTTGAACATACTTTGATATATATGTACATATTTGTTATAGGTTCGTGAATCGACCAGTGGCCAAGTCTTACTTCCCGACGAAGTAAAAATCTGTGAAAGTGAGTTTTAGTCCCACTTTTAAAATCTAATATTTTGGGATGAGAATACATGCAAATTTATAAATGTTTTATGAAATAGACACAAGTAAATGAAACTACTTTATATGGGTGAATGATCGAAGCCGAATATGCCCCTTTTTAGCTTGGTAGCCTAAGAATTTGGGAACAGACCCCCAAATTGATGTGAATCCGAAAGATAGATCTATCGGGCCCAACAAGCCCCATTCTGGATTTTGGAATGCTTTAGTACTTCGAAATTATCATGTTCGATGGGTGTCCCAGAATGATGGGGATATTCTATATGCATCTTGTTAATGTCGGTTACCAGTTGTTCACCGTATGAATGATTTTTATCTCTATGTATGGGATGTATTGAAATATGAAATCTTGTGGTCTATTATTTCGATTGATAAATATATAGGTTAAACCTATAACTCACCAACATTTTTGTTGACGTTTAAAGCATGTTTATTCTCAGGTGATTATTAAGAGCTTCCGCTCTTGCATACTAAAATAAGAACAAGATTTGGAGTCCATGCTTGTATGATATTATGTAAAAACTGCATTCAAGAAACTTATTTTTGATGTAACATATTCTTATTGTAAACCATTATGTAATGGTCGTGTATAAATGGTATATTTTAGATTATCATTATTTAATAATCTACGTTATGCTTTTTAAACCTTTATCGATAAAATAAAGGTTATGGTTGTTTTAAAAATGAATGCAGTCTTTGAAAATCGTCTCATATAGAGGTCATAACCTCGCGACGAAATCAATTAATATGGAACATTTATAATCAATATGAACGGAAATTTCAGTTGTTATCAGAGATGACTTAAAACATTTGAAAGACGGGTCACTACAGGTGGTATCAGAGCAGCCATCCACAAATCTACAAAGGGAGGATATGTATCGAGAGAATGATTTTTATACACAGGTTATGTGTATTATATTTTGTACACGAGATATGTGTACGGTTACTAAGATTTATGAAAAATGGATTTCGTACACGAGAAATGTGTACTGTATTTAAGAGATATCGCATGTACATTACAGGTGGGTGTAGGATTCGGGCCCATTTGTACCATGCAGCATTTAAATTTTGTGGTATATCAAAATGATGAATTTTATTGTTTATGACAAACCTATGAACTCACCAACCTTTTGGTTGACACTTTAAAGCATGTTTATTCTCAGGTATGAAAGAACTCTTCCACTATGCATTTGCTCATTTTAAAGATATTACATGGAGTTGTTCATGGCATATAGAGGTCAGTACCTCGCAATGGGACCATCTGCTGAAGACTTCCTCCAGGTGGATTAGGACGGTCACTACAGGTGGTATCAGAGCAGCCATCCACAAATCTACAAAGGGAGGATATGCGGAATGACAACTTCATTTCCGTCGAGCAGCCATCCACAAATCTTCTACCTCCAACCACGGGTGAGCATTACATTACCACTGCTTCTGTTAAGTTATGACGATATTGACTAACCGATGCATCTGCGCAGAGCATCTGGACGACACGCACCACACACCGCTGCAGGCTAATCCAGACCTTGAAGCCACCGCCACATCAAGAGACAAAGCTATACACCTTGATTCTGATTCTACACCAACTCCACCACGCGGTAGCTTCCGCCTTGCTAACCTGGCCCAGCTTACCCAATCCTCCGTAGAGAATGCCGCTGAACAGTCTGCTTTCCTGCAACAAATTTTTCCGGCCGAATTCCGCGAGCAACTAGCCGCACTGCCCTTCCACCAAGCGCACAACGCCTTTATCCAAAACGGCCTTGTGTTTTTTGGCATGTTCGCGGATGGGGTACGTCGTGCTACAAATTTGTACCAATTGGCCGTGCGGAAAGAGACCGAGCTAGGCTTGCTACAAGCGGGTGTTGATCAGTTAAGGAATGATAGGAGAGACGCAGAGGAGGCACGCAAGGCTACCAAGGCATCTACGGATGAAATGAAAACTTCCTCAATTGCGGAAAGGAAGAAAAATCAAGAGCTGATGGGGGCCGTTGATCAGGCCAAGGGTGAAACGGAACGTTTGCGGGCTGACCTAGACAGGGTCAACCAAGAGAAGGATGACGCGGTAACTGGCCACGAGCTGGCCGAGGCGGACTTGTTGAAGCTTCGCACCTCCCTCCCCACCATTGCGCAAAAGGTAATGGACTCGGACCCCGTGTCTGTAAAGTTCAATGCCTATGTCGATGCGGTGAAGGAGCATGACCGCAATAAGGTGATGCTCGAGGTGATTAAAGGATACAACCTTACGCTACTATACCCCCAAATTGTACAGAAATACTTGAAGGAAGGTACAACTGAGGCGCTCCTTGAAGCTGAGCAGGCCATCCAGTCCATCCCGATCCCTTAATAGACGCTTTCGCTGCGGATCCTAATATGTCAGTTGATGGGTTTCTTAAGGAAGATTTTTAGGTTGAGCACTTAACCGTTTGCGCCGTAAGTCCTATGCTTAGGCAGGCAATTGTAAGTACAATTTTTGAGCCCTAAGTCCCATGTTGGGCAGGCATTTGAAACAATTATTATGTGTAATAACTTAGTTGTATTATATATTTTTGTGTTATGCATGCGTTATGTATTAATTGTTTACATATCGCGAATCAAAACAAAGGATGAACCGCATGCCCATGTGCATAGTTAACCAAAACTCATGTGCATACGCAGGTACTGCGTAAAATAAACCAATACTTTAGCAATTTTACCTTTAACAGTTTAGACTCAAAAGCTACTGCGTTATTGCTTTGTCATGTGCTAGAGGTGCACTTTAGCTGTATGGTAAGCAACGCAACTAAAAACAAACCAATGCTTTTATAGTTAAGAGTTCCTCAAACAAACCAATGCGAGAGTAATTACTCACAAGCAAACCAATGCTTGTATTTTTAAGTCGACTTGGCAGCCATCTACTCTGCGTGGCGCTTGGTTAGGGGAAAATCAATTCCCTTCACCTGCCGTTAGTGTCTAGCCTTGTAACCAAACAGGCTTCTGCCGCACGGGTGCTAGAGGACACCCCTTAAGTAGGCAGGAACCGCATACAAAAAAGAAAGATATATACAACAAATGTATGCGCGAGTAAATATTTTAATTGGCATTAATCATGATTACAACCGCGACACATCCAAACGAACTGAAATTACAAAAATAATGTGCTAAAATATTTGGAGTGATCAGGTTCAACCAGCTATATGTAACATTTTTTTAACAACGTCGCATGCCAAGTGCGTTTTACAGGTTTTCCATCTAATGTCGCCAGATGGTATGCCCCGGTATTGCTTGCTCCCACTACCTTATATGGACCTTCCCAACGGGGGCCCAAATTTCCAGTATCTTCCACATGACTCGCGTCATTCTGACGCCAAACTAGGTCCCCGCACTTATAAGAGCGCGTACGCACACGCTGATTGTAGTACTTTGCAATTTTTTGCTTATTATTGGCTTCGTTTATCGTCGCAGAAAGTCTGCATTCTTCCAACAAATTAAGATTCTCCCGCAAATCTTCTGAGTTGTTTTGTTCATCGAAATTTTGTACACGGAACGTTGGTACCCCAATCTCTGCGGGTACAACAGCTTCTGATCCATAGACCAAACTGAACGGAGTCTCACCAGTGCTTGCTTTGGGTGTTGTTCTATGCGCCCATAATACCTTTGGTAATTCGTCCACCCAACCGTTGCGACCGTGGCCTAATCTAGCCTTAATTCCAGCTACTATATCCCGGTTAGTGACTTCGCACTGGCCATTAACTTGTGGGTGCGCCACGGATGTGAAAGTTTGCTTAATATTAAGCTCTGTGCACCAACTGCGAAAAGGATCTCCCGCAAACTGCGTTCCATTATCGCTAACAATTTTGTTCGGTATACCGAATTGACAGACAATGTCTTCCCATACAAAATTTCGCACTCTTTTCCCTGAAATTGTTGCCAGCGGTCTTGCTTCTACCCACTTTGTGAAATAATCAATTGCAACAATCAAAAACTTGATGTTTCCTGCATATGTAGAGGCGTAAGATACTGATGTAAGTAGCATATTGTAGAAAATAAATGGTTATATTACCTCGGCCTTTTGGAAATGGTCGACTATGTCAATAGGACATTTGCAGAATGGCCATGGTGAGGAGACTGGAATTATTGGATGCGCAGGTGCTCTGCTGATAGGTGCATGAATTTGGCAAGACTCGCAGTGTTTAACTATGCGAGCGGTATCTGCGTACATGGTAGGCCAATAATAACCCAACCGCATAATCTTTGACACGATAGATCTATGCCCTAAATGAAGAGCGCATGCACCCTCATGCACTTCGCGTATAACCTCCTCTGATTCGTTTGGACCAATGCACCTTAAATGTGGTCCTAAATAATTCTTTCGATACAGGACGCCACCCTCGAGGGCATACATTGGTGCCTTGGTGCGAACTTTCTTTGCTTCAACAGAGTCTGCGGGTGTTGTGCCATCCTGCAGGAAAGCAATGATGGGTGTCCTCCACGTTGAGCTGGACTCCTCAACACGTGCCACTAGGGGCATCATAACAATGGATTTCGCGTGTAGTTCTTCTATGAGAACTCTTTTCCCCAGATGATCAAAGGCCAATGCAGCCAATTTGCTAAGCGCATCCGCCTTTTTGTTTTGCCCCCGCATTACATGGGAAATTTGAAAAGCCTCGAACTGGTCAGCGAGATTATGAACAAGCGACAGATATTGCTGCATGACTATGTCATGCACTTCGAAATCACCACTAACTTGGCTGCATACTAACTTTGAATCCATATAAGCGTGCAATACTTTAACATTTAATTTATGCGTAATCCGGATACCTGCTAACAAAGCTTCGTATTCTGCTTCGTTATTTGTAACAGCAAAATTAAACCGCAGCGCATATGTATGCTCTTCTCCATTCGGGCCAATTAAAATTATGCCTGCACCCGCACTAGCGGCACTGCAAGCACCGTCGGTGTATAACTCCCATGGTGTTAAAATTGGTGCGGGCATATCCTGATGTTCGGCCGATGCCTCAACGTCCTCGGGTAACTCTGCTAGGTAATCCGCGAGTATCTGGCCTTTAACCGCGCTTCGCGAAGAAAAATTTATTTCGTGTTCTCCTAATTCAACTGCCTATTTAGCCATTCGACCGGAAATTTCTGGCTTATATAGCACCTGTTTGATCGGCTGATTGGTTAGAACTACAACTGGGTACGCTTGAAAGTACAGACGTAAGTGTCACGCTGTGTGAACTAGCACACACACTAGCTTCTCAATTGGTGAATAGTTTACTTCACTTGCTGGCAGCGTCTTGCTTACGAAGTAGACCGGCATTTGCGTCTTTTCGCGATCTGCTATAAGGACCGAGCTGACAGCTTCTTTGGACGCCGCAAGGTACAGCGTAAGCGTTTCGCCTGCTATTGGTGCAGTGAGTGTTGGTAATTCAGCAAGCACTTTTTTCATATCTTGAAAAGCTGATTCTGCTTCCTGAGTCCATACAAAGTCTTTTTTCTTTAAAAAAATTCTTCAAAGTATTGAAGAACGGTAACTGCCTTTCTGCGGCTTTTGACAGAAACCGCGTAATCACCGCGAGCTTCCCGGTTAGACTCTGAACGTCTTTCTTTGTCCTTGGAGATGGTAAACTATCAATGGCCTCAATCTTTTTGGGTTCGCCTTGATTCCCCGCTCCCTCACCACATGACCTAGAAATTTGCCTTCCTCTTCCCCAAAACTACACTTGAGTGGGTTGAGTTTCATGTTGATCCTGCGTAAAGACGCAAATGTTTCCAGGATGTCTGCGAGCATTTCTTCTTCGGTGTTACTTTTAATTACCAAATCATCGACATATGCTTCAAGATTTCTCCCAATTTGGTGCTTGAAGGCTGCGTTAATTACGCGCTGATAGGTAGCTCCTGCGTTCTTTAACCCGAAAGGCATCTTAGTATAACAATAAATACCCAGTAGCGTATGAAAAGCAGTTTTGTCCTCATCTTCCGCAGCCATTAAGATTTGGTGATAACCCTTGTACGCATCCAGAAAACACTTGTACCGAAAAACTGATAATGATTCTACCTTCCAGTCTATCTCTGAGAGAGGGTAGTTATCCTTGGGGCACGCTTTATTGATGTCTTTAAAATCGACACACATCCGCCAATTGCCGTCAGCCTTTTTCACCAACACAGGATTAGCAACCCATATCTGATACCGCACTTTCCGCAGAATGTTTGCTTTGACAAGGCTATCTACTTCTGCGCATAACCAATCACTGCGCTCAAGAGCCATATGCCACTTCTTTTGTCTAACAGGTATGAGTGATGGATTAACATTCAACTTATGTTCCGCGATATCACGCGGAACCCCAGTCATGTCTGATTCTTGCCATGCTAAAACATCGCGTTTGCGGATAATATTCCATGCAACTTAGCCTTAGTTTCGACTGACAAGCCTGCACCAATTTTGATACGCTTATCCGGGTGCAAACGGTTAGCTATGACCGTACTGCTTGCAAGTTGTTCTCCCATGTTGGGAATCTTTACAGGCACAACTGAACCACATAACTCGGTTGTTTGATGTGACGCAATCGTGGCAATTCCTCCCATTGTAGGAAACTTAATCAAGCCATTCACTACCGATGGTATAATATTAAAATGTCGTATGAAATTTCTCCCTAGTAGCGCATTGTAACGCGAAGTCGAACGAACCACATAAAAGTCAACTAACTCGTGTCTGACCAACTGCAGATTCTTATCATCCGCAAGCTCTATTATTAGCTCTATCCGGCCTAGCGGCCATGAGCTTTCTCCAGAGAACCCTGATAGCATAATATCGGGCTGGCGTAACTGCGCTTTAACTTTTGCAGGAAGGAAACGATAGCAATGCTCATACATAATGTCGACGCCACTCCTGGTATCAACATGCATGCGTTTGATCTGTATTCCACAATTAGGAATGTGACACGTAATGATAATAGGCTAGTTAACTGTGTCGATCGACATTACGGGAGGGAATGAAATTGGAATGAGCTCCCAATCCTGGTAATCGTCGTATTTCCTTCGCTGCTCAACTTTGTCTGCGTCAACCATATTGATGGTTACATCGGCGCTTTTAGCTTTATCTGTTTTTTTCCATGTGAACGTTTTGGCTTTTGAACTCTCTTCCGCGGCCTTTCCCTTATCTTTCTTTTGCGGCTTGAGATGATCTAACTTTCCTGCACGTAGCGCTTCCAGCACTCGCTCCATTAAATTTTTACACCGATTGGTGTCATGGCCGTGATCGTCATGGAACTCGCAGTATTTTGTTTTATCCCGCTTGCCAAATTATGTCAGCAGAGTTGGAACCGCAAAGGTTGCGCATACTGGTTCGGTTGCCAAAATTTCTTTTGGTGTTTTAGACAAGCTTTTGGGCAGCGTGTAATTCTGATTATTAATACCGCGCTGATTATTGTTTCGAAAACCACCACTTGCTCGCCCTTTATCATTTCTTATAGGACCACCACTAGGGTATCTTCCGTGAGAGCTGTTACCGTGATTTTGATCGCGTGAACGATCATCATCGTCTTTCCTTTCGTTGCGTGAACTAGCTGTTGGAATATCATTATCTTCGCCACTCCCCATATAATCAAGGCATTCATTAAGCGCTTCAGCATAAGTTGTTGACACTGGATGGCACAGATGCCTTACCAGCGTTGGATGACGCTCTATACTTATACCATGTATCAGCCCAGAAATCTGCTGTTCTAGCTTTAGGTCCGGTATGCGCAAGCACTCATTAGTATATCTTGTGAGAAATTCTCCCAAAGATTCCTTGGGTTTCTGCACAATATCGTAACATTCAATGTGAGTGCGTTTGCGCGGCCTTTGATTTTGATACTGTAGCAAGAAATCCGTATGCAAATCCATGAACTCGGATATGCTACCAGCTGGTAGCTTGTTGAACCATTCACGTGCAATACCCTGCAGTGTCATGGAAAATATCTGACACGCAACTGGATACACCCATCCCTGGGTGTGCATTGCGCCTTCAAACTGCTGCAAGAAATCATCTGGATCAGTTAAGCCATTATAGGTACCCAGTGTGTGGGGTATCTTTGGCGCTGATGGAAACGGATATGCAGTTATATGCGGAGGAAACTTATCAAAAGTAGTCAGTAGCTCAAAAGGTGGTTTAACAGGGTTACCTTTGAGACCTGCGAAGAAATGCTTCATCATATCCTGAACAAAATCAGGTTGCGAAAATAAGTGGACCATGTCAGGAGGTGCCGCCTGCATAAATTGGCTTGCGAGATTCGCCTGCCCCTGAATATTTTGCCAAGGTTGCCCCGGCGTCTGCGGATATAACCAAGGCTGATGCGTTGGAAAAGAAGGCAGGCTTGCCGGCGCAGAGTATACGGGTAGCTGAAAAGGTGCCGAAACCTGTGGCGCAGATACCTGCGAGACCTGAGGATATGCCGTTATAAGTCCAACCGTATGCGCAGTGCTTTGCTGTTCTACGGTTATCGGCGTCCAATGAGAATTGACGTCTGGAATGAAACCGAACCCCCAACTATTAAGTAATGCCTGCGCATCCGCAGGGGTTAGAAACTGTGAAATTGGGCGAGGCGGCTGCCAAGGCTGCAGTGGTGTAAAAGACGAACTTTACTGACAACCCTGCGTCTGCAGAGGGATTGATACCGTGGTGCTGTAAATAGGCACCTGGCCGCAGCATACTACATACGGGCCTATAGTTTCGCCGCTAGTGCCTGCAAAGATAACTCTTGGATCCACTGTAGAAAAATCTAGCCGCATAGTTGTGACCGGCGAGTTTGCCCTTGGCAGTGTAATTCCATCCGGATATATCAGCTTGTACCTTTGGAAAGGCTCGCCGGACACTGGTGGAGAGTAAGGCGTATATCCCACCCCCGTAGTCATAGCTTGCGTCTGCTGATTACCAGATGGCGTATTTTGATTGTCCGTTTGAGTACGTTCCGATGAGTCCCCGGAAGTCATGATACTGTAAAAGAGACAAAAAATTCAGAAATTTTGTGAATAATGAGCCTTATGATTCAAAACTTAAAAAAAAACAATTGAACATGTCTTGAATTTATTCGACTCTCAATGAAAGCACCACTTGATCAAGCATATATTTTCCATAGGGTCAATATGCCTGTTCAATAAGCTAGGGGTGTAGCGACCCGACCAAATCATGTTTGACGGCGCCGTCTACGTAGGTCCCATTACATGGTCATAAGTCCTTAAGACAAAGTTTGACCGAAAATATGTCGCATTCATTTCATAAGTGTAGATGTTTTAAAGTTTACAAAAGTAGTTTCCATAACTAGTACATAACGATGTTTAAAGTACAAATGAAACACGTGCGACACAGTTTAAAGTAGTCAAAAGACGCTCCACATATGCAAGTATACTCGACATCCAAAGCAAGTATCAAAAAGAATGTGCGGAAGCATGTATCACCTAATGATCAAGGACCTGAGAAAAACATAGAAATCTGTCAACGAAAACGTTGGTGAAATCATAGGTTTAAGTAAGTAAATGAGTAAAAGTACGTCGAACCACGAGATTTGCATCATTGATAAATAGTAATACATTCTAAAAGTTAATATTCATGAGCACCCAATTATCAAGGCTTAATGTTTCCTTCAATAGTACCCCATCACAATAGTGTTAGAACATACACTGTTTCCCGAAAATATATTTCATCCGAATAACGGTAGCGAACCGTTCGAATGAGGGTTTGTCAAACCCACATGGCCATATAACATAAGTTCTCACTTACACGGTCAAGTGTAACTAATGATAATCGAATTGAGGATTTTTGTTCTAAACTCGTATGTAGAATGTTTGCTTTCATGTACTTGTGTTCACTTAGTTAAAAGAAGCGTTTATGTTTTCTCATCCCAAGAGTAAGTTCAAAAGAGTAAAAAGTGGGACTATGATCTCACCTTAAGCGTAAGAGTAAATAAGTACTTTGACAAGTGACGTGTGCAAAGAACAATGCTAGTATTGACCTAAACAAATAGGTTGTATCAATATTGATAATCATTTTTGATCAAAGAAGTTCAATTAGTCATATGGCTCGTTATGACTCGATTATGTAGCATGTGAATCAAATTGTCAAGTTTCATGCAAGATACAAGTATAGAAACAAGTTAGGAAGGTTGCATAATCATTTGGTTAAGTTTGACAAAAAGTCGAACTTCGGTCGGTCAAAGTCAACAAAAAAGTCAACACGTTCGGGTCGGGTCTCGAACTATTTTTCTATGCTAGTTATTCATATATAAGCATGTTAGAAAAAGTCTCATGTGAATCAGAGGTCCATAGTGTGCCAAACATTTTTCATAGAATTGACATGTAGGTCAGAACCTGAACACGTTATATGTCGCGCCGCGACCCAGGATTGCTGCGCCGCGGCGATCAACGGGTGCTGGTACCTGGTCAGTCTCAATTGTCTAAGTCTCAAATCAAACTTCATTTTCACATAAATCACAAACCGTAAACTCTTACGACACACATTTTACATCGTTGGAAAGCTAATTTGACAAAGAACACAACTAAATACATTTCAAAAACCAAAAACATTATTTGCAATAACCGACTTTTCAAATCAATTGATCAATCAATGCATACATTTAATGCTTCAAATCTTACAAGTGCACATTTATGATTCGGGCATTTAATGCACACATAAAACACGCCGTTTTGTAGATAATCAAGCATACAAGACAACTAACTACTTACTAACAATAATTCATGGTTTTCAATGCATCAAATATCCATTTCAAGCTTATCAAACCCTAACCTAAATTCACCAAAATCATTAATCAAGTTTATGGAGTTTTCTCAAGCAACCTACACATCAATTTGAAGCTAGTGATACTAGGAACACATTTAATATATGCATTTATAACATTTAACAACATTCAAGCAACCAAATCACCAAATCAAACACACCAAAGTTCATACTCAAGCTAGTTACTTCAAATAACGAAATTGAGCATATAAATCATATATTCATGTTAGACTTGAGCCATAGACACTAAATAACAACTTTATAAGTTCAAAATATCAAGAACACAAAATCTAGTGATTTTAGAAAGTTACCCAAACTTGATGAAATTGGTATGGAATCGAAGAGGAAGTTGCAAGGATTCCAAATATGTAATTTGTTTAGATTGAAGCTTGATCGATTGAAAATAGATGATGATTCCTTGTTTGAAGTTTTGAGAGAAATTTGGAAAGTATTTAATGAAAATGGAAATGAAATGAAAAAGAAAATTGGGAGGTGGGTTGACTAGTCAAAAAGCTAGTCACCTCTTTGATACTTTGGCGATTTTAGTCCCTCGGGTTCGGTTGCGGGTGCGTGAATTACCTAAACGAGATATTTTTAAAACGAGTATTAACGAGGGATGTTATAAACATATAACGGACTTTAAATAATTAAACGGAAAAGTAAACGGAAAAAGGCGGGATGTTACATTACCTACTCCTTAAAAGAAATTTCGTCCCGAAATTTAAGCAGGCGTAGTAATCGTTGTTTCTTCCTCGGGATCTTGCGTTTCCGGAACCAAGAACAAGTGAGGGTATTTCTTTTGCATTTGATCTTGCCTTTCCCAAGTAAACTCGGGTCCCCTTTTGGCGTTCCAACGGACTTTAACAATCGGAATTCGGCTTTGTTTCAACGTCTTGACGGAGGTGTCCACAATTTCAACAGGTTCTTCCACAAAATGAAGTTTGTCATCAATAGTAAGTTCCTCGAGAGGGATGACGATATCGGGTTCAGCAAGACACTTTTTCAAGTTAGATACATGGAAGGTAGGATGAACGGAATTCAATTGAGGCGGAAGATCTAAACGATAAGCAACGGTTCCAATACGCTCCAAGATTTCGAAAGGACCAATATACCGCGGATTTAGCTTCCCGCATTTCCCAAAATGGATTACACCTTTCCAAGGTGCGACTTTTAACAATCACCGACTTGAAATTCGAGGTCGTTGCGTCTTTTGTCGGTGTAGCACTTTTGACGACTCCGGGCCGTCCGAAGCCTATCTCAGATTTGTACGATCTTCTCGGTGGTTTCGTGAATGAGTTCGGGTCCGGTGATTTGTACGTCACCCACTTTGGCCCAACAAAGAGGTGAACGACATTTTCGGCCATATAGCGCTTCAAAAGGTGCGGCTTTAATACTCGTGTGATAACTATTGTTGTAAGAGAACTTGGCGAGAGGTAAGTGCTTGTCCCAAGCTTTTCCAAAATCAACCAAACAAGCTCGTAACATGTCTTCCATGGTTTGAATTGTGCGTTCGCTTTGCCCATCGATTTGTGGATGATAGGCGGTGCTCATGTCTAAACGCGTTCCCAACGCTTCTTGCAAGGTACGCCAAAATCTAGAAACAAAACGGCCATCTCGGTCGGAGATAATCGATAAAGGTACACCGTGTCGGGCTACGATCTCCTTAATGTAAAGTTGTGCAAGTTTCTCCGTTTTGTCCGTTTCTTTCATGGCAAGGAAGTGTGCGGATTTGGTGAGACGATCAACAATAACCCAAATGGTATCATAACCGCCCGTCGTTTTTGGTAGTTTGGTGATAAAATCCATCGTTATTATTTCCCGCTTCCATTGCGGGATATCGGGTTGTTGAAGTAGTCCGGACGGTCTTTGGTGTTCGGCTTTGACTTTGGAACATGTCAAACACTTGGAAACATAAGTAGCTACGTCCCTTTTGATGTTCGGCCACCAATATTGTTGTTTAAGGTCGTGGTACATCTTATTGGCACCGGGGTGAATCGAGTATCATGATTTATGGGCTTCATCTAAAATAAGACTTCGTAGGCCTCCATATCTAGGCACCCAAATCCATCCAGCAAAATATCGAAGTCCGGTCTCCCCAACTTCGAATTGAGAGACGAGAATATTCAAGAGCTCGTGTGAAACGTTTTCATCCTTGAGAGCCTTATCTTGGGCTACCCGAATTTGGCTATTAAGGTTTGTGTGAATGGTGATGTTTAAAGCTCGGACACGAAGAGGCACCGCTCTTTCTTTTCGACTTAAGGCATCGGCTACTACATTTGCCTTTCCGGGATGGTAACGAAGCTCGCAATCGTAATTGTTTAAGGTTTCAATCCACCTTCGTTGTCTCATGTTTAGTTGCTTTTGATCGAAGATGTGTTGGAGACTTTTGTGATCGGTAAAGATAGTACTCTTGGTTCCATAAAGATAGTGTCTCCACATTTCAAGTGCAAAGACAACGGCTCCGAGCTCGAGATCATGTGTCGTGTAGTTTCGTTCATGAATTTTGAGTTGTCGAGAAGCATAAGAAATGACTTTCGTTCGTTGCATCAACACACACCCAAAACCATGTTTCGAGGCGTCGCAATACACAACAAAATCATCGTTGCCTTCGAGAAGTGACAAGATAGGAGCGGTGGTTAGCTTCGTTTTCAAGATTTGAAATAAGGATTCTTATTCGGTTGCCCAAACGAATTTTCTCCCCTTATGAGTTAACGCGGTTAGAGGACGAGCGACCAAAGAGAAATTTTTGATGAATCTACGATAGTATCCGGCGAGACCCAAGAATTGACGAATGTGAGTAGGAGTAGTAGGAGTCTCCCATTTACTAATGGCTTCGATTTTTGATGGATTGAATTTAATACCTTGGTCACTTACAACATGACCAAGAAATTGAACTTCCTTCAACCAAAATTCACACTTGGAGAATTTGGCATAGAGTCGATCTTGTCTCAAAAGTTCAAGCACAAGTCAGAGGTGTTCCTCGTGTTCTTCTTTGCTTTTAGAATAAACCAAAATATCATCGATGAACACGATAACGAATTTGTCGAGATACGGTTTGCACACGCGGTTCATAAGATCCATGAACACTGCCGGTGCGTTAGTGAGACCAAATGGCATTACAAGAAATTCATAACTACCATAACGAGTCCGGAAAGCGATTTTGGAGACATCCCCCCCTTAACCCTTAATTGATGATAACCCGAACGGAGATCAATTTTTGAATATACACAAGACCCTTGTTGTTGATCAAAGAGGTCATCGATGTGAGGAAGTGGATATCGGTTCTTAACCGTCAATTTGTTTAGTTCATGATAATCAATGCACATTCGTAGGGATCCGTCTTTCTTTTTAACAAACAAAATCGGAGCACCCCAAGGTGAATGGCTAGGTTGGATAAAACTACGATCAAGTAGTTCTTGGATTTGATTTTTCAATTCTTGCATTTCGGATGGAGCGAGTCTATATGGTGCATGTGCTACGGGTGCGGCTCCCAGAATAAGATCGATTTGGAATTCAACCAGTCGATGAGGTGGAAGACCCAGCAATTCATCGGGAAATGCATCGGAATAGTCACTAACAATTGGCACATCATCGATGTGCTTCTCATCGGACTCGACTTTCATAACGTGAGCAAGGATCGCAAAACAACCCTTACGGATTAGTTTTCTAACTTTAATGCACGAAACGAGGTTGAGCCCGGTGCAACTCTTATTGCCATAAACAATCAAGGGTTCACCATTCTCGATAGGAATTCAGATTACGTTAAGATTACCAAGGATGTGAGATTTTGTTTTGGCTAGCCAATTCATACCGATTATTACATCGAAGCTTCCTAGTTCCATGGGTATCAAGTCAATTTCAAACTCATTACCCAAAATGTTTAACGTACATCCCCGGTAGTATGTGTCGGCACTCAATAGTTTCTCGTTGGCCACTTCAATGGTATAAGTGGTATCTAGTGGAAGTGGTGGAGTGCTAAAAGAATGAGTCAAAGTCTTGGATACAAAACTCTTATCGGCACCCGAATCTAATAAACAAGTAACATAAGTGTTGTTGAGAAGAAACGTACCCGTGACTAGTTCATTGTCATCCCGGGCTTCCTCGGTGTTAATGTTGAAGGCTCAGCCGCGTGTGTTGGGTTTGGCCTTCTTCTTCGGGCATTCGTTCCTATAATGGCCCGTTTGGCCACATTCGTAACAAGTGACCGTCTTTGGAGGATTGGGCCCTTTTCGAGCGACGGGGGCGACACTTGTGCAATTGTTGGCCCTATGACTAACTCCTTAGCACCGGTGGCAAATTAGCTTGCCACACTCACCCGAGTGGTGCTTGTGACATTTGTTGCAAAAAGGTTGAGTTCCGGCATAACCTTTCTTGCCGTCGTTGGTGAAAGGCTTTTTGGTGAAGGTATTGTTGTTGTAGTTGCTTGATGGAGTGGCTTCCCATTTCCTTTTGTTGCCACCCGATTTGTCCTCGGCCTTAGGAGCCGGCACTATGATTTCATCAACCGTTTCAATCAATTGGCGGGCCATGTTCAAAGCGGCTTGGTGATTAGTGGGTTTGGAGGACATCACACCTTGTTTGATGCTCTTTGGAAGACCATCCATATAGAGTTCAACCCTTTGAGATTCGGGGTTCACGAGATTAGGACACATCAAGGATAGTTCGGCGAAGCATTGGTTATAGGCCTTGAGATCGTTTCCGACCGCCTTCAAAGTTCTTAGCTTTTGTTCAAGCTTTCGGGTTTCTTCGCGAGGGAAATATTCAACAATCATCTTTTCCCTTAAATCGGCCCAAGAGAGGGCATGAGCTTCATCGGTACCCACCGATTGTACATAGGTGTTCCACCATGTAAGAGCAACACCGGCGAGAGTGTGGGTGGAGTACTTGACCTTATCTTGGTCCCGATAACCGCTTATGCTAAAGACAGCCTCCGTTTGTTCGAACCATCGAGTGAGAGTAACCAGTCCCCCGGTTCCATCATAAGTGTGAGGTTTGCACCCCATAAAAGCTTTGTAGGAGCACCCTTCGCTAGAGTTACCGGCCCCTTGGTTGTTGTTGTTGTGGTTGTTGTTATTGTTGTTGTTGTTGGTGGAGTGACCGGCCATGGCCGCCTCTACGGCGGTGGCCACCATTCGTTGTAGTGCTTGTTCGGGAGTTTCACGGCGTGGCACACGGCGAGGAGGCATTGTTCCTTCAAAACAAAAGAATACCTTTGGTTAGTATTCTAAATAATACTAACCGTGATATGGAATAAAGATAGAGAGAAAATTTTCCTTGACTCGCCTTAAATTCTTTATGTCATAATATCGGAACATTCATATGAGTCACCATAATATAATCCCGGAAATTATATTACCCTAATTCATATGTACATTCGACATTACTTCATATAGTCAAGGTGGCGCGCCAATTAAATCAAGTAACGTGAGATTAAGATTGAATAAGAATTAGATATGATAGAAGAGTTCGAGTATAATGTAACATCCTGCCTTTTTCCGTTTACTTTTCCGTTTAACTATTTAAACTCCGTTATATGTTTATAACATCTCCCGTTAATACGCGTTTTAAATTATCTCGTTTAGGTAATTCGCGCACCCGTTTTCAAAGTTGAGGGACTAAGTTTGACAAAGGAGCAAAGAGGTGACTAGGTTAAAGAGTCAACACTCTTCCTCCTCCATTCATTTTATCTTTTCTTTTCCATTTTTCTCTAATACTTTCACAAATTCTCTCAAACACCATTTCAAAGATTCATCATCTAATCAAAATCTAGCAAGCTTCAATCTAAACTAATTTCATATTTGGAATCCTTGCAACTTCCTCTTCGATTCCATACCGATTACATCTCATTTGGGTAACTTTCTAAAATCACTAGATTTTGTGTTCTCGATGTTTTTAAGTTATAAAGTTGTAATTAGTGTCTATGGCTCAAGTCTAACATGAATATATGATTTATATGCTCGATTTCGTTATTTGAAGTAATTAGCTTGAGTATGAACTTTGGTGTGTTTGATTTGGTGATTTGGTTGCTTGAATGTTGTTAAATGTTAAAAATGCATGTATTAAATGTATTCCTCGTATCACTAGCTTCAATTTGATGTGTAGGTTGCTTGAGAAAACTCCATAAACTCGATTATTGGTTTTGGTGGATTTGGGTTAGGGTTTGATGAACTTGAAATGGACTTTTGATGCTTTGAATGACATAAAATGTTATTTGTAAGTTTTAGGTTGTATTGTATGCTTGATCACCTTCGAAACGGCATATCATTCATGTAAATTGGTTGTCGAATCATCGAATTTCATTTATGAACTTGAATGCATTTAATGAGGAGCTTTGAATGTGATTTTGGTTGTTGTAAATGTAAAAGTGATTGATGAAATGTGTTTAGTTGTTTTCCTTGTCAAAATACCTTTCCGATGATATAAGATACATGCTTTGGTTGTTTGCGGGTCATAAATGGTGATTGTTTGAAGTTAGGTTCGTGCACAAAACTTAAAAACTGCCAGTCTGCACAGGTAATGGCGCGGCGCGCCATATACCCGCGCGGCGCGCCAAAGTAGGCTGTCTAACTTTGTCCATTTTTGGAAAATGTTTGCTATGCTACGCACCTCCGATTCACATGTAACTTATTCTAACATGCTCATATATGATTAAAAACCTCAGAAAAATAGTTCGGGACCCGACCCGAACGTGTTGACTTTTTCGTTGACTTTGACCGACCAAAGTTTGACTTTTTGTCAAACTTAACCAAATGATTATGCAACATTCCTAACTTGTTTCTATACTCGTATCTTGCATGAAACTTGACAAATTGATTCACATGCTACGTAATCGAGTCGTAACGAGCCATAGGACTAATTGAACATCTTTGACCTTTTGTGTTTACCGTTGTTGATACGACCTATTTGTTTAGGTCAAGGCTAGCATTGTTCTTTGCACACGTTACTTGTCGAAGTACTTATTTACTCTTCCGCTCAAGGTGAGATCATAGTCCCACTTTTACTCTTTTGCACTTACATTTGGGATGAGAAAACATAAACGTTTCTTTTTACTAAGTGAACACAAGTACAGGAAAACAAACATTCTACATACGAGTTTGAACAAAAATCCTCAATTCGATTATCATTAGTTACACTTACCGGTGTAAGCGAGAACTTATGTTATATGGCCATATGGGTTTGACAAACCCTCATTCAAACGGTTCGCTACCGTTTACGAATGAAATGTATTTTCGAGAAACAGTGTATGTTCTAACACTATTGTGATGGGGTTCTATGGAAGGAATGTTAAGCATTGATAATTGGGTGCTCGTGAAACAAACTTTTGGAATGTATTACTATTATATCAATGTTACAAATCTTGTGGTTCATTGGTACTTACTTACTTAAACCTATGATTTCACCAACGTTTTCGTTGACAGATTTCTATGTTTTTCTCAGGTCCTTGAACATTAGGTGATACATGCTTCCGCTCATTACTTTTGATACTTGCTTGGATGTCGAGTATACATGCATAGTTGGAGCGTCTTTTGACTACTTTAAATTGTGTCGCATAGGTTTCATTCGTACGTTAAACATTGTAATGTAACTAGTCTTTGAACTACATTTGTAAACTTGAAACATCCTTTTACTTATGAAATAAATGCGACATATTTTGGTCAAACGTCATGATAAAGACTTATGACCACGTAACGGGACCTAAGTAGTCGGCGCCGTCAAAGACGATTTTGTCGGGTCGCTACATATAATGCACAAGTAGTCAAGTAATTTCTACTTCAAGTCTATATGCCGGTTGTAGTCTAGACTCACCAATGTACCCTATGACTCGGGGTTGACACCATTGAACTCTAAATCCCAACAACCAATGCTCTGATACCATCTGTAGCGACCTGACCAAATCAAGTTTGACGGCGCCGTCTACGTAGGTCCCATTACATGGTCATAAGTCCTTAAGACAAAGTTTGACCAAAAATATGTCGCATTCATTTCCTAAGTGTGGATGTTTCAAAGTTTACAAAAGTAGTTTCCATAACTAGTACATAACGATGTTTAAAGTACAAATGAAACACGTGCGACACAGTTTAAAGTAGTCAAAAGACGCTCCACATATACAAGTATACTCGACATCCAAAGCAAGTATCAAAAAGAATGTGCGGAAGCATGTATCACCTAATGATCAAGGACCTGAGAAAAACATAGAAATCTATCAACGAAAACGTTGGTGAAATCATAGGTTTAAGTAAGTAAATGAGTAAAAGTACGTCGAACCACAAGATTTGCATCATTGATAAATAGTAATACATTCTAAAAGTAAATATTCACGAGCACCCAATTATCAAGGCTTAACGTTTTCTTCAATAGTACCCCATCACAATAGTGTTAGAACATACACTATTTTCCGAAAATATATTTCATCCGAATAACGGTAGCGAACCGTCCGAATGAGGGTTTGTCAAACCCATATGGCCATATAACATAAGTTCTCGCTTACACGGTCAAGTGTAACTAATAATAATCGAATTGAGGATTTTTGTTCTAAACTCGTATGTAGAATGTTTGCTTTCATGTACTTGTGTTCACTTAGTTAAAAGAAGCGTTTATGTTTTCTCATCCCAAGAGTAAGTTCAAAAGAGTAAAAAGTGGGACTATGATCTCACCTTAAGCGCAAGAGTAAATAAGTACTTCGACAAGTGACGTGTGCAAAGAACAATGCTAGTCTTGACCTAAACAAATAGGTTGTATCAATATTGATAATCATGTTTGATCAAAGAAGTTCAATTAGTCCTATGGCTCGTTATGACTCGATTATGTAGCATGTGAATCAAATTGTCAAGTTTAATGCAAGATACAAGTATAGAAACAAGTTAGGAAGGTTGCATAATCATTTGGTTAAGTTTGACAAAAGTCGAACTTCGGTCGGTCAAAGTCAACGAAAAAGTCAACACGTTCGGGTCGGGTCTTGAACTATTTTTCTATGCTAGTTATTCATATATAAGCATGTTAGAAAAAGTCTCATGTGAATCGGAGGTCCATAGTGTGCCAAACATTTTTCATATAATTGACATGTAGGTCAGAACCTGAACACGTTATATGTCGCGCCGCGAACCAGGATTGTCGCGCCGCGGCGATCAACGGGTGCTGGTACCTGGTCAGTCTCAATTGTCCAAGTCTCAAATCAAACTTCATTTTCACATAAATCACAAACCGTAAACTCTTACGACACGCATTTTACATCGTTGGAAAGCTAATTTGAAAAAGAACACAACTAAATACATTTCACCAACCAAAAACATTATTTGCAATAACCGACTTTTCAAATCAATTGATCAATCAATGCACACATTTAATGCTTCAAATCTTACAAGTGCACATTTATGATTCGGGCATTTAATGAACACATAAAACACGCCGTTTTGTAGATAATCAAGTATACAAGACAACTAACTACTTACTAACAATAATTCATGGTATTCAATGCATCAAATATCCATTTCAAGCTTATCAAACCCTAAACCAAATTCACCAAAATCATTAATCAAGTTTATGGAGTTTTCTCAAGCAACCTACACATCAATTTGAAGCTAGTGATACTAGGAACACATTTAATATATGCATTTATAACATTTAACAACATTCAAGCAACCAAATCACCAAATCAAACACACCAAAGTTCATACTCAAGCTAGTTACTTTAAATAAAGAAATCGAGCATATAAATCATATATTCATGTTAGACTTGAGCCATAGACACTAAATAATAACTTTATAAGTTCAAAATATCAAGAACACAAAATCTAGTGATTTTAGAAAGTTACCCAAACTTGATGAAATCGGTATGGAATCGAAGAGGAAGTTGCAAGGATTCCAAATATGTAATTTGTTTGGATTGAAGCTTGATCGATTGAAAATAGATGATGATTCCTTGTTTGAAGATTTGAGAGAAATTTGGAAAGTATTTAATGAAAATGGAAATGAAATGAAAAAGAAAATGGGGAGGTGGGTTGACTAGTCAAAAAGCTAGTCACCTCTTTGATACTTTGGCGATTTTAGTCCCTCGAGTTCGGTTGCGGGTGCGTGAATTACCTAAACGAGATATTTTTAAAACGAGTATTAACGAGGGATGTTATAAACATATAACGGACTTTAAATAATTAAACGGAAAAGTAAACGGAAAAAGGCGGGATGTTACAAAGGGGTTTAAGGATCTTAGAACTTGGCTCTCCGGTCCGGCTACCGTGAATAACCCTGGCCGACATGAAGATGTCGGCGGGGTGGCCAAGTGATTAAGTCCACCTTCGATAACGGTCGTTGATCAGAAGGCCCCATGTAAGGCTGTAGGTGCTAGTTAATAAAGAACTAACCTGTTAACCTTAAGAAGACGAAAGATGATGTTGGTTACGTAAGATGTGTAGTAAACGATGGTTATGTAACGTGATCCTCCCTAGAATCATAATTATGGTTAGTATATATAGGCAAACCCTAATTCTAGAACCGTCTAAGATTGTGATAATCCTGTCCATAACAAACTCCCCCGAATCTCGGTTGTAATTATGGAAAAGATATCGACTTGATGACCAAGTAACCGCAGTGCCGGGAACAAAGGCATTCGATACATCACCGCATGCCGCATACCACATACAAAGTACACGCATAAGCATGCTAGCGAGCGCCCGCATACATATAGAATGCGCATGCGGGTTGCGGTATCATTACTGCCAACAACAGAATTTTCATGTGGTTCCAAAAGCATTATGGAGCCTTACTCATAAATAGAATTAGCTGTTGTGTGTTTTGTGTATATATTCATATGTAAGAATTTAACTAAGCTTGTATCAATTCAAGTTTATAAATATAAACTGATCAATACAAAGCCTTTTTAATTCTCTGAATTATCATGGTATCAGAGCTAACGGTATAGATCGAGGAACAAAACAACCATTTTTTAGCTTCAATCATTTACCAGAAAAGATTCAAGCTGCCATGTCAAGAATTGACGTAGCTTAATGAATCAAGCTACAATGTCAAAAGATGACGGTAGCTCAATCAATCAAACCTACTGCAACGATTTTAGAATACAAAAGATGCAATCTGAACAATTAAGGTTGAGCAAAAACAGTTACCTTAGCGTTCTCCGTCAACCACCACCGGTCACCATCAGAAATGCAAAATTCATAGCTTACCAAAAAGGTACGAGGCTGAAAACGGCAAAGATGACGACAACAGTGGTGGTTAGAGAAAGTAAAGCGACTGAGGTGACGACGACGGTCGGCGACCACCATGAGGTTACCAACAACGGCGTCTTAAACTCATCTCAGAATTCTAGAAGAGGTAACTTGAAACTTAAATTCGTGTCTCAATCATATAAATCAACCAATTGGGTGAGGACAAAATCCTCAAACCCCAAGTTTTCAGAGAAACATAAAAAACGAAACATGGGAAGAAAGTCGACTACAATAGATCCGTTCAATTTCATACAGTGGCTGAAAACTCTGAAAACCCTAGGCTTAACAATAAAACGAGACAAATCTCATCGACGACTGTTAAAACCAAAGTAGCTATTAACCTTAATCGCTTCTTTTATCTACAAGACAACGAAGAAGGGTTGAACCCTAATTTTGAATTAGAGCAAATCACCATGGATGGGAGAAAAGGAAACGATTTGGGTAAAAAAGGGGATACAATTTGTCACAACAAACCCAATCGTGACCCTAAATATTCTGTTGACCAAAATTTACAAGGGTCCCTCAACTTGTAAATCCTTCTTAAATAAACCTAAAATATATAAAAAGTTGCAAAACAGTACCAAAATTTTGAGAACTCATATTTTAGACACTAAAATTTTAGATGGTAAAGTAAAAATAGCTTCAAATAACAAAAAAAAGTAATGAATGGATTTTTGACTGTGGTGCTACACACACCATGAGTTTTGAAAAATCTGATTTTTGTTCTGAATCAAATCCCCGGGTACATAAAATTCAAACTGCTAATGGAGGGGTTGTACAAATAAAGGTGGGGTGGGAGAATTGAAATTACTCCAACCTTGAAATTATCTAATTGCTTATATATCCCAGCTTTGTCTCATAAACTGTTATCCATTAGCCACGTTACAAAATAACTAAAAATTGTTCTGTTCTATTACACCCCACTTTCTGTATACTTCAAGACATTAGGACTGGGGTAATTATTGGGCGTGGTACTGAACGGGGTGGGTTGTATTATGCGGACGAAGTAACCCAACAAGGTACCGTGATGCTTGCTCACGGAACACCAATGGGGAAAGCTTGGTTATGGCGTAGGAGGTTAGGTCACCCTTCTGCCGGATACTTACATGCTTTATTTCCAAGCCTTTTTCCATCCAATGTTAGTTTAAATTGTGAAACTTGTATTTTGGCCAATAGCCACCGAAGTACATTTAAACCTAGTAATACTAGAAAAGATGTACCCTTTGCTCTAATACATTATTATGTGTGGGGTCCTCTACTGGTTGTTGGGGGGAGAAATTTCCGGTACTTTGTCTTATTTATTGATGACCATTCACGCATTACCTGGATTTATTTTTAACCCACAAGTCAGAAGTGTTTGAAAAATTTTCCATTTTTATAAAATGATACAAACTCAATTTAACAAAAATATACAAATTTTAGATCCCATAATAGGGGTGAGTTTGTCAATACGTCAATGAAACAATTTTGTGAAGATAAAGGGATTATTCATCAACATTTTGTGCTCATACTCCCGAACAAAACGGAGTAGCCGAATGAAAAAATTGACTACTTTTATAAATGACAAGAGCGTTATTAATTGAATCAAAATTTCCGAAAAGTTTTGGCCCCAAGTTCTTGTTTCCGCTACCTACCTTATTACTACCGACTACCTACTAAAGTTTTGGGCACAAAAACTCCAAAAGATATTCTTTCTCAATTTCATACCCTTCCGACTTCATTTAGCATTAAACCTCGAATATTTGGGTGCTCGGTCTTTGTCCACATTCCAAAAAATGAACGTACCAAACTAGATCCATGTGCAGAAAAATGTGTCATTGTTGGCTATGAGATTTAACCAAAAAGGGTATCGATGTTATAGTCCCAAAAGACGTCATGTTTTTACTACAATGAACTGTGACTTTGTCAAAACCGAATATTTTTATGATACCTTACTCACGAGTGAGGGGGAGAAAGAGGATAATGACACTCTCAGTTGGATAACCTGGATACCTAAATTTGGTAACATTCAAACACCAACACCCAATTCTGATAATTAATATCCAAATTAATACCAAATCCTGATCCCGAATTACCAAATCCTGATCCCAAATCATCAAATCCTGATCCCGAATCACCAAATTCTGATCTTGAATCATCAAATCCTGATCCCGAATCACCAAACCCTGGTCCCGAATCACCCATCATTGAACCAAATGAAATCTCCTCAAGTAATGAACAAGGAGAATAAAACAGTTCAACTTCTGCTGAAATCACACAAAGATATGTTATACCATAAAGAGCCAACAGATGAGTACCACCAAAAAGATATTCTCCGGATAAAGAAGCTCAAAGGTCAAGGTAACCTATGGCTAATATTGCATAAGGAAACCTATCCAGTGAAGCACAAAAATTCAACTCTGCTTTATATTCTGAAGAAATCCCAAGAAGTGTTGATCAAGCCATGAAGTCTGAAAAATGGAAGAAGGTCATGGAAGAAGAAATGGAAGCACTCGGGAAAAGTGACACATGGGAAAAATGTGTCATCCCTCAAGATAAAAACCAGTAGGGAATCGATGGGTGTTTACAATAAAATACAAACTAGATGGTACCATTGAAAGATACAAAGCCCGACTAGTTGCCAAGGGATATACTCAAACATATGGAATAGATTTTCCGAGACTTTCTCCCCAGTTGCGAAGATTGATACCATTAGGGTTCTTTTCTCAATTGCTGCAAATGAAGAATGGCCACTTCATCAATTTGATGTGAAGACTGCCTTTCTACATTGTGAACTAAAAGAAGAAGTCTATATGGAAGCTCCTCCAGGATTCTCCGAAAACTTCAAAAATGGGGAAGCTTGTCGACTTAAGAAATCTTTATATGGGTTAAAACAATCACCCACGGGCTTGGTTTGGGAGATTCACTCTATTTATGAAAAAATATGAGTTTAAACAAAGCAACTCGGATCATACACTCTTTTTTAAACGAATGAAAAATTTAATTACATGCTTAATCATTTATGTTGATGATATGATAATAACAGGAAATGATAAAAAGGAAATTTCTAACTTAAAAATGAACTTATTTAAAGAATTTGAAATGAAAGACTTGGGGAGGCTTAAATATTTTTTGGGAATTAAAGTATTACGATCCCAACATGGAATATTTATTTGTCAAAAGAAGTATATTCTTGATTTTCTTGCAGAGACATGTATGATTGATTGCAAACCTCCTGATACTCCTATGGTTCTAAATCAAAAGCTGTGTATGGAAGATGAAGCCGATATTGCTGATAAAGGGCAATATCAAAGGATGGTGGGAAAAATCATCTACCTTGCTCATACTCTACTAGATATAGCACATGCAGTGGGAGTTGTGAGTCAATTCATGCATCAACCACAAGTTCACCATATGGAAGGTGTAATAAGAATCATTAGATACTTAAAGAAAACAGCTGGCCATGGAGTTTTTTTCAAGAAAAATGGGCATCTCGAAACAAAGATTTATACCTATGCAAGTTGGGCTGGTGAAAAAGGAGATAGAATATCTACATCCGTCTTCTTTACAATAGTCGGAGGAAACTTATGTGACAACCCGGAAATTTCCAACCAAATTTAAACTTTAATCTTTATATGTTTTCGATACGATAAGCAATATTTGTTAAGTTAAATTGCAAGAATTTTAAACTATGTTCATACATTCATTCAACCTCGACCATGTTCCAACGATTCACGAACCATTAAACGAATATGATTATATATGTATATGTGTATATATTATAACTTGAAACGTAAACAAAATATTAGATTAAATACTTTATATGATTGTATATGTTTCAAAATATTTATCAGTGGAATTAGAAGATAAGATCAAATGATTGAATTATCAGATATATTGAATTATGATTACAAGTCTCTGTTGAAAGGCCCACGTTGATTTGAGAAATCTTTCCATTTTAACAATATTCGAAAAATGGTAAAGTGATTTATAAATAAGAACAAATTGTTAATCATTGAGAACTAGACAAAGGATAGTGGAAGATTGAATCTCATAAAGACTCGATTGATCTATTTAGTTTAAAACGTACAAAAACGTTTTCAGTTTAAAAAGAACTTTATTATTAAAACGTATATAACTTTTATAAATATCTAGAATCACTTTTGACAACTCATTACTTAACTAGTATGATAAAGATAACGATATTTATATTTTATTTTATTAAATATATATAACGATTTAAATTAATATTATATATATTTATACGCGTATTATACGTACATAGTTTTATACTTTTACTATACTTAAACTTTATCTTTACTTTATTTTTACTTTACTTTAACTTTAATAATTCACTTTAATAATTCATACTTTAATAATTCACTTTAATAATTCATACTTTAATAATTTACTTTAATAATTCATACTTTAATAATTCACTTTAATAATTTATACTTTAATAATTCACTTTAATAATTCAAAAATCTATTATAAATAGAATTCAATAGGTTTCATTATTTCATAGAAACTTGAAAATATTTTTCTCTAAACTCTCTCAATCGATTTACATATATATATTTACTCCGTATTATTTCAAGATATTATTAGTATACATAAAATATTACGACGGAGTGCTGTCCGAGTGATTTCGAAATTGTTTTTCGAGTAGGATAGGATTAAGGAAATTATGGGTTATAGCTATGGAGGTGATTGAGTATGGTTCATGGGTATGCTCGTGAGGTCAATATAGTGTTTATCATTTCCGTTGCGTCTACGTACCTTTCCTGCAATATTGAATCTCAATATTGATACGTGAGTACTCATAATTTAACTTTTACATACTAATAGTATATCCCTGACTAGTGCTCGAGTATTTAGGATTATGCATGCTTGTACTTTTGATATTGCCCTTAGACAGGTTAGGTTGAATATTGAATTAGTTACACTTGCAGTTGAGATAAGGTATAAGATATGCATGTCCTTGGAAAGCTAGCGAAAAATTAAGGACTTTTCCTTTAGATATCGAATGGTTTCGATGAACGGATTAGAAGTTATAATCAATTGAATTTTTGATATTTTTATTAAAAATGATTATTATTATCGTCGTTTTTATCGTCGTTCTAGTTTTATCTTATTATTATCATTATTATTATCTTTATTAATAAAAGGGATTTATCATTAAAAATTGTTATTTTTTTTTATTATTACTATCGTTATTATCGTTAAAGTTATAATTAGTATTATTATTATTATTATCCAATTATTATTATTATTATTATTATTATTATTATTATTATTAGTATTATTATTATTATTATCATTATTAATATATATATATCATTATTTAAAAATGGATATTGTCATTGTTATTATTATTATTATTACTATATTATCATTAAGATAATTATTAGTATTATCGTTAAAAATGTTATAGTAACTATCATTATTAATATTAGTGTAATTAAAACAAATATTTGTAACACCTAATTATTTTGATTACTATTATTATCATTATTATGAACACTATATAAAAGACGATTAAAAGCTATTAAACGAAACGATTAGGAAATAATGAGTAAGAGTATCATGATGAAATTAAAATATTATAAGATATTGATTTAGATAAAATTATCGTTCTTATTATTTTTATCATTACTATTATTATTAAAAATATCGTTAGTATTAAAACTATCATTTTAACAAAAATTATCATTTTAATAGAAATGTCATTGTTACTAAAAAATATCATTATTATTATTATTTTAAATAGAATTATTATTTTAAAGATAATATTAAAAATTAACGTAAATATTAAAGTTATCATAATTAGAATTATCGTTTTATCATAATGTCATCTTAGTAATTATAAATATTGATATTTTTATAATAATAATTATTATTACAAAATAATACAACTTTTACTTACTATCATTATAGATATTATTTTATCAAATAAATATGTGATACAAACATATTTTACTACGTGTAATAACTTACTTTAATAATACCTATCATATTATCTTTATGATATTAAATGAACCCTATAAATTTTATTACTTAATATATATAAAAGTATATTATATTATATAAATTTAATGTAAAATTTTATTTATTAATAAATAAATTATATTATTTACTCTAATAAATCTTTTAAAAATATTTAAAAATATAAAACGACGATATTTAAACTATATATTAATCATGTATAGATTTTTGGAAATTATTTTGAGTCAAATTTACTTTTGTTGACTTTTGCATATTAGTCTCGAGCATTAGGATTGTGGTACACTATGACTTGGCCTAATTTGTTAGACAAATATTGACCAACACATAATTATATATAATTAATTTAGGTTCGTGAATCCGAGGCTAACCTTGCACTTGTTCAATGACGTTATATGTATTTTTATTACGAAATACAGTATGTTTAGTTATAGTCCCACTTTTAAAATCTAATATTTTTGGGATGAGAATACATGCAGGTTTTATAAATGATTTACAAAATAGCCACAAGTACGTGAAACTACATTCTATGGTTGAATTATCGAAATCGAATATGCCCCTTTTTATTAAGTCTGGTAATCTAAGAATCAGGGAACAGACACCCTAATTGACGCGAATCCTAAAGATAGATCTATTGGGCCTAACAAACCCCATCCAAAGTACCGGATGCTTTAGTACTTCGAAATTTATATCATGTCCGAATGAGGATCCCGGAATGATAGGGGATATTCTTATATGTATCTAGTTAATGTCGGTTATCAGGTGTTCACCATATGAATGATTATTTTTGTCTCTATGCATGGGACGTATATTTATGAGAACTGGAAATGAAATTTTTGTGGTCTATTAAAATGATGGAAATAAATGATTATGATAAACTAATGAACTCACCAACCTTTTGGTTGACACTTTAAAGCATGTTTATTCTCAGGTGTTAAAGAAATCTTCGCTGTGTATTTGCTCATTTTAAAGATATTACTTGAAGTCTTTCATAGCATATTTCGAAGAACGTTGCATTCGAGTCATTAAGTTCATCAAAGATTATTATTAAATCAATTTATAGTTGGATAGTGGATATTATGAAATGGTATGCATGCCTGTCAATTTTCGATGTAAAGAAATTTTGTCTTTTAAAAACGAATGCAATGTTTGTAAAATGTATCATATAGAGGTCAAATACCTCGCAATGTAATCAACTATTGTGAATCGTTTATAATGTATATGAACGGGTCATTTCAACTTAGTTGCCTAGAGAAGCAAGAAACAAAAGGTCATTTCTCTATCAATTGCTGAATCAGAATTTAGAGGAAACGCATAGGGAGTGGTGGAAGCATTATGGATTCGAAAACTCTTGACAAAAATTGAATTCCCTCCAAAAGAAGCCATTCAAATTTTATGCGACAACGAAGCAGCCATTGCCATCTCATAAAATCCAGTTCAACATGACCGAACTAAGCATGTTGAAATCGATCGACATTTTATCAGAGAAAAGTTAGATGGTGAAAT
The DNA here is from genome assembly GCF_046630445.1 of Rutidosis leptorrhynchoides. Taxonomy (NCBI): domain Eukaryota; kingdom Viridiplantae; phylum Streptophyta; class Magnoliopsida; order Asterales; family Asteraceae; genus Rutidosis; species Rutidosis leptorrhynchoides. The sequence continues at coordinate 619,871,527 of NC_092336.1, read as the reverse complement.
TATTTCTCTTCCATCAATTAGATCCGAAGATCAGCTAGCCGACATCCTCACCAAATCATTCAACGGAAGACTCTTCAGCGAAGTTCTTGGCAAGTTGAATATTGGAGATCCCACCATTCAACTTGAGGGGGAGTGTTAGAATAAAATAAACCAGTCAACTATAGTCAAATTACCTTTTTAGATAATTTGACTTTAGGATCAGAAGCATTCAACTTCATCCTCTCCCTTTTTAGATAATCACATGTATGCCATATCCAAACAAGTAAACGGCTCAAAAGCAGGCTGCCAACAACAGAATTTCCATAAATGTAAGAGTGGTTTCAAAAGCATTATGGAGCCTTACTCATAAATAGAATTAGCTGTTGTGTGTTTTGTGTATATATTCACACTTAGCAATATGTAAGAATTAAACTAAGCTTGTATCAATTCAAGTTCATAAATATAAACTGATCAATACACTTACAGCCTTTTTAATTCTCTTAATTATCAAGACGTAATTCACCTATCGGTCTTCTATTACGGTGTCGGGCCATTTTTCGACGTGGACAAATAAAATACTATTTAACATATTATAAAATGATAAGTATTGCCATTCTAAATTTGATAAAATAAATGGATAAGTAATTTAATTATTGAATTAACGAAATAGTCCCAAATCTTTTTTCTCTTTTTGAGTTCAACTTATTTTTTTTTAAACGGTAAAAATTTCATTAAAACAAAAAACTTAGCAAGGAGCTAGAGAATTACAAAGGGCTCCGAAGCCAAGAATTCTAATTTGAAACTAATTTGCTTCTGTTCTTTAGCCAATTAAAAGAGTACAATCTAATCAAATCGAACAAACTACTCATATTAGCTGAAGTGTCATTGAAGACAACACAGTTATGATGCCGCCAAATGATCCATAACAAAGTAACCACCGAAACCATCACCTTCGTCTTTGAATCTGTAGAAGAAGGCCAAGTATTAAACCATGACTCAAACTCGTTCCAAGAAGCAACTCAGCCATACTCGAAGCAACCGCCACGATTATGAAGAAATCTGACACTCAAAGAAAACATGCTCCACATCTTCCCCTACTGAGTCGCACCTCGGGCAAACAGCAGAAGCTAGTGCAACACCTTCAATAGCTAAGTTTATTCTGTGATGAAGACGATAAAGACGTAGCCGCCATAAAAAAATATTTAGCTTACGAGGTAGCGATTTGAACAAATAGTAGACGGCGCCAATGAAGGCAAAACAACTTTGTCAATATTTTCTCGCATCGTCTTAACCGAAAATAACCTGTTCGAAGCCAAAAACCATTGCCATGAATCTGGTATGTCACGTAGATGAAGGTGTTGAATCTCCGAAATCAAAGAGGCAAGTGCATCTTCATTCCTGCTTCCTATGTTTTCACGATTCCATTCCCATATCCACTCATCTTCAACCAAACGATCCGCCACCAACACCTCTTTGTTTGATTCTAAATGACATAATCTATTGTATCGAGAGGCCAAAGTAGCATTTCCGATCCAATGATCAAGCCAAAAACGAACCCGAGTACTATTACCCACCACTAGTCGTAACACTACTACATTTCGGCTCATTTAGAGCCCTTCATTTAGACGTGTTCACTACATAACACGTCTAATTTATCAAACGGAACACGTCTAATTAAGGTTTTTACAAAAAAAAAACACGGAACACGTCTAAATAATAGTAGCAACACGTCTAATTAGAAACCTGCAACACGTCTAAATAAGTATAACACCTCTAATTGGTAATCACGTCTAATAACTTTTAACAGGAACACCTCTAATTGGCAACACTTCTAACAAGTATTTCAAGGAACACGTCTAATTAACAACACGTCTAATAAATTTTACCAGGAACACGTGTGAATGAAAAAAAAACACGTCTAATTGGAAACTCCTCTAATAAGTTTTGCCAGGAACACGTCTAAATGACGAACACGTCTAATAAGTTACAAAAAACACGTCTAATTAGTTTGCAACAAACGCCTTTTAACTGGAACACGTCTAAATAAGTTTAAATAAGTTAACGGGCTATATAAGTTAACGAGCTCCGTTTAATCAACCTAACCCTTACAATTCTATTAACATAAGTTAACAGAACACGTCTAATTATACTTTTTAACCTTCCCTCATCTTAATTATTATATTTATCATTATCCAGTGGCGGATCTAGGTTTCGTAGTCAGTGGTGTCACACTGGTTAAAAGTTAAAAAAATATTACACTATCCTGTGGTGTCACAAAAAAAAAAAAATACACTATCCAATGCTATCACTAGTTAAAAACCTTGAAAATTTTCTACTGCAATGCGTATTTCAGTGATAGCTTGTGCTACCACTGGAGATATAATAGATCCGTCATTATTGTTATCATTATTATTATAATTTATAATAATTATAATCATCTATCTATCTATAGTCTATAGTTTTATATAAAACTCTAAAATAATGATATCATTGTATGCTTCTAAAGTTGTAATAGGTGCTTTCAAAGGTATACCTAGATCCTAAATTAATTTGATGATGTAATATTTACAAATTAATACTATATTTTTTCACGATTTTAATTTATCGATTGATAAATACTCCGTACAATTGTTCGGTTGCCTCCACGCATCAAACTTCCAATAAAAGCCCTCTCCCAAAAACTAAACTCCCAATTTGTCGATTGAACCGTACAGTAACATTGAAGCTTCTTTGAATTTTTTCACCGGTAAGTTCAATTCTACAACCTTATTTTCAATTAAATTCCTTAAACTATACATGATTTAGTTGACTTCAATTGTAGATTAAGTTCGTTTTTTGTTTTAAGATCCGTTTTTTTCGTCAACATCCTCTTGAATTTTATATTTGATTTAAGTTTTGGCTGGAATATTGATTTGTGCCGGATGAATTTTGTTACGGAGTATATTTTTACTTAGGGTTTCGATTTTTACTTTTGTAGTTGTTTTATTGAGGTTTGAAACAAATATCAAATTGATCATCTTCTTGAAGCAGGTTTGCCCTAACTTTTCAATATTGAACCGCTTCACAAAGTCGCATAAGGTAATTTTGTCAACTAAAATGTGGTGATACCAAGTAACATAAAACCATCATGTGCAACTTTTGTGGTTTGCTATAGATTATTGTTAATTTCTTTGTTACCTGCAACTTGTCATGTTTAGTCTGGAAGAGTGTTATGAATTTGAAATAATTATTCATATATTTTTGGGTATGCTTAAATGATTGAAATACATGTATTTGATCATTTGTGTGTGTATGCTATTAGGTGAAGGTCCTATCCATCGACAGCTTACAAATAGTAGTTTTTGTATAAAATGAATTAAAGGAGTGGTGCAATTTAACATGATTCTTGGTTACTTATAAACATTTAGGGTCTTGCACCCAATTTATAAGTAATATTGAATTTAGTTTCTAAATATATTGTTTTATTATACACAATCATGACCCAATTGTTTGTACTCCGAAACCAAACAAGAAGGTTATGTGCCAAGTGGTTTTTGATCGTCTTTATATATGATATGGGGCCTATGATGATGAGTTACTATGTGTTTCTATTTTACCATCTATGCGTTGGTATAAGTTTTTCAATTCACGGAATTATATAGGCATAAAGAATAAGTATATATGGTTGCATAGGCTAACTGTGTTACAATAATATTTTAATACTAATACAATACAACCTAAGTTAATTTTATAAAGTACACCTTATGTACACTGTTATGGCAATGTATTATTGCACTATTTATTGGAGTTTGGGATATAATTATGATTTATGCAATTATTACAGTTGCATTTTAATTTTTATTGACTATTGACTATACCGAAAATTATGTGGTGATTTAGGTGACTCAAAGGATTTGACAAATGGACAAAAATCACTGCAACTTTCATGTTGCCTCTATTATGCAATCTGCTTATCAAGCGTATGAGGTAACGCTAAGTAGCATTTGCTCTTCTTAAATTATATAATGGAGGAATATTAGAGTTTATTTCTGCCATTTAACATGTTTATATTGTCAAGTTAGATGTTATTTTTATCCATGTTCTTTTCAAACCAATGTGGTATGACTAATTGATTCCTGTGTACAACATATAGATGAGCCATAAGAGAATATCATTAGGCATATGAAGCTATTGACACTTTCAGTAGCTGTAGCAAAGTAGCACTATTTTTTTTATTAAGGTTTGGGTCATGTTCAAATGTGGTCGAGTCTGAGAATTGGCGTTAGTGGAATCCTACTACTGTGGTTTTGGACAACAAGATTAAATAATATGATACATTATGAGTTTGATTTTTAATTTCTTATTCAATGACCAACTTTTGTGATTTTGAGATCTGGCTTATGAAGAAAAGGTTCATATACCTTCAAGGTGACAATATCTACTTACTGCATTTTTAATTTGGTTGATATTTACTTTTCGTTTTTGTTGGTACTAATTTTGACAAAAGTAAAATATGTTATTTTAGCTCATCATGTGATGTCGACTGTATTGGATGTTTGCAGCTCCACATATATGGTTTTTTGACGCTGTTGATATTGAAGGTATATTATTTTTATCTTTGCAGCAACTTTGACTGTTATTAATGATATGAAAATACTTTTTTTTTTTTGCTTTTGGGTTTCCTTTCAAGAACTATGTTATGTTAATTTGCAGCTGAATTTGACAGTTGCAGTAGGAGAACCTAACACAAAAAAGATCTCTAGTTAATAATTTCTCGTTCAAGGTATCTTAAATATCCTTTCTAAGTACAAAGCATTACATAACTAAACATGTGAAATTATTTTATAATGTTGTTGGCAGAGGGAGAGGGAGGCAAGACTGGTAGAGGGATGGCAAAGAACCAACTATAGCTACCTTATATTAGTTTAGTGTTTTATTAGTGTTTTTTAGTTTAGAATTCATCCATTGTAAATTACATTTATGACTTTTTTGTACATACATATATATATATATATATATATATATATATATATATATATATATATATATATATATATATATATATAGTTTGGTTTTGTAGAAAATTTAATTTGGTATATTTGATGCATTTTGTATTTGGCGGGTGTTATTTGAAATATTTGAGATTTTAATTTATTTGGTGCTAGAAATTATTTGGCGGTATTTGACAGGTATTATTTAAAATATTTGAGTTTAACCATGGTTAACATTTACTAGAACACGTCTAATTGCAACTAACGGAACACCTTTAATTGCAACTAACGGAATACGTCTAATTGCAACTAACAGAACATGTCTAATTGTAAATAACGGAACACGTCTAAAAGACATAACGGAACAGCCTAATCTAACGATTTGACAACACGTCTACTTGAGAGTTTTTAGAGCGGTTCCTTGAACCGCACTATATGTCACAACTCAATTGAAGACGTCACATGTAGACGTGTTGTTCAACACGTCTAAAAAGGATTTTCCACACGTCTAATTGTGCCGGAATGTAGTAATGTAAGACATTAGTAGGTACTCCCTCCGTCTCATTCCAATAGTCAACAGACAAAAAAACGCAGTTTTAGGAAATCCCATTAACTTCATTCTCCACCAATGAAATATCTTCTCTCTTCAGATCCACCCATGAAATATCATCTTTCCTTTCTATTTATGGAAGTGGACTATCAGAATGGGACAGCCCAAAATGGAATACTGCCCTATTGGAATGAGACGGAGGTAGTATTAAACCATCATGCATAGATGAAGTGCAAGCGGACACAATCTCCTGTCATGTTCCATTGACATTGCAAGTATCAAAAACCGAACCGTGTATCTCTTTAATGACTTGTGACCAAAGGGAACCATCCAAACTATGATATCTCCATCGCCATCTATGAAGAAGTGATAAGTTAAAAGCTTCAATGCTCCCGATGTTAAGACCACCCTTGTCAAAAGATGATAAAACACATTCCCACTTCACCCAAGGCATCTTTCAAATATCTCCATGGCCACCCCAAAAAAAATCGTGCACGAAGCGATTCAAGAACTTTAACCACGGTTTTCGGGCATTTATAAATAGGCATTGGGTAAATGGAAAGACATCCCAAAACCGATTTTACTAAAGTCAATCTTCCACCAATTCAAAGGAGATTTGCTTTCCAAGTAGAAAGCTTAGCTCGAAATCTATTAACAAGGACATGCCAATTATTGATCAACTTCATATTAGCTCTGATCGTAACACCTAAGTATGTCGTTGGAAATGAGCTAATTTGACAACCCGTGATAGAGCCTAAATTAGCCACCTCTTCATTAGTAACCCCTACACCGAACACGTTAGATTTTGCCACATTAATCTTTAATCCTGAAGCTAAATAGAACACTTTTAGGACCCGCAAAATGTTCTCTAAGTCGTCTCTACACCACTTCGACATAATAATGACATCGTTGGCATATATAAGATGAGATAAATCGATGTTACCACCAATATTGATACCTCGAACAAAATTAGCATCAACAACTTTTTTAAATGCCAAGTGCAAACCCTCCATAATGATGATAAAAAGAAAAGGACTTAACGGATCTCCTTGACGTAGTCCTCTCTTAATCGGGAACTCTTTTGTAGGACTCCCATTAATAAGAACTGACGTTTTCGCCGACATTAGACACCCATTAATCCATCGACACCATTTACTACCGAAACCAAGCGACGAAAGCATGAAATTCAAATACTCCCAACTAACCGAATCATATGCCTTCTCAAAATCGACCTTAAACAATAACATCTATTGATTTCTTTTTGAGTTCAACTAGTTTAATATCTACTCGAAAATTGTCAATCGTCAGACTAAAGTGACAAGAAGATCATTTCTTAAATTTTTATATGTTCTAATATATCAAAGAAAAAGGGTAGTTTAGTCATTAAGTGCTCAATGGACTTTTTCATGTAATAAATCGTGTTTGGTGTGCGTTTTTTATCTTAAAAAAAAAAAAAAAAAAAAAAAAAGAATTTTCGCTAGCAAAAACTTGATATAATCCCGACCAATGTGAAACTAAACTTTTAGCCGAAAATTGGACTTGGCCTTGATGTATTGGATAATAAATTGGGCTTCTAGCATTATATTATTGTAGTCCAAAAACATCTGGATCTACTTTACGTCACCACACACCACAATCGCTCTTGGAGTTTATTGGTTAAATGCTACTGGGCCTACTAGGATCCCATGGCAAACACCTTATCAGTTATCTCTTAGGTACTTTTGCCCAACCTTCAGGGCAGTGTGGAGTCTAAGTAATGACCCATAGGGTCACGGGACATCGCTAGTTTAAAATTATTAGTAGAAAATATCCTGTAAATTATACAGGACACTACTAAATTTAACTGGAGGACCCCATATCTTTTTCGAATTTATAGTTTTTTCTTTAAAATGTATAGGACACCACTACATTCAACTACTCGGGCCCAATATATTTTTCGAATATGTAGTTTGTTGAAAGTAAACAACCACTAAAATATCATCCAAATATAATTAGTAATGAAAAATTTTTCACAACCCCATTGAGTTTGCATCCTGGAATCGTCACTGCTTCAGGCCCAAATTACTCCATCTAAACATTATTGTCTTTTTACTCTTTTGCTAAGATACGAATAGAATTACCAAAAATAAGCAGTCGTGGAGGGGGAGTTGTCTAATAGATTAGTTAGATTTGTGATCAATTTAGGAAGTGATTTCTTTTGCACAATAAAGATTTGAGTTGTGTTTGGGTTTTAGCTTTTAGGTGGACGAGTTTGTGAGAAAAACAAGAATTTATTAGTCATCTTTCACTGTTCCGTGTGGCTGTCTTAATGATTCAATAAAAACGATGATGAATTCCGTTATTGTAATCGTAATATAAAGTTGAGTGTGGTGAGAGGAAGTTTAAGAGTGTGAGAGTTGAGCGCCTCTTAACTTTTAATGCACTCCATTTTTTGTATATTGGAGTTTAAAGTGGCCTACAGATTTCGTGATTTATATTATCAGTGTTCGACGCAAAACATTTTGTGTTTAGGGGCTTTCAGTATTGTGTGTTCACTTATTAATTGAACATGATTGTGTGATGTGTTTTAGTAGCTGTCCCGACAAGTGGTATTAGGGCGGGTCAATCCCAACATCCTTTTCATGCTTCATTTGATGAGGGATCAATGTTTTAATTTTTAAACGTAAGATGATATTTTATGCAAAGGGTCCGCAAGTCACATAAATGATAAAGTTACTGTTAACGTTCTTAATTATGATGCAATGTACTAGGTCCCGATATGGATTTGTTTCTCTTTCAGGGCACTATTTGGAGACTGTTGGGGAAATAAAACTACATAAATACAGGGTTTAATAGCAACATATGGCTCAAGAAGGCTTAGATCATGTGACCTGTGGTCCTTAAAACTGTAGCTTATTGTTGAAAAATACACGGTTCACTAAAAACATCGTACTAATCGAGCTAAGGACCACTATTTAGGTCCAACACTTGCTCTTAACTAGTTGTCGAACCCTCGCTTCGCGCCGGAGGTTCGGTTTTCAGTGTATTTTATTGCGTTTAGTTTGAAAAATTATTTCGTGGCTAACGATGATGTCGTTGAAGCGAAATTCGAGTCGAACTAAAAAGTATAACCCATCAAAGATTTAAATGTTATTTTAAATTAACAATATATGTGCATCTCAGCATTTCACTATGTGTTAAATTTATACATATATATTCAATCTTATTCTGAAATGTTTTGTTTTTCTATATTTGTATTTTATTCTTATATTTGTTTTATTTTGTAGGTTTTTTATTTTTAATGATTTAAAGAGTTATGTTGCTGGATGGTGATAGTGAAGACTTAAGGGATCATTTTGTGAAGTCTATAAGCTGCAAGGACCAAAGTGCAATATGTGGATATATATATATATATATATATATATATATATATATATATATATATATATATATATATATATATATATATATACACATCTTTTCTGGATTCTTTTCATTCATTCACACACAGCTCGTTTTTGTTCATCTCCTGTTTTCTCTCGTTTAATCTCCAAACCCTAGTTCATAAATTCGGCTGATTTGAGAAGTATCATCTTGATACTTAGTGTTCTTTTGAGAGATTGTTTTAGTCTGCTAGATCTTAGAGCTGTTCTTTTCTGTATTTTGTTATTGATTCTTGTAACAGACTGAAACCCGGGCTAGTTGTAAGTTGCCTATTTTGCCCTTAGGGTTTGTGCTTAGTCTTACGTGCTTTTATTTTAATTATTTTATTAGTGTTTTATTATAATTGTGTTGTGACTAGTTTGTGACAAGGGTCCCAGAACAGGTTGGTTTATTTAATTTGGACTCCGTTAGGACCGCCTAAGGAGATACGAAAGGTTATCAACTGGTAAATACCTTTGTGATATGGGGTATGAGTTTGTAACTCATTTAAGTGTATGTATCTGGATAGTTCTATCCATTTCTCATTTCATCAAACACACACACGAACGCATACACAAACACACACATAAACCCTAATTTGATTTTGTGAGCTTTTGGATTAATTGAAGCTAGAGATATATTCCTTATGATTTCGAGATCAATATAAGGTATGCATATCATAGATTCATGTATTAATTCTTGCTCAAAATGGGTTTTGGGTTCATATGAGTTTTATGCATTTTGATGCTTAATTCTTGATTATATGTGTTTGTGATGCCCAATTGATGTTAGAAATAGGTTGTATATATGTTTAGTAGCTTCCATGTGCTTAAAATTTGATCAAAATCGCTCAAAAATCGAGTTTTGGGCGAAAAATGTTCGAAATCAGCGAACTTGTTCGAAACCCAGTTGCTACAGTATTTTGCTACAGTATTTGCTACAGTATTTGCTACAATACCCGAGTTGCTACAGTGTCACTATTTGCTACAGTACCGAGCTGCTACAGTGTCACTATTTACTACAGTACCCCCCAGTTGCTACAGTCTACAGTATCACTATTTGCTACAGTCCGAGTGCTACAGTATCACTATTTGCTACAGTACCGAGTGGCTACAGTGCCACTATTTGCTACAATACCTTTTTTGAAATTGAAACGGGCGTAACTTTCAAAACATAACTCCGTTTTTGATGAATAAACTATCGTTAGAATCATAATAAAGAATACTTTTAAATGGTGAACTTTTAAGAAACTAGATCAAACTGTTTTTGGGCCGGAAAAGGAGTTTTAGTGTGTATGTCGTGTTTTGCACGCACCTGTATGCCATTATTGAGTGGAGTCATGTTTTAGACTCATAAAATTATGAATATATGGTGTTATGACCTAGTTAATTGTATGAAATGATTATATTATTTATTGAATATGTATATTAACTTTGTTTGTGTTGTTCTCAGGTTATAAGGACAAGGAGGAAGCTCAGAAATAATAACTGAGCAGTTGCTGGTAATTGGTGAGTGGGTCTATCTCCGGATAGAGTTTAAGTAGCATATAATGCTACTGTGGTTGACTCTTTTACCATGCATAGTGTAGAAATTGCCATGTTAGAATAATATAGTATGCCTGATGTTGTATGTGATTTATGTGTACACTGTGTGAATGGCACCAATCGAGCCTAGGGAGACTAGGGACTCGAGACCGTGCCTAGGAGAGGTTTGAGTCCTTATGAGGTCAACCGTGCCTAAGGGAGGTTGGGTCCATAGGATACTGATTGTAGAGTATAGTGTGAACGATGCATCCCCTGCATCTGGATAACTATACTGTGAATTGAGTAGCAGGGACTATCGGTAGACTCAAGTCCGATCAGCTAGGAGTCGTGTGCTCGTACAAGCTGCTGATCCTCGTATTGTCTTATTTTATGCTAGTTGGTAGTTAGCATGTGTTGTTGTTAGTATATAGCTTGTGTGTGACTTAAGCTATATCTGTTAGATAGATTCCATACACTTAGCGGTGCGCTAATCCCCCACATAATTACCCTTTGCAGATTTAGGTACTGCTAGTCGGGATGGGTGCTGATGCAGAAGACATGTTTGACAACCCTACTCTGATGTGGACTTTTGTTTAAATCATGTTTTGTAATAACGTAACACCGTTGTATAAACTTAAACTTAATTACTCAGATTAATGTAATGACGCGACATATAGTGTGTTTGTTAATAAAGTCTTCCGCTGTGTTTAAAAAAAAAAAAATGTGCTGGTGTTACAAGTTGGTATCAGAGCATGGTTTGGCAGCAAATACGTGCGCGTATTTTGTTCCCAAACCCTGAGGCAAGTCAAACATGTCTGTGGGAGTGGGGGCTAAGTGGAAAATAGGATATACGTGTGTTAGTTGTGATTGAACTAACTGTTATCCACTAAGCTTTTGTGTGAGATGTTTTGTAGCACAGGTATGGCTGATAGAAACGCAACTGGCCCCTCAACCTCGGAACATTCAGAGCACCAGAAGAGGGTGTTGAGTCGGATGATGATCAGAGTAGTTACATCCTTCAGTTAGAAAGCAAGTTAAAAGAGGCCGAGGACAAAATTAATGAGCTTGAATTGGCGAGGCATTCTGGAAATGATGATACACCACCTGGATTCCCAACCGCGCAATCCCAAACGATACCTAATGTGCCCCAGAACCAGTTTCAGAATAAAATACCTAACCAATATTATATGCCACCACAAAACATCTTTACTTACCAAAATCCCATGATGATGAATCCATACCAAATGCAAATGTTTCAACAACCTTACATGCAACCATCCAAAAGGTGTACTTATAAAAATTTTCGTGATTGCAAACCCTCCGAGTTCTCTGGAAGTACTGAACTGACTGTAACTCTCAATTGGTTGCGAGAAGTTGAAAGGGTATTTGAAGCGTGTCAGTGTAAACTCGAGCTGAAGGTAACATATGCTAGTAGACTGTTGAAATGTAGGGTTATGATTTGGTGGGATTCTTTGATTTCCAGTATACCGAAAGAGCATGTGAGTATGATCACATAGGAGCAGTTTTATAGGAAGGTGTGTGAACAGTATTGTAATCCGTTTGATATGAACCGAATCAAGACTGAGTTTTTTGAAATGAAGATGACACCTCAAATGACGATCGATGAGGTAGTAGAGAAGTTTATGGATAAACTGAGGTTTGTACAACAATGGGTGCCAGACGTAGCATCTTGTATTCAATATTTTGTTAATATTATTCTGCCAGAGTACCGAACTTTTGTTAGAACAGCTACATCGTTGTCTCAAGCTGTTGTGATGACTAAGATGGTAGAAAGTGATGTTCAGGCCGCCAGAAACAGAATGTTTGGTAATGTGCTACAACAAGGTGGGCAAGTATCTGGTCAATCAGGATCTAAATCCAAGAAGTCTAGTGGGTTTAAATCGAAGGGTAAAAGTGATCAGAGTAGTACTGGATCTAGATCAGGTAAAGGGAATTGGTGTCACACGTGTCGATCTTCTCACAGTGGTCAGTGTTCTGAGGCTACAAGAAGATGCTTAAAGTGTGGTGTTGTTGGACATGAGTCTTCAGCATGTCCGTATCCGAATAGTGTGTGTTGGACTTGTCACAAACCAGGACATCGTGCAGTTAGTTGTCCGTCGAAGAGTGGTAGTTCCGGGGCAGGGTCAGGGGCGCGTTCAGCATCAGCTGAAGGGTCAACTGCCTTGAGTGGGCAGAAGAGGAAGAACCTTTCAACAGCAGAGGCTAGAGCTTTTCAGATGTCGGTTGAGAATGCTGTGCAACCGACGAAGTGATCACCGGTATGTTTCTAATCAACTCAATACCTGCTCGCGTATTGTTTGATTGTGGTGCCAATAGGTGTTTTATGTCCCTAGATTTCTGTGCTAAGTTGAATTTACCAGCTACTGTGTTACCCAAGCCGGTTAGTGTAGAAGTAGCCGATGGTAAGACCACACCCGTCACAACCTATGTGACTGGGGTTTGTATAGAGATCGAAGGGAAGTCTTTCCCGGTGACTTGTTTAGTGTTACCTATTCCTAGCTTTGATGTAGTACTAGAAATGGATTGGTTGAGCTCACTTAGGGCTAATATTAAGTGCAATAGGAAAATGATTACCTTTCGTCCGACCGATGGAACCCGTGTTGTGGCCCGAGGGGAGAGGAGCATGTATAATCTTCCGTTGATAACCATGATGAAAGCGAAAAAGTCGATGGGAAAGGGTTATGAATCATTTCTTGCATATGTAATTGATGCGAAGAAAGAAAAGAAAACAGTGGCTGATATTCCGATAGTATCAGAATTTTCCGAAGTGTTCCCAGATGAGTTACCAGGTCTGCTGCCGGAAAGAGAAGTCGAATATAAGATTGAGTTGGTTCCTGAAACAACTCCATTTGCAAAAGCTCCATACCGATTAGCGCCGTCTGAAGTCCGTGAAATGATGTCACAGATTCAAGAACTATTAGATCGTGGGTTTATCCGACCGAGTTCTTCACCGTGGGGTGCTCCAATATTGTTTGTTAAAAATAAAGATGGGTCAATGCGTATGTGTATTGATTATCGTGAATTGAACAAAAGAACAGTGAAGAATAAGTATCCGTTACCTCGAATAGACGATTTTTTCAATCAGTTACAGGGTGCTTCATTCTTTTCTAAGATAGACCTACGATCCGGATATCATCAGGTTCGTGTTGCTGAATCAGATATACCGAAAACAGCGTTCAGAACAAGGTATGGTCATTATTAATTTCTTGTCATGCCGTTTGGGTTGACGAATGCGCCAGCAATCTTCATGGATCTAATGAATAGAGTGTGTCATCCGTTTTTAGATAAGTTTGTGATTGTGTTTATAGATGATATACTAGTGTATTCAAAGACCGAAAGTGAACATGCTGAACATCTGAGACAGGTTTTGAACTTGTTGAAACGTGAACAACTATTTACAAAATTTTCAAAGTGTGAATTTTGGTTACGTGAAGTGCAGTTTTTGGGTCATGTGATTTGTGTTGAGGGTATAAAAGTTGATCCGACAAAGATAGAAGCGGTAATGAATTGGAATTCTCCGACTGAGATTAAGAGTTTTCTGGGATTAGCCGGTTATTATCGCAGATTTATCAAGGATTTCTCAAAAATAGCTGGTCCGTTGACTAAGTTGACTCATAAAGATGTAGCCTTTCGATGGACTGATGAACAGGAAAAGGCTTTTCAGATTTTGAAACAGCTACTGTGTCTGGCACCAGTATTAACTTTACCAGAAGGTTCAGACGACTTCGTGGTATACTGTGATGCGTCATTTGCTGGGTTGGGTTGTGTATTAATGCAAAGAGATAAAGTAATCGCTTACGCCTCGCGACAGTTGAAAGTTCATGAGAAGAATTATCCAGTGCATGATCTTGAAATGGCTGCAGTAGTGTTTGCTTTGAAACTGTGGAGACACTATTTGTATAGAACCCATTGTGTTATATGTACAGATCACAAGAGTTTGCAGTATATCTTCTCACAGAAAGAATTGAATATGCGTCAGAGACGATGGCAAGAGTTGATCAAAGATTACGATTGTGAAATTAAATACCATCCGGGTAAGGCAAATGTGGTTGCAGATGCGCTAAGTCGTAAAAAGTCAAGTGAAAATGTGAAATTTCTTCGTTTGAATATAACTTCAGATTTGATTAACAACTTAAAAACCATTCAGGGCTGTGCTTTAGAGGACGAACATATTAAATCTGAACAAATGACCAAACGAAAAGTGGACTTAATTGATGACTCACGTAGACTAAAGACCTTAAACAATCGTGTTTGGGTGCCTAAGCTTGGAGATTTGAGGGATTTAATCATGATGGAAGCTCACAAATCCAGATTGACAGTACATCCGGGTAGTAATAAGATGTATCATGATTTGAAAACAGTGTATTGGTGGCCAACAATGAAATCAGATATCACTCGTTATGTCGAAAAGTGTCATATATGTGCTCAAGTGAAGGTAGAACATCAAAAACCTTATGGTTCGTTACGTCAGTTACAGATTCCAGAGTGGAAATGGGAACATATAACGATGGATTTTGTGACCAAATTACCTCGAACTCAGAAAAGACATGATATGATTTGGGTAATAGTGGATCGTCTAACTAAAAGTGCTTATTTTCTTGCTACTCGTGAGATAGCTTCGTTAAGTGAGTTGGCCAAATTGTATGTGAAAGAAATAGTTAGTCGTCATGGTGTCCCGTTATCGATCGTTTCAGACAGAGATTCCAGATTTGTGTCAAATTTTTGGAATAGTCTTCAACAGAATCTGGGTACACGTGTAAATTTAAGTACAGCTTATCATCCTCAGACAGACGGACAGAGTGAAAGAACGATACAGACTTTGGAGGATATGTTAAGGGCTTGTGTGTTAGAATACGGTGGTTCGTGGGATACACATTTGCCGTTGGTCGAATTCGCATATAATAATTCATATCATTCGAGTATAGGGATGCCGCCCTATGAAATGTTATACGGTCGTCGTTGCAGAACTCCGACTTGTTGGTTAGAAGCCGGGGAGAAACAGTTTGCAGGTCCCGAAATTGTTCAAATGACAGCCGAAAAAGTTGCAATTGTGAGAGAAAAGTTGTAAGCCGCTAGAGATAGGCAGAAAATGTATGCTGATCCGCGTAGAGGTTCGGTAACCTTTAATGTGGGTGAACGAGTGTATCTGAAAGTTTCGCCATAGAAAGGGGTTATCAGATTCGATAAACGTGGTAAGTTAGCACCGAGATTTATTGGTCCGTTTTCGATCAGTGAAGTGTTGAATGATCAGACTGTGGTGTTAGATCTTCTGCCAGAGTTAGCTGGTATTCATAATACATTCAACGTATGTTATCTTCGTAAGTGTAAAGTCGACGACGAAACACAACTTCTTCCTTTAGAAGATTTAAGGGTCGATTTGAATAAGAAATTGGTGGAAGATCCGGTCCGTGTGGTTGACCAAAAGGTGACTAAACTGAGAAAGAAAGAGATTCCGATGGTGTTGATTGAGTGGAAACACAGTTTAGGTTCTAATCTTACGTGGGAAACGGAAGAGTTGATGAGAAAACGCTACCCTCATTTGTTTGACCAAGACCAGATTTCGAGGACGGAATCTTCTTAAGGGGGTGGATTTGTAACAGACTGAAACCCGGGCTAGTTGTAAGTTGCCTATTTTGCCCTTAGGGTTTGTGCTTAGTCTTACGTGCTTTTATTTTAATTATTTTATTAGTGTTTTATTATAATTGTGTTGTGACCAGTTTGTGACAAGAGTCCCAGAACAGGTTGGTTTATTTAATTTGGACTCCGTTAGGACCGCCTAAGGAGATACGAAAGGTTATCAGATAAGATAGCTGGTAAATACCTGTGTGATATGAGGTATGAGTTTCTAACTCATTTAAGTGTATGTATCTGGATAGTTCTATCCATTTCTCATTTCATCAAACACACACACGAACGCATACACAAACACACACATAAACCCTAATTTGATTTTGTGAGCCTTTGGATTAATTGAAGCTAGAGATATATTCCTTGTGATTTCGTGATCAATATAAGGTATGCATATCATAGATTCATGTATTAATTCTTGCTCAAAATGGGTTTTGGGTTCATATGGGTTTTATGCATTTTGATGCTTGATTCTTGATTATATGTGTTTGTGATGCTCAATTGATGTTAGAAATAGGTTGTATATATGTTTAGTAGCTTCCATGTGCTTAAAATTTGATCATAATCGCTCAAAAATCGAGTTTTGGGCGAAAAATGTTCGAAATCACCGAACTTGTTCGAAACCCAGTTGCTACAGTATTTTGCTACAGTATTTGCTACAGTATTTGCTACAGTACCCGAGTTGCTACAGTGTCACTATTTGCTACAGTACTGAGTTGCAAACAGTGTCACTATTTGCTACAGTGTCACTATTTGCTACAGTACCGAGTGCTACAGTGTCACTATTTGCTACAGTACGAGTTGTTACAGTGCCACTATTTACTACAATACCTTTTTTGAAATTGAAACGGGCGTAACTTTCAAAACATAACTCCGTTTTTGATGAATAAACTATCGTTAGAATCGTAATAAAGAATACTTTTCAATGGTGAACTTTTAAGAAACTAGATCAAACTGTTTTTGGGCCGGAAAAGGAGTTTTAGTGTGTATGTCGTGTTTTGCACGCACCTGTATGCCATTATTGAGTGGAGTCATGTTGTAGACTCATAAAATTATGAATATATGGTGTTATGACCTAGTTAATTGTATGAAATGATTATATTATTTATTGGATATGTATATTAACTTTGTTTGTGTTGTTCTCAAGTTATAAGGACAAGGAGGAAGCTCAGAAATAATAACTGAGCAGTTGCTGGTAATTGGTGAGTGGGTCTATCTCCGGATAGAGTTTAAGTAGCATATAATGCTACTGTGGTTGACTCTTTTACCATGCATAGTTTAGAAATTGCCATGTTACAATAATATAGTATGCCTGATGTTGTATGTCATTTATGTGTACACTATGTGAATGGCACCAGTCGAGCCTAGGGAGACTGGGGACTCGAGACCGTGCCTAGGAGAGGTTTGAGTCCTTATGAGGTCAACCGTGCCTAAGGGAGGTTGGGTCCATAGGATACTGATTGTAGAGTATAGTGTGAACGATGCATCCCCTGCATCTGGATAACTATACTGTGAATTGAGTAGCAGGGACTATCGGTAGACTCAAGTCCGATCAGCTAGGAGTCGTGTGCTCGTACAAGCCACTGATCCTCGTATTGTCTTATTTTATGCTAGTTGGTAGTTAGCATGTGTTGTTGTTAGTATATAGCTTGTGTGTGACTTAAGCTATATCTGTTAGATAGATTCCATACACTTAGTGGTGCGCTAATCCCCCACATAATTACCCTTTGCAGATTTAGGTACTGCTAGTCGGGATGGGTGCTGATGCAGAAGACATGTTTGACAACCCTACTCTGATGTAGACTTTTGTTTAAATCATGTTTTGTAATAACGTAACACCGTTGTGTAAACTTAAACTTAATTACTCAGATTAATGTAATGACGCGACATATAGTGTGTTTGTTAATAAAGTCTTCCGCTGTGTTTAAAAAAAAAAAAAAATTTGCCGGTGTTACAATTCTACTTCTGTAATATTGGTTTTAATCATATGATTTTCAAGGTTTAGTGTGATTTCTTTGTGTGTTCATAGTTTCGTACATGGTATCAGAGCTTCTACGTTCAAATCTGAGACGTTGTGGGTTGAAGATTTAGATTTGGGTTGAAGATCTGATTCTAGGGTTTCGTTATTTGGGGTTCTGTTGGTTAAATTGATGTTCTATTGCTGCTGTTCTGATTATTCTTTCTATCCGGTGTATCTTCTCAACTATTGTTGATTTTTCTAGTGATTCTTCTTCAAACCCTAATTTGTCAAATTAGGGTTTTCTTCTTTTTGGGCGATCTAAGTTGATTCTTGTCTTTCGTTGCTGTTATTCTTCTTCTTTTCAGGATTTATTCTTGATAGGGGAGTTTTCTTGTTCTTATCTTCTAGTTTTTTATTTTTACTCTATTTTGACTGAATCCCAGTGCCCAACTCTTGATCTACGTTCTTGAAACGTATGAATACCTGATTAAGCACTTGGTTGATTCTGACATATTTATATTATATATTTTGTGTGTTCTTATCCTTACAGGGTGCTTGGTTAGTAACCAATTGCTACTGGAGATTTGTAAGTTGTTTTCTTCCTTACAGGTGTCTGGCCAGCAATTGTTGCTGTAGTTGTGATTTTTTGCTTATTATTTGTTGTGTGCTTATTTGCTCTCTGCTTTCTGTGTTTCTTGATTATTTTGTTAATATGACAAAGGATTCTGGTTCTGGTGATACACACAAGATCACTCAAGTGAGTGATCTTGATTTTGGTGATCCTCTTTATCTGCATGCTAGTGATACTAGTACTACTGCTCTTGTCTCCTTAAAGCTTAAGGGGACAGAGAACTACAATGTTTGGAGTAGGGCTATGACTCTAGCCCTACATACCAAAAATAAGTTTGGTTTTGTTGATGGTTCTTGTAAGAAAAGTAAAACAGATACTGTGCTAATGTTACAATGGGATAGATGCAACTCTGTGGTTCTTTCATGGATTTTAAATTCTATATCTGATGAATTGTATTGTGGTCAAGTTTTTGCTCAATCTGCTCAAACTGTATGGGAAGAACCTAAAGAAACTTATGATAAGATAGATGGTTCTGTTACTTTTAATCTGCATCAAAAACTTAATTCATTAACACAGGGTAACTCTACTGTATCTTATTATTATCATAAGTTAAATGCTTTATGGAAACAGTTTGATGCTCTTGTTAAACTACCTACATGTGTTTGTGAAGCTAATAAAGAATTTAAGACTCATAATGATTTAATTAAGCTAATGCAGTTCTTAATGGGTTTAGATGAGTTTTATTCTTCTGTGAGAAGTAATATTTTGTTAATTAATCCTCTTCCTAGTGTTAAAACTACTTTTGCTATTGTTTCAAGAGAAGAGTCTCATAGAACCTCTTCTCAAACTAGTAGTTCTGGTTCTGTTAAAAATCAAAATTCTGCTTTCTTAGTATCCAAGACTTTTGATAATAAAAGGAGAATTGGTAATGGACCTAATCCTAATCTTAAGTGTACTAAATATAAAAGATTAGGTCATACTATTAAAGGATGTTATGAAATTGTTGGTTATCCTCCTGGTTGGGTTAAAATGAATGATACTAAGTCTGCTGTTAGTAATAATTCTATGCCTGCTGTGAATACTAGTGATAACAGTTCTCATCCTTTCTCTTCTGAGCAAATTTCACAGCTTATGAGTTTATTGCATGATCAATCTACACAAGGAAATGTACATGCCAATATGGCAGGTACTTTTTTAAATTTTAATATTGTGTTTAACTCAAAGTTTGATACATTTTTTTAAACAAAATGGTTCGAGTAACAATGAATTTAATAACAAATGGATTATTGATTCTGGAGCAACTAGACATATGACAGGTTCAAGTGAAGGTTTAGTCAATGTTTTTGAGGTGTCAAAATTAAATATGACTGTAGGTCATCCAAATGGTACTCTTGCTAAAATTACAAAAAATGGTAACCTTCACTTAACTAATAATTGTGTGCTAAAAGATATTCTTGTGATTCCTGGATACTGTGTTAACTTGCTGCCTGTTAATAAGCTTTCAAAAGATTATCCTATGTACATTGGTTTCACTAGTAATAACTATTTTATTCAGGATTTGGATCTAAAGAAGGTTGTAGGGATTGGTAATGAAGTAGGGGGCTTGTATATTTTTGATTGTGATAAAGTTATTGATTCTAATAAGAAGGATATGTGTTATGCTTCTACTTCTCTGTGGCACTGCAGATTAGGACATCCTGCTACTCAACTTCTTAAACTCCTTAAGAATAGTATTGGGATTAACCCTAATTCTGACAGTGATGTTTGTCATAAGGCTAAACAATCAAGGGATCCTTTTCCCTTGAGTGATCATACATCTTCAAAAATTGGTGAATTAGTTCACCTAGATGTATGGGGGCCTTACATGGTAAATAGTTATTCTGGCTTTAAGTTTTTCTTGACTATTGTTGATGATTTTTCCAGAGCTGTTTGGGTTTATTTGTTAAAGACTAAAAGTGATGTTTTTGATAATCTTCTGAATTTTGTTAAACTAATAAAAAATCAATTCAATGTAAATGTGAAAATGTTTAGAAGTGATAACGGAATTGAATTTATTAACAAAAAAATGGAAGATTTCTGTGTTGAAAATGGTATTGTTCATCAGACTAGTTGTGCTTACACTCCTCAACAAAATGATATTGTTGAGAGAAAGCATAGACATTTACTAAATGTGACTAGATCTTTGTTATTTCAAAGTAATTTACCTTTGTGCTATTGGTCTGATTGTGTGCTAACTGCAACTTATATTATCAACAGGCTGCCCTCATCTGTGTTACTTGGAAGATCTTCTTTTGAAATGATTTATGGTTTTAAACCCAGTCTCTCCCATATGAAAGTGTTTGGATGTTTGTGTTTTGCTAGTATACTTAATAATAATGATAAGTTTAGTAGTAAGTCTGAAAAGTGTGTTTTATTAGGTTATTCAAATGTCAAAAAAGGTTATAAATTACTAAGTCTAGAGTCAAATTCTATCATATTTTCTAGAGATGTCAAATTTTATGAAACAGTTTTTCCTTTTAAACTTAAATCAAAAGCTATTGATATTTCTAATGATAATGATCATATAAACTTTTTTGAGTCTGAGTCATCAAAACCAAACACTTCTCAAAGTCCCAATGATGAAGGGGGAGTTATTACTGAAGAAGACAGTGGCAGTGATCAAAATCTCATTGATACTCTAGAGGAGGAGACTGAGATTATTGATACCACTGATTCAAGTGAATCTAATATTAACCCTGAGGGCACTAATACTTCTTCTGACTTTGAAAATAACAATGATCAAAGTAACACAGATGGTGACAACCAGATGAACTTAAGAAGGTCAAGTAGGGTTAGAAATATTCCTACTAAATTAAATGATTATGATCTTAATTTTAAAGTTAGATATCCAATGAGTAATTACTGTAATTACTCAAACATGATTGATAGTGTTAAATGTTTCAGTTCAACTCTTGATAAGTCTATTGAACCTCAATCTTATGAGGAAGCCTGTAAAGATCCAAAGTGGATTGAGGCTATGAATAATGAAATTGAAGCTTTACATAGAAACAATACTTGGGTTGTTTCTGATCTTCCAGTAGGAAGAAAAGATATTGGCAGCAAATGGATTTATAGGATTAAATATAAATCTAGTGGTGAAATTGAAAGGTACAAGGCTAGACTTGTTGCTAAAGGTTTTAGTCAAAGAGAAGGTCTTGATTATGATGAGACCTTCTCTCCTGTGGTTAAAATGGTTACTATTAGATGTTTGTTAAATCTTGCTATTCAATATGATTGGGATTTGTTTCAACTTGATATTAATAATGCTTTCTTATATGGTGATCTGTGTGAGGATGTTTATATGGAATTTCCACAAGGTTTTGGTGATAATAATAAGTCTAAAGTATGTAAACTTACTAAATCTTTATATGGGCTTAAACAAGCACCAAGAATGTGGAATGCTAAACTTACCTCTGCTTTACTTGAGTATGGTTTTGTTCAAAGTGGTAATGATTATTCTGAAACGCCCCGTCCTAATCCATCCGGACGAAGTCCATATTGATTATAAACGATTCATAATAGTTGATTACATCGCGAGGTACTTGACCTCTAAATGATACATTTTATAAACATTGCATTCGTTTTTAAAAGACAAACTTCCATTTCATCGAAAGTTGACAGGTATGCATACCATTTCATAATACCCAACTGTAAATGACCTAATCTGTCATTTACTTAATAATAATCTCTAATGAACTTCAATGACTCGAATGCAACATCTTTTGAAATGTGTCATGAATGACTCCAAGAAATATCCTTAAAATGAGCTAATGCACAGCGAAAGATTTCTTTCAAACCTGAGAATAAACATGCTTTCAAGTGTCAACCAAAAGGTTGGTGAGTTCATTAGTTTAACATAAATATCATTTCATAATTTTTAATAGACCACAAGATTTCATATTTCCATTTCTTATAAACATACGTCCCATGCATAGAGACAAAAGTATCATTCATATGGATTGAACACCTGGTAACCGACATTCACAATATACATATAAGAATATCCCCATCATTCCGGGATCCTCCTTCGGACATGATATAAATTTCGAAGTACTAAAGCATCCGATACTTTGGATGGGGCTTGTTAGGCCCAATAGATGTATCTTTAGGATTCGCGTCAATTAGGGTGTCTGTTCCCTAATTCTTAGATTACCAGACTTAATAAAAAGGGGCATATTGAATTTAATAATCCAGCCATAGAATGTAGTTTTAAGTACTTGTGTCTATTTTGTAAAACAGTTATCAAAGCAGCGCATGTATTCTCAGTCCCAAAATATATATTGCGAAAGCATTTAAAAAGGGATTAATGAAACTCAGGCATATAAATATTGTAAAACAGTTAATAAAGCATTTGCATGTATTCTCAGCCCAAAATGTATATAAAAAGGGAATAATGAAACTCACCATACTGTATTTCGTAGTAAAAATACATATAACATCAATGAACAAGTGTAAGGTTGGTCTTGGATTCACGAACCTATATCATGTATATATATTAACATATATAATTGAAGTCAAATAAATTTATGTATTATTATTAATATAACTGTCAATTTTAGTAATTCACGTGTTTCATTATTAACTTAAATATATTTACTTTATATACTTTAAATAAATAATTTATAAAATGTAGTTTTATTAAATATATTTTTATATAACTAACTTTTATAATAATATTATTAATAGTAATATTGATAATAATAGTAATGTAGTTGTAATAATAATAATGGTAAAAGTAACAATAATTTTAGTAATAATATTAAAAATGATAAAGATATTAATAATAATGTTAATACTAATAATAATAATGATAATAAATAATAAAAAGTTGCATTATTGTTACAATAAAAATTATAATTTTGATCCTAACTCTTAATACTAATAATACTTATTAATAATACTAGATAGTAATTAATGTTAATAATAATAATAACAACAATTTTAATAACAATAATGAGTAATGAGTAAACTACCTCAAGAAGTAGTCCTTAAAAAAAATGCCCAAGTCCGGGTTTGAACCTGCGACGTTCCGCTAACCTGATAACTCCCCTAATCATCACTCTATCTGTGTCTTTCTAATTCAACTAGGATTTTAAATTCTTTCATTTACATCATATCCATCGTCATCCTTAATCTAACATCTTAATTATCTAACCTCGTCATAATCATTACGCATCATTATCCTCATTGTCGTAATTACTACATCATAACATCATTATTTTTATCATCACCCGTTCGTCTACGTGATCATCTTATCCCCATTGTCTCATCATCACCGAATACCCATCATCGTTATCATGATAATATCATTATCATTATCATTGTCACTATATATCGTTATTTTTTTTTCATCTAAGTATGGCGTATCATTTATTTCTTATCACCATCATCAAAACATCATAATCTATATCACTAATTATTATCGCTCATCACCATTACGGTATCCATGTCATCATCATTATCTCTATAACGTTTATCATCCGAATTTGTTTCACAAGATCAAAAATGAATCTGATCTAGACCCAACAACATACCACTACGGCCCAACATTTGCAAAACAACTCTTGGCCCAACATTTGTTCTTGCGGCCCAACTTTCCTATATGTTCTCGATTCAGACTAGTTCCAAGATATGTAATTTGATAAAATCAAAGAAAATGTAAGTGGAACTTTTTGGATCCAAGAAAAGTTATCCCAACTGTCCCTATCTTAGCTTTCTCATCATCATTTACTTTTATAATTGGATGTATCTGTTTGATAAGCTCGTTCCACAACAAAAACAGTCGCTATCGACCTAATCATCTTTACAACTCATCTTGACATCAGACATCAATATCAATTGGTTACCGTATCATCATAATATTATTACTCTATCTGTTTCACGTGTTTGGTTTGATTGAAGCAAAACAGAAACGAATAACAGCTAATTGGTGTTTGTTCGGATATATAATTATAGAAAGTATAAGCTACAGCAGGTACGAAAGTTGCAGGTGAGTGGTGATCAAAAAGGTGATTCGTGGTGATGAACTAAATAGGATCCGAGAAGAATTATGTGGGTTTTCTTGTTGTGTGATTTGATACCGAAAGGTAACAGAAATAAATGGAATCGAGCTGCATAATATTCGAAAGGGAAGGAGTTTAGCTGCAATAGTCGCTTGAATATATGTATTGTATGCATGAGACGATCATAAATTGTGGTTATATGGTGTTGGGTCTGGGTTGAACGGAACGTGAAACATAAACATAGCAGATGCAACTGTCATGGTTGAAATTTGATGGTGGTTTAATGGTTTGCGAGGTGGTGGTCATAGTGGTCTCGATGGTTGATACATTCGAGGTGTATATCTAATATATGCGTGTATATATAATACGAGATGAAGAGATTAAAGGTGATGGTTTAGGGTTTGAATGGAAATATGGTGGGTTTGCAGGTTCACAAAGTAATCAAAAAAAAAAAAAATATGAGTAGTAATGTACGTACGGGTGGTGGCGGTTTTATTGGGTCTGTGTACGGAGCTTTGACAGGAGACCAAAACTTGCAACTGTAGTGACAATAATCTGATGGCAGCAATGGGATAGTGATCGAGCAGTGGTGATTTGAATTGAGGTGGTGAGGTGACTCTCCAACGAAGTAGTAGTAACAAAAAGTGGTGATCTCAACATTAAAAGAAACAAAAACTAACGATGTAGTATAAGGTGGCTATTTGGGTGAGTCACGATGATGGTTCTAACATAAAACGTGAAGGCGGTTTGTGGTTTTCAATGGTGAAGTTGATCATGGTTGTTCTTGATGTCTTCGGTTAACAGAAACAATCTACAATTCAAGTGGGTTTGGTGATGGAAATGGTGTGTGAGTTCTTAGTTGTCTAATGGTGATGGATGATTACTGAATCATAAACAAAGTATAGAAGGCAAGTGGTGCTCGGGAGTGTGTGTTCATTAGATAGAAAAAGGAAATAGAGAAGAAGGAGAAGAGTGATACTTTTTTTTCTCATTTATTCCATGTATATGTGTGTACATAATATGAGTTAAAGATTTGATAATTGAGTTAGTTAATGAGTGGATATCACATTCAAGAAATATGTCAGAGTAACAAACAAATTTCATTTTATCTTTATGGACACTAAATCACGGGAAATCAGGAAAGTGAAAAATAATCTGATTGTGATGCGTAACAACTGGTTTCTTTTATTTATTATAGTTAATATTAAGAATAAGAATAAGAATTTAATAAATATATTAATAATAATAAAAATAATAATAATAATAATACTAATAGTATTATTGATAATAACTAACACAATAATAATAATGATATTAATAACAATAATGAATGTAATAATAATAATAATCATATATTTATTATAATTAAACTTGTAATTACATTTAATATATTTATATTAAAATTTTTATATCATATATCATATGAATACATCTATTGAATTTTTAATATTTATACGTTTTATAAATATTCCAATATAATAGTTATTAATATAAATCCTTTATAGTTATATAGTTTTATAATAATTTCATATATCTATTTATATCTATTTATAACAACTTAATTATTTTGTTTATTACTTTATACTTTTAATTCCAATTGATAAATGGTTATTTTATTTATTCAAAAATATTACATATACTTATATTTATATGTATATATATTTACATTTTTATTTACACACAATTGTTCGTGAATCGTCGGGGATAGTCAAAGGTCAATGGTCATTTGATTACATGAATATAGTTTCAAAACTTTCGAGACTCAATATTACAGACTTTGCTTATCGTGTCGGAAACATATAAAGATTAAAGTTTAAATTTGGTCGGAAATTTCCGGGTCACTACAGTACCTACCCGTTAAAGAAATTTCGTCTCGAAATTTGATCGAGGTTGTCTTGGCTAACAATAAGAATGTTTTCATGACAAATATGAGTTGATAAATAGAGTTTTATCATCATTGAGTGATATAGATAAAACAATTTGATTACGCGGAGAGTATAAGTGAAGCTATTGCAAAAGAGTGAAATGAATAGATGTATATTCATTTTAACCGATGACGTAGCTACGATTGATTTCCGAATTTCATGGGATTTAAAGAAAATCTTCGTAATAAGATATGGTTCTTCGACGATTAAGGGAAATCAGGATCTCCTTTAATTAAATGTAATAATCTGTTTCAATTTCTCTGTCGGATATTTTACTATAAATCTACCCCCTTCGCTTCCTTATTTCCATATCTCCCATCTTCTATTCCTTCTCCTCAATTCATACTTTAAAACATTTGTTAATATGCTCCATCCCGTTCTGATCCTTGATATATTCTTAACTTTCATATCTGTCATTGTTCTCTTTCATCTACCGCCGAAAGAATCTATTTACTTCTACTATTACCTTAGGGTTATAGTAATTTTAATTCTCTCGTGCTTTTACGTGGCAATACGTATTGATATGCACGGTTTGTAATTTATGTGTTATTGTCGAGCTTTATATTTTCTTTTATCACTCGGAGCTCTTTGCCTTTTTATTCTCTTCTCGACTCTAAGTACTACAAGTAATGGTCCAGAATTCGTAGGTATGGAGTTTCGAATGAACATGACTAATGTTCTATGAGAGGGATTGTTATAGCACGATCTTGGTTGGTTAAATTACCAGGATTTAAGGAGAAAAAAAGATAGAACTATCTAGAAGATATATTCTTGATATATTTGGAGATTAGATAAAATGTAAGAGTCGTGTAACATGGCACATAATGATGGTACTGTGAATCATCACGTTTCATTAGAAACTCAGCATGAATTACTGTAATATAATCACGTTGATCAAGTGTCATTATATTATCCTAACTCATGCATCAGTTCCCAACACTACTTCGAACCATTCTTATTTTAAATTCGAAGATTTACAGAATATAGAAACTAAAACAGTTTCCTTTTATGATATAATACGGATAGCGCAGAGAGATAATTAATATCGAACGAGAATATTTATGAAGATATCTTCAAAAATATTGAGGATATTAATAAAGAAAGGTACGATGATAACTTAGGATTTCAGAATCAAATTGTGATGAAGGAATTCATTCACGATGATTTAGAGTGGTTAAGGAGTAAGGTATTCGCTAAAGATTTCATCAGAAACAGAATCATCTGGATTCTTTATGTACAAGTTTAGTCCTTTTAATTTGTTCAGAGTCTCTTTCATGATTTGCTCAATCCGGTTTCCAGTTCCAACTTTTCTGAGCTTTGCCAATATACTATCCTTTATCTTTATACCTTCGACGGTTAAGGTCGTGTACAGTTTTTGCTGCTGCATTCAGCTTGTACAGTTTTTGCTGCTGTATTCAGCTTTTTCAGAATTTGGAGTATTGATTTGTAGACTGGGTGCTTTTCAAAATTTCAAAGTGTAAGATCATAATCCTAAGAGATAAATGTTATATGTGTACATATAACTGTTGATGTAAAAACGCTGCGAGATTCGAAATACTGATTACTAATTCTCGGTAATTGATATTACAACTCTCATTATAAGATGCAGATAAGTATATGATAGGGTTTTAATGAGCAAATATAATGATTCTTCGAAAAGACTTAAGTCAATGAGTAGTGAAGTTGTTGGTAAGTTTATCGATAATGGGGTGGGATATAAACGGTTCCCCGGTGACGATGACGAAAGGCAACCTTATAAATCAAGGTTATAATAAGGCTACTCCGGATGAAAAGTCGAAGTTGTCTTGCTGGAGCTGTGACAAAATTGGCTAATTTGAAAAAAAATTGCGTTGTTATTTTCGAAAATAACAATGCTAAAGAAGCTAGCACATATACGTGTTAAACATTTATATAGGTTCCGAGAATTTTTCCCGTGCATAACTATATGCGTAAATCTTTTCTTCCGTAGATGAAGTGCGGTTGATTCATCCTCTCGATTGAGGTGTTTTCAAGAATCACGAAAGGTTTGAACGCAGATTGTAATCGTCAAGATACAAATGAGGTTTAAGATGAAAATCAAGTGGCAAACTTGAAGAATTGTTTAGTTTCATATGTCATAATCAATATTTTAATTCATTTTAATTGTCCACTGTTGGTAGTCCTCAGTTGATTAGTCCACAGTTAGCTAGGAACAGTTAGCTAGGATTTTGTTAGCGTGGATTCTTAACAAAATTTCTCATAGTTAATTTGTTTGTTTCTAACAAATTTTATTCCGTCAAATGTTTTCTTCATTATGCCACTTGTTGGATTCTGATAGGTCAAAATCCAAATATGAAGTTTGAATGGAAATGGTTATTCGTGAATGAACGTATACGTATAACTGTGGATGTAAGTAGGATAGGAAATGACTGTTGAATCAGATTTGAAGAATGTACAGTGTAACTTATTAATATAAAATCTTAAATATTCCTTGGGTATTACCTACCCGTTAAAATATTTTCATCATTAACAGTTTGTACGAAAGAATTTTTAATCACAATCTTTATGAAAATATATATACATATATATTTTCTTCAGATGTAATTATGGATTTAACGAGTCAATATAATATTATACTCATTTTATTTTCGGTTTGAGCTAGAATAAGTAATCCCTAAAACTATTAGGAACCACATATTCTTCGCAGAATATCGATGAAGTTATGGATCAATACTCCATCGTTCATTGCTGTTGGTACTCCTTGGTATCTATGGTGCGTATGATGTTGATGTTCGTGGGACAGATTGTGAAATTGAGGCTTGGGATGCGGATGTTGTTGTTGGTGGTACTGTTGATGTTGCTGAAGCTGGTACAAATTTTCACCATATTCTCCAAATTGATTACTCAGGCGCGAAGATCGTTGACTTCTTTGATTACTCCGGGATGATTGGCGGTCGGAACAAGTGAATGAATAAAGTTTAGAATATGAGATATGATATGTTCGTGGCGAGATATTCGGGAAATGAGAGTGAAAATGTTGTTTCGAATTGGTTCGCTGATAAGTGTTTCAGGTTCATCGCCAAGAGGTGAATTTGGTTGGTGAAAAAGATCGCCTTCTCCTCGTCTCCATTGATTAAGTCGACTACGAACTCATCAGATGAATTGGGGATGGATGATTTATTGATTCATTCTGGTGACGCTACTTTCGGGACTGGAGTGGGACTCCATATCGAAATCCGAGGGACTTGAACTAGTTGTGAGTTCCATTTCGTACGATTGAATAAATGATTTTTCGATATGAAATGATTTTCGGATATCGGATGATATTCTAATTACATAGAATATCTATGTATATAGAACAAAAGATTTCGTAGATTACGGAGGAATTTACGAAATATATCAGGCATAGTTTATGGTAACTGATGTTAGAGCAGAGTAGTATATAAAATAGCTTATATTTTTACAGGAAATACTATTAAATACGATACAATTTTACACAAGATATTTATTTATTTAGAGAATGGATATACTTAAACCTTGCTACAACACTTATAGGCAGTGTACCTAATCGTACAGTAGTGTAGTTTTTAGTAAGTCTGGTTCGTTCCACAGGGAATCTTTTTAAACAAAGCTTAACGCTATATTAGTTTACTTTTATAAAAATACAAATATATATATATATGTAATATTATTATTATAAAAGGAGGGTTTTTACCATTTAATGACCGGTTTGTCGATTTTAAAACTTTAGTCGCAGTTAAAACCAAATGTAAAATAATAAATAAATACAAGACTTAAATTAAAGCGTAAAGTAAATAACGATAATGAAATTGAAAATAATAAAAGTGCGATAAAATAAACTTGCGATAATTAAAAAGTACGATAATTAAAAGTGCAATTAAATACAATAACAATAAAAATGCGATAATTAGAAGTGCAATTAAATATAAAATAACGGAAATTAAATATGAAATAAAAGAATTATGCTTATTTAAACTTCCGTAATCATGATGTTTGACGTGTTGATTTTAGTTTATGCCCATGGGTTAATTGTCCTTTGTCCTGGATTATTTAATATGTCCGTCTGGTTTTTGTCCATAACAGTCCATCAGTCATAAATATAAAGTGCGAGTATCCTCGTCAAATTATCCTTATACCCGAAGTTAAATATTCCAACTAATTGGGGACTTAAACTGTAACAAGATTTTAATACTTTGTTTAATAATTACACCAGGATGTCGACTGAGTGTAACCCAAGGTTTTAATATTTTGTTATCAATTATACCAAGTGTCCTTGTACATAATTTCACCCCTGTTTTAATTATTCTAGTGGCAATTAATCCATTCCCGTGTCCGGTTAAATGAACGATTATTCGTACATATAAATACCCCGCCCATCGTGTCCGATCGAGTGTATATGGTAATTTATAGGGACGCCCAATTGTAAATCTTTATATTTACATTAACAAACTATCATTTAGTTAAACAAATATAAAGCCCATTAATAGCCCATAGTCTAATTTCCACAAGTGTCGTTCTTTTTGTCCAAACCCCAATTATGGTACAAAGCCCAATTACCCAATTTTAGTAATTAGCCCAACATCATGATTACTTCGGATTAAATAAGCATAATAATAACTTAGCTACGAGACTTTAAATTAAAAAGGTTGAACATAACTTACAATGATTAAAAATAGCGTAGCGTTACACGGAAATAATTTCGACTTACACCCTTACAATATTTGCTAACATACCCTTATTATTAGGATTAAAATTAAAATTAAAATTAAAATTAAAATTAAAATATAAATATAAATATATACGATATAGATAGAGAGATGGATATATGATGGATGAAAAATGATCAGAATTCGGTTGGCTTTATAGGGAGTTTCAAAGTTTGGGGCTCCGCGACTCGCGGCCCTTTTGGCCTTCAAACTCCGCGAGTCGCAGAGTTTGAAATTACAGCTCACCCATTTTGGAGTCTCTCTTGCCGACGGTTTTTATTTATTTATATAATATATAAATAATTATAAGAATTATTTAAATATTATATTATATTTATGTGCATAGTTGCCTTGTAATTTTTAGTCCGTTGCGTGGAGCGTTGAGAGTTGACTCTGGTCCCGGTTCCGGATTTTCGAACGTCCTTGCGTACAATTTAATATCTTGTACTTTGCGTTTTGAATCTTGTACTCTTGTAATTTCGAGACGTTTCTTATCAATAATTGGAACCTCTTTGATTGTCTTTTGTACTTTTGAGCTTTTTGGTCGTTTGCGTCTTCAATTCGTCGAATCTGTCTTTTGTCTTCACCTTTTATTATTTAAACGAATATCACTTGTAAATAGAACAATTGCAACTAAAAGCTTGTCTTTCTTGATGAATAATGCTATGAAATATATGTTCGTTTTTAGCATTATCAAATATTCCCACACTTGAGCGTTGCTTGTCCTCAAGCAATATCGTCTTGAAATACTAGAATCACTTCTTTATTCTTCACACTTTGTACATCAGTGATTTCTATACGGCGGTATAAACAATGGTAATAACGATATGGTTTACAGTCCCACATGACTATAAAAATTTAGATCCATTAAGGAAATTGGATCTTTATGAAAACATTTGATCTTTTGAAAATTAAATCTAGTTTTTACCCTAGATAAGTTTTCCGGAATAACCCTTTACCGGTGTTTGCAAAATATTTTTGTGGGTTTGGTGGGTTTCAGATTTGAAAATTTTAGC
The DNA here is from genome assembly GCF_046630445.1 of Rutidosis leptorrhynchoides. Classification (NCBI taxonomy): domain Eukaryota; kingdom Viridiplantae; phylum Streptophyta; class Magnoliopsida; order Asterales; family Asteraceae; genus Rutidosis; species Rutidosis leptorrhynchoides. Next base: position 619,839,235 of record NC_092336.1, on the reverse strand, counting down.
TCAAAACTTATGGTTTTGTGTCACCCACTTGCTAACCTTGTATTTGGAAAGCAACACGTCCAGTTTACTTGTCCCGTATATTACCTTTCGGTAAACTACCGTCCGGTTGTAAAGGAAAGCGTTGAACAAGCAACTGTTAAGGCAATGTCTAATGACATGCATTTGATTATGGTCCATAACGTGTCGGACGCAATTACTATCCTTGGTAGGAGCAATAGTAAAGTTCACCCTTATGATTTTTCGGTCTGGCACAAGGTCCTGTCTTTGACCACTATGCAACCACCGTTCTTACGGTTGACACCCGATTTGGTTCAGGTGACCTAATGAATTCTAGGTGAATTCCTAGGATTTTACGTTCAATGGTAATGAACGCATTGAAAATAGGGTTTTCAGAAAACAAATCGGTTTGTAATTTTGATCAAAATATTTTCTCGTTCAAGCTCGAGTTTAGATATCATTGAATTCCATGAGTTTGTAATTCTCAATCTTTAAGGTCAATCTCAAGGATTGAGTAATATCAGGCTTAAAAGCTGATTTTTGATCTTTTAAGGAGATTATCCTTTCTGGGGATCTGATTCATTAGTCTTATCCAGCTAATTTGCATGGTGCCCCCCCATTATACGAGATAAATCCTTCTCATGGTTAGGATAAATCTGACCACTTGGCGACCCTGTTTAATGCTGAGGTCCGTGGATTTCCTGCTGATTTTAGTGATGACTTTTCTAAATTTTTCGTCAACCTACAGCTGGTCTGGACGACAACTTCTTGACCTAAATCAAGAAGCGCGTGTCTTTTTCGGAAGACTTTACTTCCTTTTAATGATGGAATTGATTCATCGTGTAGATCCATCTCTTCTTTTCTTTCATCGGGTAAAATAGTTTAGTTTAGTCCAAAGCAAAAGTATTTTCAGTTATTTGTACAAAAATATGTGACATATGTTTAAGATAACTTGGTAAATTTTCCCACACTTGGCTTTTATTTTCCTTTTTATCGTCCTCTATTCCATTTTAAATGAATTTTAAAATTTTGGTTTGTTTCTCAATTTATGTCCTTTCTGAGGTAACAATAATTTCGGTGTTAAAACCTAGTTTTATTGTTCATAAATATGTATAAACATGATTTTGAGTTCATTTAATTGAAATTTTTTTAAAAATTTTACTAGAATTGGGTAGTCAGTATATAAGACTAGGGCTGTTCTTTATTATCAGAGAGCACTAGATTCTAATACAACTACTGCTTTACTAGTATTTTTAATGGTAACCAAGTGTATAAATTAAAAAATTTTAAAATCCGAAAGAATTTAACCCCTTCCCACACTTAAGATCTTGCAATGCCCTCATTTGCAAGAAATCAGTAACAAATTAAATTATTGAGGGTGATTTGTGTGAAAATGATTAAATTTTACCAAAATTTCCAAACATATTGGCGTTTGTTTGCTGAATGATAAATGGTGCACATCATTTGTTCATTCCGTCTTGTTGTTATTTCACATATATTTTGCATCTTGTCGTCAAAATTAGTTGCTTTTGCTGAACTTAATGCCAGTCTTTGAAAATGCGTTGTTTTACCCTGTTGTGTACATAAGATAAACTGCAAACATATATACATATTTTTGAAGTTTGGTATATTACCCCACATTCAAAAATTATTAAAATCTAAGAATAAAAGTTAGAAAATTATAAAAAATATTACAATATTAACATAAGTATTAAACGTATTAACATTACAAATTACAAAATAAATAAAACTAAGTAGACTAGGGATGATACTGGTACCTGTAGGGGTTCCAAGCATAACCATAGGTGCTATAGAATGCTTCGGCAGGGTTATACGTAGGATACGGTGGTTGCATCTCTATAGACCAGGGAGGGAAGATGGGTTTTGGTGTAGGAATATAGTTTCTACCTATATGTTGGCAATGAGCTATGATTTGGTTTTGATGAACTTGCCAATCTTCAAATGCTCTCTGTCTAGCATTTTCGTACTCCTGTGCGGCTATAAACCTTTGCATTTCTTGCATCTCATTTCCCCCTCCTACATTACCTTGATGTTGGTTTCTCTCAACCTGTGGATGTCTACCATGGTATTGTACTGCGGCGTTATTTCGCCTCTTCAAAACTTTCGCACCATGGTATACATTTAAACCTATAGTATCGCGGGGTTCTGGTTCTTCGACTAATAATCCCCCCCGACTTATATCCACACCGAGATATTCAGCAATCAAAGTAATAAAAATACCACCTCCTATTATGCTATGTGGTCTCATTCCCCTAACCATAGCTGATAAATAATAACCCACACAATAAGGTATACTTACAGCGCTTTGTGGGTCTCGAATACACATATGGTAAAACAAATCCTGTTCATTTACCTTTTCCTTGTTCTTACCTCTTTGTGTAATCGAATTAGCTAAAAACCTATGAATCACTCTTAATTCAGCTCTATCTATATCCAAATAAGAGTAATTTCCCCCTTTGAATCGGTGATGGCTTGTCATTTGACTCCATACACCGTGTGTATCAAAATTTTCATCTATCTTTCTACCATTTAGTATCAACCCTCTACAATCGGCAGATGCTAACTCCTCAGGCGTATATATACGTAAAGCCTGAGCCATGTCTAGTAAAGACATGTGGCGCATCGAACCTCCTAACAAAAATCTAATAAAAGATCGATCGGTTAAACTAGCTACCCGATCATTTAATTCTATACTACACAACAATTCTTCACACCATACTTTATATACAGGTCTACGCATGGTGAATAAACGTACCCAGTCATTAAAAGTAGAATTACCATACCTCTGTACAAGTAATTCCCTAATTGGCCCGGCCAATTCTACAGCTTCTAATGGTCCCCATTCTATGACCCTAGGTACCTCAACAACCTTAGAATGAAGAGTATGCAAACCCCATTGGTATTTTGGATAATCTATCCAAAGTCTGTCAAATCTCAAGTTCGGATGCAAATCTTCCAAGTGCATATCAGAAAAGGTCATGACTGGATGAGGTATATCTTGCTTGTAGTAGTTATCTACCTCCTGTTGTTCCGTATTCTCAGCAGGAGCATTGAGAGCTTGGGATGAAGATTCACCCCTTTCAGTCTGCAAAACACATCAAACACAATTTTTGTGCATCCAAATATGCATTAGTGTCAGCAAAATCATCAATCAAAATAATTACAATGACATGATCAATTTATATCAAACTTAAGCTTATTTTCACATTTTTATCAAATCTACACTTTTTCAAATAAGCATATACGAAAATGTTCGCCAAGTTCATAAGCAATCAACTCAAATAACATGTCAAAATAATCATTACTAGCAATTAAACAAGTTTCAAATGGCATTATCTCTCAAAATCAAGTTCATGAATTTTAGACTTGAAAAAGTCCACTTTAATTCTCAAAATCATGTTTAGGCTCAAAGTTTGGATCATTTAACTACCTAAACATGTTACACTACTTAATTTAGCAACAATTCATGACAAAAATCGGCCATAACCTGTTTATATCAAAAAACCCCAAATTTGCTCAAGAACACAAACCCTAGATTACTCAAAATTTGAAGTTTAAGGCTTCTAATCATGTTAAACAGCATCAATCTAGGTTATACAAGCATAATACATAAACAATTTAAGCCTAATTACACTAAAAAGCATCAAAATCAAATTGGGGAAAAAAATTGCTCAAGAACACTAATTTTCGGATTAAATGGTGTTTAGGTGTAGAAATTTACCGTTTTTCTTGAGTAATTCCTTGATAGCATCCTTCTCAACATGATTTTAGTAAAAGATTTGATGATTAACGGTTAAAAATTGTGATTTTGGGGGTGTTTTTGGGGTTTTTTCGCGCAGTCTTTTTGCTGTGTTTTGTGTTGTGGGTTGGACTGGGCTGTTCTTTGCGTTTTCTTTTTTTTTTCTGTATTTCGGTCCTCCGACTCGCGGAGATTTCCCCTTCAAACTCCGCGAGTCGCGGAGTTTGTATTTTTTTTTTTAACATCTTATATTAATTAAAACAATTAAGTAATTAATTTTAAAATTTTATTTCCCTTGTTATTTAGGACGAGGTCGTTTCGGATCGATGTCCTAGTCCGTCCTTCGACAAAAAATTTAAAATTTGTCTTTTTGTAGCGATTGTTTTAAAAGCTAAGATTTTTGGGTTTTTTTTTAATGTTTTTGGCATACTTTAATTCAATAAGATTAAAAATAATGATAATAAAAGTTCTCGTCCCTCCCTTGGGTAAAGCAATTTCGGTTCAAAGACCTAGTCTTCAACTTACGACGAATTTTAAAAATCATATTTTTAACTTAATGAGATAAAGTAAATTTTTGTTTTTAAATTCACACAATTTAAATATAAAATTCAAAATTAATATTAAAAATTCATACCAAACTTACAATTTAAAATGCATAAAATTAAAAATTCATATTTTAAAAATTAAAAATTCTCACCAAACTTAATTTAAAAATTCATATTATAAATTCACACCAAACTTACAATTTAAAATGCATAAAATTAAAAATTCATATTTTAAAAATTAAAAATTCTCACCAAACTTAATTTAAAAATTCATATTATAAATTCACACCAAACTTACAATTTAAAATGCATAACATTAAAAATTCACACCAAACTTATATTAATTTTTCAAATATTTACAATTTTAAAAATATTGTTTTTTACAAAGTTTACAATATTAATTTAAGATTTAAATATTAATTTTAAAAACATGGTAAAAATAAAATTAAAAATCTTTTTGGCTTTTTATCCCACTTTAATCAATCAAATATTATCAAAAATATGCGCCCCTCTTTTCGGTAAAGTAATTTCGGTTCCAAGACCTAATTTAACTCATGACGAATTTTTGAAATATTTTGGGTTGATTGATTAAAGATATTTATACCTTAAGAATAAACGTTAAATTTCGCAGTGATGTAATAAATTTTTGTATGATATCAATAATTTCGGTCGCCAAACCTAATTTTATTCAATACCAATTTAATACTTTATAGCGAACAAATTAGCGTTTATTATCAAAAGGTTAAAAATAAAAATAAAAAAAATAAAAATTGAGACTGTACAGACTTACCTGTGAGATAGTATTCTTAGTTATATGATCTATCCCATTCATAAGATAGTCGGTTTAATTGATTTTCCATAGCTACATAGGCGTAACCTCGAACATTTAGTGTCTTTTCTTCTAAACATATGAACGGTCCGTCTCTGCATAAAGTAACAAATTCGGTATTTGAATAGGTTTGATTATTTGAACATTTACCTCCATGTGACCATTTTCTGCATTTGTGACATCTTTCAAGGTGTCGTGCTCTTCTTTTCGCTGCGGATTTTGATTTTCCTTTACCAAATTGTAACTTATTATATTCGCATCTGGATTCTTTTCTAACTCCGTCCATTCTTTCTCTGATTACTGATACTATTTCACTCGGTAGTGTGTCATTATTACGTTTAGTGATCAAAGCGTGTAGCATTAGACCATGGTTTAGTTCACAGGCAGTCTTCATTTTGTAAAAACCTAAAAAAAATAAAAATTCAGAATGGGGAGAGAAGACTAGTTCTTTAGGGTCTGCTAGGGAAAGACCATTCGGGTTCCATTTTCGAGAACTACACGAAAACAGACAATCTAACTCTAACAAAAATACATATTATCCTTTAAAGACTTGATTCTCCCTACACTTAGTTAGCTGTGGTGTTGAAATTGTGATTAACTTCGTTGTCGACTTCCATCGGACCATCTATGTAATGTTTAACTCTGTGACCATTAACTTTAAATTCAATCCCATTTGAATTTATCAATTCTATTGTTCCGTATGGGAAAATTCTTTTAACTATGAATGGTCCAGACCATCTTGATTTCAATTTTCCAGGAAATAGCTTGAATCGTGAATTGAAAAGAAGAACTCTGTCTCCTTCTTTAAATTCTTTTGAACTTCTGATTCTTTTATCATGCCATTTCTTCGTTCTTTCTTTATAGATTAACGAATTTTCGTATGCTTCATGTCTTAATTCTTTTAATTCGTTTAGTTGACTTAACCGTAGACGTCCAGCTTCATGTAAATCAAGATTACATGTCTTCAAAGCCCAAAATGCTTTGTGTTCAATTTCTACTGGAAGATGACATGCTTTTCCATAAACTAGTCTAAAAGGTGTGGTTCCAATTGGAGTTTTGTAGGCTGTTCTAAAAGCCCAGAGTGCATCCTCCAATTTAATGGACCATTCCTTCAGATTTGATCTTACGGTTTTCTCTAGAATACGTTTTAAAGCTCGGTTGGTATTTTCAACTTGTCCACTTGTTTGTGGATGATATGCGGTGGAGATTTTATGAGTTACTCCATATCTTTTAAGAACTTTCTCAAGTTGATTATTACAGAAATGAGTACCCCGATCACTTATTAAAGCTTTCGGTGTTCCAAACCTTGCAAAAAGACGTTTTAAAAAGTTGACTACAACTCGTGCATCGTTAGTTGGGAGAGCTTGTGCTTTCGCCCATTTAGATACATAATCAATGGCTACGAGTATATATAGATTATTATGAGATTTTGGAAATGGACCCATAAAGTCAATACCCCAAATGTCAAATACTTCACATACTTGGATGACATTTTGTGGCATTTTATCACGTTGACTTATTTTTCCGGCCCTTTGACAAGCATCACAGGATTTGCAAAGAAGGTGTGCGTCTTTGTAAATTGTAGGCCAATAGAATCCAGCATCATAAACTTTTCTTGCTGTTAGTTGAGGCCCATAATGCCCTCCTGTTGGTCCTGTGTGACAATGGTTTAATATTTTACTAGCTTCATCTCCAAATACACATCGGCGTATTATTCCATCGGGACAACTTTTAAACAGATGTGGATCTTCCCAAAAATAGTGTTTTATATCACTGAAGAATTTCTTTCGTCTTTGGTACGATAATCCTTTTTCAAGGAATCCACAAACTAAGTAGTTTGCATAGTCTGCAAACCATGGGATTTCTTTATAATCTATCTTCAATAGATATTCATCAGGAAAGTTGTCTTGTATGGCCGATTCATTTAGAACTTCTAATTCGGGATTTTCAAGACGAGAAAGATGATCAGCGGCGAGATTTTCTGCTCCTCTTTTATCTCGGATTTCAATATCAAACTCTTGTAAGAGTAAGATCCAACGGATTAATCTTGGTTTAGCATCTTGTTTTGAAAATAGGTATCTAAGAGCAGAATGGTCGGTATAGACCACCGTTTTTGCTAGAACGAGATATGATCGAAATTTGTCAAAAGCAAAGACAATAGCAAGGAGTTCTTTTTCAGTAGTTGTATAGTTCGTTTGTGCTCCTTGTAACGTCTTACTAGCATAATATATAGGTTGAAATCGTTTTTCAATCCTTTGTCCTAAAACGGCTCCCATTGCAAAATCACTTGCATCGCACATTAGTTCAAATGGTAGATTCCAATTTGGTGTTATCATGATCAGCGCATTAGTGAGTTTCTCTTTAAGAATATTAAAAGATTTGATGCATTCATCTGAAAAGATGAATGGAGCATCCTTTTCTAGGAGTTTATTCACAGGAGTGGCAATTTTAGAAAAATCTTTTATGAAACGTCGGTAAAAACCGGCATGCCCTAGAAAACTCCTAACTCCTCTAACATTGGTGGGATGTGGAAGTTTAGCAATTACATCTACTTTAGCTCTATCCACTTCAATTCCTTCTTTTGAAATTTTATGTCCAAGAACGATGCCTTCTTTAACCATGAAATGGCGTTTCTCCCAATTAAGAACTAGATTTGATTGTTCACATCTAATAAGCATTCGTTCAAGATTAGATAGACATGATTCAAACGTATCACCGAAGACTGAAAAGTCATCCATGAAAACTTCCATGCATTCTTCTATCATGTCGTGAAAAATCGCCATCATACACCTTTGAAAGGTTGCAGGGGCGTTGCAAAGTCCAAATGGCATGCGTTTGTAAGCAAAAGTACCATAAGGGCACGTGAATGTGGTTTTCTCTTGATCTTCGGGTGCTATTGGAATTTGAAAATATCCGGAAAATCCATCTAGAAAACAATAGTAACTATTTCCGGCTAATCTTTCCAACATTTGATCTATGAAAGGTAAGGGAAAGTGATCTTTTCTGGTGGCGTCATTTAATTTTCTATAATCAATACACACACGCCATCCTGTTACAGTCCTAGTAGGAATAAGCTCATTTTTCTCATTTGTAATGACAGTCATGCCACCCTTCTTAGGCACGCATTGAACTGGGCTTACCCATGGACTATCAGAAATTGGATATATCAAACCTGCATCTAGCAGTTTAATAATCTCTTTTTAACTATATCTTGCATATTAGGATTTAGTCTTCGTTGGCATTGCACATACATTTTATGACCTTCTTCCATAAGGATTTTATGTGTGCAATACGAAGGACTTATTCCTTTAATATCATGAATCTTCCATGCAATGGCTGGTTTATGAGCTTTCAACACAGAAATGAGTTGTGATTTCTCATTTTCAGTAAGAGAAGACGATATTATTACAGGTAATTTAGATTCACCATGTAAATAAGCGTATTCCAAATGGTTTGGAAGTGGCTTTAACTCTAATTTCGGAGGTTCTTCTATCGATGATTTGTATCGATATCTGTCTTCTTCTTTTAGCATTTGAATTTCTTCTGTTGTTGGTTCATATCCATTAGCTATAAGTGTAGCTAACATTTCAGCTTCATCAATTGGTTCATTACATTCTCCTAGAGAACATTCTCCTGTTCCTTGTAATTCTAGAAATTCTTCTAATAATTCTGCATGTGCATCTATAGTTTGAATATAATAACATGTATCATCTGCAGATTGCGGTTGTTGCATTGCTCTATCAACTGAAAAGGTAACACTCTCATCCTCTATACTTAGGGTCAGTTTCTTACCGAACACGTCTATCATTGCTTTAGCCGTGTTTAAGAATGGTCTTCCTAATATGAGAGGAACTTGAGAATCTTCTTCCATGTCCAAAACAACAAAATCTACTGTAAATACTAAAGTACCAACTTTAACTAGCATGTTCTCCATTATCCCTCTAGGATATTTTATTGATCTATCGGCTAGTTGTATGCTTATTCTTGTTGGTTTCAATTCTCCAAGGTCTAGTTTAGCGTATAGTGAATACGGCATTAGATTTATACTAGCACCTAAATCTGCTAATGCTTCTATTGAACTAAGACTACCCAGAAAACATGGAATTGTGAAACTTCCTGGATCAGATAGTTTTTCTGGTATCTTATTCAACAGCACTGCTGAACAATTAGCATTCATAGTAACAGCCGAGAGTTCTTCCATTTTCTTTCTATTTGAGATTAGATCTTTCAAGAATTTAGCATATCTAGGCATTCCTGAAATCACATCAATGAAAGGAAGATTTACATTTATCTGTTTAAACATATCCAAGAATTTGGATTGCTCGGCTTCAAGTTTCTCTTTCTTCATTTTACTCGGGTAAGGAAGTGGTGGTTGGTATGGTTTAACATAAGGTTTAGCCTTAACTGTGTTATCTTCATTAACCTTTTCAACTACCGGTTCTTTTTCCTTATCTTGATCAGGTTGTGGTTCTTGTGGAGTAGGAATAGCTTCATCAGAAGTTACAGGTATTTCAGGTGGTTTAAGTGTTGTACCACTTCTTGTGGTGATAGCTTTAGCTGTTTCATTCCGGGGGTTAGCATTTGTATCACTAGGTAGACTTCCCGGTTTTCTTTCACCTATTAACCTTGCTAGGTTACTTACTTCTTGTTCCAGATTTTGAATAGAAGCTTGTTGATTTCTAAATGCTTGAGCATTTTGTTCATTGGTTTGTTTCTGAGATGTGAAAAACTGCGTTTGAGTTTCAACTAGCTTCGTCATCATATCTTCTAAATTCGGCTTTTTATCATCGGTTTGTTGTGGTGGTTTGTTTTGAAAATTAGGTCTTTGCTGATTGTAAGTATTATTGGATACTTGTTGATTGCTAGGACCTTGTTGGTTGTTGTATGGAATATTTCTGTTATAATTCTGGTTTTGATTGTAAATCGGTCTTGGCGGTTGATAATTATTCTGATAATTATTTCCAGGCCTTTGGTTTATGTATGAAATATTCTCTCTTTGTTCCATTGTTAATTCAATACTGAGACAATCTTTTGTCAAATGTGGTCCTCCACACTGCTCACAACTAATTCGTATTGAGTGAATATCTTTAGTCATCTTTTCCATTCGTCTCTCGACAGCATCTATCTTTGCGGAAATGGAATCTAAGTCATGGCTAGAATCGACTCTAGCTGCTTTAGATGATCTAACGATATCTTTTTCTTGGTGCCACTCATGTGAGTGGGAAGCAGTGTTATCAATAATTTTGTAAGCATCAGTTTCGGTTTTCTTCATAATAGAACCACCAGCTGCTATATCTATGTCTTTTCTTGTAGTGATGTCGCATCCTTGGTAGAATATTTGTACTATTTGACAGGTGTCTAAACTATGTTGCGGGCATCCTCTTAACAACTTTCCATATCTTGTCCATGCCTCATATAGAGTTTCATTTGGTTTCTGTGTGAACGTAACAATTTCTGCTTGAAGTCTTACGGCTTTAGATGCAGGAAAAAATTGTTTAAGAAATTTTTCAACTAAAACATCCCATGTATCAATCGCCCCTTCAGGTAACGATTCCAACCAATCTTTGGCTTCTCCCTTTAAAGTCCAGGGAAATAACATGAGATATATCTGTTCATCCTCCACTTCTCGGATTTTAAATAGTGTGCAGATCCTATTAAAGGTACGTAGATGTTCATTTGGATCTTCCTTCGGCGCACCACTAAATTGGCATTGATTAGTCACCATGTGTAGAATTTGTCCTTTGATTTCATAATCTGGCGCATTAATGTCTGGATGAGTAATTGCGTGACCTTGGCCAGTGCGTTTAGCTCTCATTCGGTCTTCCATACTTAAAGGTTCCAGATTCTCCATAATTGAATTTGTTGAATCAGAATCACTAGAGGATTTTGATTTAATGGTTCGTTCCTCAACAATCTCTGTTTGAATGATTGGTGGTTCCGGAGGAAAGTTTAGTGGTTCAGGATCTACGAATCGTTCCTGAATATTCTCCGGATTCTCAATTGTGAGGTCGGGTTCAAAAAATGGATTATCGGAAATTTGAACTGAAGTACTTGGTCGACTGGATGACGATTCTAAAGAAAAATCAACGGCAGTAATATTTGCTAAATGTCTTGATCTAGTTACAGGTGGTGAACGTACAAAAGGTGGTGAACGTCTTGCTCAGTGCATTCACTGAATATCCTATTAGTTTTTAAAAGGAAAGAAAAATTATAATAAGTTATCCAATCAATAGACTTTTCTGATTTTGTCCACGTTTCGAATAGCCAAAAGATGCAGCAGAGGGGCAGAATTCGTTTGGTCTCAATATAATTGAGGACTGTTTGGCTCCAATAATTCGGTCCACGTACAAATCCAACTATTACTACGAACCAGAAAATTTTGATGTCTATCAATTTAACCACTTAAAATAAATTTTCGTAATTTTAAGAAATTTAGATAAGAAGTAGACTAAAAATCTATGTCCTAAAAACTAGAATAGCGAGAAATAAGAAAGAAAAAGAGTTCGTCGAAAAAGGTCGAAAAAGAAAAATGGTTGAAAAATAAAAGGTGACGGAAAAATAAAAGTAACTTATAAAACTTAAAAATACTTGACTAACCTAACCTTATTACTACAACTAACTTAAAATGCAAATTGAGATTACTAATTGGAATGATAATTGATACATAGGTAAAAGTCGTCTAAAAATATTAAAGCTTACAATAAAAACTAAATCCCAAATGGAAATAACTAAAAAAAAAAAAAACTAAAACTTAAAAAGGCGTCGCAAAATCCTAAAGCACCTAAATCTTAGTCTAAAGAAAAAGCACTTAAGGAATTCTACGGCAAAGCCTAAAAATCTAGAAGTAAAAATAACTATGGCAAAAACTAAGTTTAAAACTAAATATGAGCGAAAAATACAAATATTACGATAAAACAATTAAAAAGGATAAAATATAAAAATATACAAAAAGTTGTAAAAAGTACAATTTTTTATAAAAATATTATTTTTATATTATTTTATAAAAGTATTAATTTAAATATATAAATAAAACTAATTAAAACTTAATATAACTAAATGATTAAAATTAAATATTAATTTAATTAAAACCTAAATCTTAATTAATTAATTAATAATAATAATTATTACTCCGTATTAAATGCGATTAGGGTTTCTGGCAGGCGTGTCAGAAAAAGCTCCGCGAGTCGCGGGGTTCCAAAATTCAACTCTGGTACAGTTTAAATTGACGCGTTTTTTTTTATTTTTATTTTATTTTCTGTTTTATAATTTTTTGTTTTATAATCTAAAATTTATATATAATAAAAACTTATATTTTAAAAACTAGAATAAAAATGGAACTACTTTATAATTTTATAAATAAAAATCTTAAAGCTAGATTTATATATATATATATATATATATATATATATATATATATATATATATATTTTTTTTTTTTTTCGGTTTTATATTTATAAAATATATTTATAAAATAAATTAAATAAAACTTATATTTTTACAAACTAAAGAAACTTTATAAAACTTAAATATTTAACAAAATCTTAAAAATACTTATATTTTTATTTTTGTTTTTATATTTTCGAATATTTAAAACGTATTTTTATAAAAACGAATTTTAATAAAAGTAAACTAAAAATCTTTTTTTTTTAATATTAGCGTTGCGCTTCCGGCTTTTAAGCGATTCCCCGGCAGCGGCGCCAAAAATACTTGATGTTAGAGCAGAGTAGTATATAAAATAGCTTATATTTTTACAGGAAATACTATTAAATACGATACAATTTTACACAAGATATTTATTTATTTAGAGAATGGATATACTTAAACCTTGCTACAACACTTATAGGCAGTGTACCTAATCGTACAGTAGTGTAGTTTTTAGTAAGTCCGGTTCGTTCCACAGGGAATCTTTTTAAACAAAGCTTAACGCTATATTAGTTTACTTTTATAAAAATACAAATATATATATAAGTAATATTATTATTATAAAAGGGGGGTTTTTACCGTTTAATGACCGGTTTGTCGATTTTAAAACTTTAGTCGCAGTTAAAACCAAATGTAAAATAATAAATAAATACAAGACTTAAATTAAAGCGTAAAGTAAATAACGATAATGAAATTGAGAATAATAAAAGTGCGATAAAATAAACTTGCGATAATTAAAAAGTACGATAATTAAAAGTGCAATTAAATACAATAACAATAAAAATGCGATAATTAGAAGTGCAATTAAATATAAAATAAAGGAAATTAAATATGAAATAAAAGAATTATGCTTATTTAAACTTCCGTAATCATGATGTTTGACGTGTTGATTTTAGTTTTATGCCCATGGGTTAATTGTCCTTTGTCCTGGATTATTTAATATGTCCGTCTGGTTTTTGTCCATAACAGTCCATCAGTCATAAATATAAAGTGCGAGTATCCTCGTCAAATTATCCTTATACCCGAAGTTAAATATTCCAACTAATTGGGGACTTAAACTGTAACAAGATTTTAATACTTTGTTTAATAATTACACCAGGATGTCGATTGAGTGTAACCCAAGGTTTTAATATTTTGTTATCAATTATACCAAGTGTCCTTGTACATAATTTCACCCCTGTTTTAATTATTCTAGTGGCTATTAATCCATTCCCGTGTCCGGTTAAATGAACGATTATTCGTACATATAAATACCCCGCCCATCGTGTCCGATCGAGTGTATATGGTAATTTATAGGGACGCCCAATTGTAAATCTTTATATTAACATTAACAAACTATCATTTAGTTAAACAAATATAAAGCCCATTAATAGCCCATAGTCTAATTTCCACAAGTGTCGTTCTTTTTGTCCAAACCCCAATTATGGTACAAAGCCCAATTACCCAATTTTAGTAATTAGCCCAACATCATGATTACTTCGGATTAAATAAGCATAATAATAACTTAGCTACGAGACATTAAATTAAAAAGGTTGAACATAACTTACAATGATTAAAAATAGCGTAGCGTTACACGGACAGAATTTTGACTTACACCCTTACAATATTCGCTAACATACCCTTATTATTAGGATTAAAATTAAAATTAAAATTAAAATTAAAATATAAATATAAATATATACGATATAGATAGAGAGATGGATATATGATGGATGAAAAATGATCAGAATTCGGTTGGCTTTATAGGGAGTTTCAACGTTTGGGGCTCCGCGACTCGCGGCCCTTTTGGCCTTCAAACTCCGCGAGTCGCGGAGTTTGAAATTACAGCTCACCCATTTTGGAGTCTCTCTTGCCGACGGTTTTTATTTATTTATATAATATATAAATAATTATAAGAATTATTTAAATATTATATTATATTTATGTGCATAGTTGCCTTGTAATTTTTAGTCCGTTGCGTCGAGCGTTGAGAGTTGACTCTGGTCCCGGTTCTGGATTTTCGAACGTCCTTGCGTACAATTTAATATCTTGTACTTTGCGTTTTGAATCTTGTACTCTTGTAATTTCAAGACGTTTCTTATCAATAATTGGAACCTCTTTGATTGTCTTTTGTACTTTTGAGCTTTTTGGTCATTTGCGTCTTCAATTCTTCGAATCTGTCTTTTGTCTTCACCTTTTATTATTTAAACGAATATCACTTGTAAATAGAACAATTGCAACTAAAAGCTTGTCTTTCTTGAGGAATAATGCTATGAAATATATGTTCGTTTTTAGCATTATCAGTAACAGATACGCTAAGATATGGATTAGCAGATACGCTAAGATATGAATTTTGCCTATACACTATTCATGCAATCAATGCAGTAAGATGTGTCTAAACTAAGAATGATAAGTAGGTAATTTTCGACAGGAATTGATAAGCAAAAACTTTTGACATGCAGACCAGGTTCAAGTCTAGACTCATTAATATAACCTAACAACTACTAGGTCGAAGTCCAGACTTCACTAATGCATCCTAACAACTACCTGTTAGACACACTAATGCAGACCTGGTTCACTAAGACCACCGCTCTGATGCCAACTGAAACGCCCCGTCCTAATCCATCCGGACGAAGTCCATATTGATTATAAACGATTCATAATAGTTGATTACATTGCGAGGTACTTGACCTCTAAATGATACATTTTATAAACATTGCATTCGTTTTTAAAAGACAAACTTCCATTTCATCGAAAGTTGACAGGTATGCATACCATTTCATAATACCCAACTGTAAATGACCTAATCTGTCATTTACTTAATAATAATCTCTAATGAACTTCAATGACTCGAATGCAACATCTTTTGAAATGTGTCATGAATGACTCCAAGTAATATCCTTAAAATGAGCTAATGCACAGCGGAAGATTTCTTTCAAACCTGAGAATAAACATGCTTTCAAGTGTCAACCAAAAGGTTGGTGAGTTCATTAGTTTAACATAAATAATCATTTCATAATTTTTAATAGACCACAAGATTTCATATTTCCATTTCTTATAAACATACGTCCCATGCATAGAGACAAAAGTATCATTCATATTGATTGAACACCTGGTAACCGACATTCACAATATACATATAAGAATGTCCCCATCATTCCGGGATCCTCCTTCGGACATGATATAAATTTCGAAGTACTAAAGCATCCGATACTTTGGATGGGGCTTGTTAGGCCCAATAGATCTATCTTTAGGATTCGCGTCAATTAGGGTGTCTATTCCCTAATTCTTAGATTACCAGACTTAATAAAAAGGGGCATATTGAATTTAATAATCCAGCCATAGAATGTAGTTTTAAGTACTTGTGTCTATTTTGTAAAACAGTTATAAAAGCAGCGCATGTATTCTCAGTCCCAAAATATATATTGCGAAAGCATTTAAAAAGGGATTAATGAAACTCAGGCATATAAATATTGTAAAACAGTTAATAAAGCATTTGCATGTATTCTCAGCCCAAAATGTATATAAAAGGGGAATAATGAAACTCACCATACTGTATTTCGTAGTAAAAATACATATAACATCAATGAACAAGTGTAAGGTTGGTCTTGGATTCACGAACCTATATCATGTATATATATTAACATATATAATTGAAGTCAAATAAATTTATGTATTATTATTAATATAACTGTCAATTTTAGTAATTCACGTGTTTCATTATTAACTTAAATATATTTACTTTATATACTTTAAATAAATAATTTATAAAATATAGTTTTATTAAATATATTTTTATATAACTAACTTTTATAATAATATTATTAATAGTAATATTGATAATAATAGTAATGTAGTTGTAATAATAATAATGGTAAAAGTAACAATAATTTTAGTAATAATATTAAAAATGATAAAGATATTAATAATAATGTTAATACTAATAATAATAATGATAATAAATAATAAAAAGTTACATTATTGTTACAATAAAAATTATAATTTTGATCCTAACTCTTAATACTAATAATACTTATTAATAATACTAGATAGTAATTAATGTTAATAATAATAATAACAACAATTTTAATAACAATAATGAGTAATGAGTAAACTACCTCAAGAAGTAGTCCTTAAAAAAAATGCCCAAGTCCGGGTTTGAACCCGCGACGTTCCGCTAACCCGATAACTCCCCTAATCATCACTCTATCTGTGTCTTTCTAATTCAACTAGGATTTTAAATTCTTTCATTTACATCATATCCATCGTCATCCTTAATCTAACATCTTAATTATCTAACCTCGTCATAATCATTACGCATCATTATCCTCATTGTCATAATTACTACATCATAACATCATTATTTTTATCATCACCCGTTCGTCTACGTGATCATCTTATCCCCATTGTCTCATCATCATCGAATACCCATCATCGTTATCATGATAATATCATTATCATTATCATTGTGACTATATATCGTTATTTATTTTTTTTTCATCTAAGTATGGCGTATCATTTATTTCTTATCACCATCATCAAAACATCATAATCTATATCACTAATTATCATCGCTCATCACCATTACGGTATCCATGTCATCATCATTATCTCTATAACGTTTATCATCCGAATTTGTTTCACAAGATCAAAAATGAATCTGATCTAGACCCAACAACATACCACTACGGCCCAACATTTGCAAAACAACTCTTGGCCCAACATTTGTTCTTGCGGCCCAACTTTCCTATATGTTCTCGATTCAGACTAGTTCCAAGATATGTAATTTGATAAAATCAAAGAAAATGTAAGTGGGACTTTTTGGATCCAAGAAAAGTTGTCCCAACTGTCCCTATCCTAGCTTTCTCATCATCATTTACTTTTATAATTGGATGTATCTGTTTGATAAGCTCGTTCCACAACAAAAACAGTCGCTATCGACCTAATCATCTTTACAACTCATCTTGACATCAGACATCAATATCAATTGGTTACCGTATCATCATAATATTATTACTCTATCTGTTTCACGTGTTTGGTTTGATTGGAGCAAAACAGAAACGAATAACAGCTAATTGGTGTTTGTTCGGATATATAATTATAGAAAGTATAAGCTACAGCAGGTACGAAAGTTGCAGGTGAGTGGTGATCAAAAAGGTGATTCGTAGTGATGAACTAAATAGGATCCGAGAAGAATTATGTGGGTTTTTTTGTTGTGTGATTTGATACCGAAAGGTAACAGAAATAAATGGAATCGAGCTGCACAATATTCGAAAGGGAAGGAGTTTAGCTGCAATAGTCGCTTGAATATATGTATTGTATGCAAGAGACGATCATAAATTGTGGTTATATGGTGTTGGGTCTGGGTTGAATGGAACGTGAAACATAAACATAGCAGATGCAACTGTCATGGTTGAAATTTGATGGTGGTTTAATGGTTTGCGAGGTGGTGG